>NW_026588072.1:0-3324 GCF_907164565.1 Psammomys obesus | reverse complement strand
CGAGCTCTGAGTGAACAGGATTTTTAAAGGGAAAGTCTGTGAGCCGGGGGTTTCCATGGCAGCAAGCAGGGGGGCACAAGCCTTGGCGTTACAGAATTGGGTGAAGTTTAGCAGGGCGGGGTGACCTTTTCTGAGGCACATAATCACAATGGCTAAGGCATATAATCACAATGGCTATTTTTCTAAACCATATCTGAAACATTGGGGAGAATTTTCCCACCCGATTCTCAACCGATTCCCATTGATTATTGCCAGGGAGTTTGTCTCTATTTTCTATGGAGCATTTATTCTGTTATATTTCCTGGAGGCTGTTGCTAGGAGAGTTAACTTTGTTTTCTGCCAGGTGTACATTCTGTGATATTTCCTGGTACCTGAATTCAGTTCCCAGTCAAGATCTTTATTTCAAAATGGAGTTATATTCAGGCTATCTTAAGCTCTTCACTGTCAAGAGAGTAGAAAGTTTCAAGTCTAGAAGAAAATGGCCACAGCCTAAATTAGCTCCCTTTGTAGACATTTATTTTCCAAATATTTGTGACTCTTGGGTAAACTTTTCGAATACATAGATTCCTACTTTCTACTTTCAAAATGCTAAGAATGTCTGAAAGCATGGGACCTGTACCTGAGATTTCTCCACATTTTATAACCATGTAACCCTAATGAATTTTCACAATGATCTATGGTTCTCTTTTTCCTTTTGCTGCAATACTTTAATAAAATTGTTCCCACACTGGACAAGCTATTGGAGCAAACATGATTCCAGCTTTCTCAGCCAAGGGCCCTCACATTTGGCTCAGGAATAAACTATTCTTTTTTTTTTTTATCACTTTGAGCTATTTCTGAAATTGATAGTGTATGCCATGACATGGAATTGGGACTATTTCAGAAGAAGAAGATGACTAATAGTCACAATGAAGAGGAGCCACAGGATAAATAAAGGGTGTTTATCATGTGAAAGTCATGATATGCTTGAGTAAAATGTCATAACGAAATCTAATCAACTGTGTAATGAATAAGCATTAGTAAATGTTTCATTAAAATATTTTTAAAAATTATATGATGATGAAACAAGGGACAAGCTAATGAATGAAATGAAATAAAGGGTCAAAAGATTTTTTTCTCAACCATGTTGAGCTTTATTCAAAATGTAGCATGCTCAATCATGTAGCAGCTTTATTCAAAATATCCAGAACCTGCAAACAACCCAGACGTCCCTCAGTGGAGGAATGGATACAGAAATTGTGGTACTTTTACACAATGGAATACTACTCAGCAATTAAAAACAAGGAAATCATGAAATTTGCAGGCAAATGGTGGGATCTAGAAAAGGTCATCCTGAGTGAGGTATCCCAGAAGCAGAAAGACACACACAGTATGTACTCACTTACAAGTGGATATTAGGCATATAATAAATGATAAACATCCTAAAATCTGCCCACCTAAAAATGCTAAGCAAGAAGGAAGACCCTGGGTGAGATGATTAATCCTCATTCAGAAAGGCAAATGGAATAGACATCGGAAGAGGGAGAAAACAGAAAACAGCACCACTTGAGCCTACCACAAAGGTCCTCTGAAAGACTCTGCCTAGCAGGATATCAAAGCAGATGCTGAGACTCATAGCCAAACTTGGGCAGAGTACAGGGAATCTTATTAAAGAAGGGAGAGCTAGAATGAACTGGAGGGGACAGGAGCATCACAAGGAGAGCAACAGAACCAAAATATCTGGGCACAGGGGTCTTTTCTGAGACTGATACTCCAACCAACGAAAATGCATGGAGATAAGCTAGAACCCCTGCACAGACATAGCCCATGGCAGCTCAGTCTCCAAGTGGTTCCCTGGTAATGGGAACAAGAGTTGTCTCTGACATGAATTCAGTGGCTGGTTTTTTAATCACCTCCCCCTGAGTGTGTGTGTGTGTGGGGGGGGGAGCAGACCACAAAGGAAGGCATGCATCAAGTCCAGATGAGACCTGATAGGCTAGGGTCAGATGGAAGGGGAGGAGGACCTCCCTTATCAGTGGACTTGGACAGGTGCATGAGAAGAGATAAGGGAGGAAGGCTGGGATTGGGAGGGAATAAGGGAGGCAGCTACAGCTGGGATACAAAGTGAGTAAATTGCAATGAATATAACAATTAAAATAAAAATAATTTTCTCAAGAGAAACTTTATCTTTGATAGGGTTATACTGATTGGTGATTCTCCATCTACCAACACCAACTCCTTCCTTAAAAAGCAAAGCAAAAGGTAGACTAGTTGAGCTCAGAGGCCCACCTCTCTTTAATTGTCCTATAATTCTTATACTCTATAAAGAGGAAGTTGATCCAAGGCATCATACTGACTTATAAATCAGGGAAAATGCACCTGAACAAGTATCTCTCCAGGCAAAAAAAAGAAATCTACTGAGATTCTTTTATCCCAATGTTTTCTTTAGGATTTTAGAGCAATGCAATCTGAAAGCAACAAGTTACTCCTTACTTTGTTGTAAATAATGAGGATAATATGACACTGGGTCACTAAAGTTCTAGAGATTACAAAACAAACGCACTTCTCTGACTTCTTGGTTAAAGTGATAATTATTAACTAGATTCATGTTTACTGTTAGTGATTAGAATCAATTTAGTGCATAGTAAAGAGTCAAGAAATTGCAGTGAATATAATCGTATTGAACGCTTTCAGGCATGAAAGTGGTCAAGACACAGAGGTGTGGGCTAAGTTATAAATGTCCCCCTTAAGCTCAGACATTTAAACACCTGATACCCACAGATTGGTGCTGTTGGTGGAGGTGGAGGTGGTGTCAACTATCGTTATTGTCTCTGTACACAATTGTGGTTGACCAGTTTTACATCTACACTGTGGGAAGAGAAGAATTCTAAGACTTTTCTTTAAGAATCTATGGTAATTCCAGATGAGTTACATATATATGCCCATTAGATAGTCACATTGATTTCTAAATTCTTCCAGCTATGAGCTGTGATACACTGACTGTTCCTTTTGACCTATAACATTTAGAAAAAAAAATAATGGTCTTCATGGTTCAGTTACACAATAGTGAGAAATATAAACCTTCTTTAGCTAATAATTTATGATATGTGTTTGGAATCAAGATGTGTTACTGATAGGCATGTTTTGTTATCTTAGTTTTATAATGACCAAAGAGTGAAATAGGGCACTATAAGGCTTACATTATTGAATAAAACATGTCCAAATGTTTAATATAGCAAGGAAATATTTAAAGTATTCATGACCATAAGTACATTTCTAGCTATAGGGACAACATAGCAGAAGAGCTGTCAGTTTGGGCACCAACTAAGTTACATAGTAACTTTG
>NW_026588071.1:0-5567 GCF_907164565.1 Psammomys obesus | reverse complement strand
CTCTCTCTCTCTCTCTCTCTCTCTCTCTCTCTCTCTCTCTCTCTCTCTCAGTTTTTCAAGTCAGGGCTTCTCTATGTAGTCCTGGTTGTCCTGGAACTCAGTCTGTAGACAAGGCTGGCCTAGAACTCAGAGATCCTCCTGCCTTTGCCTCCTGAGTGCTGGGATTCAAAGCATGCACCACCACTGCCCAGCCAGGCCAAATGTTCTTAATAAATCTCCAGAACAAATAATTACCAGTTTGGACTCTGAATCGAATTCTACTGACTCTCTGCCATTTCTCCAGAGTGTGACCATAAGCACTCAGAAGATGAGCTCCAGTCAGCAACTCTGGAGCATATGCACAGTCCAGGAGACCCTAGGTGTGAGGATGTACATACACACCAAGCATGGAACTGTCCGGCACAGAGTGATCTCTATACACGTCAGCTGCTGTTCCTCTCATGCAGTGGCCTGGGAGACAAAATGCAGCTCTGTGAATGACAGATCAGCTCCTTCCCTGCATGAAACAGAAAAGACAAAAATGACTGAAAGGCTACAATGATGGAGCCAAGTTTTCTTTCCAGAGAGTTTGAAATCCTGGTCTTTCTCTGAACTCTCCTAAGTGACTATGCCTCCAACCTATGACTTTAATCTCAGGCCATTGAAGAGACCCCGAGCATCCAATATCGGTGTGAAATATCCAATATTTCTCTTTTGACAGATAAAACCAGGGTAGTAAACAAAACTACAATTACAATAGACTTAGGGCCATCTCATTCTAAGGTCATAATTAAATGAAAAGTCTCCACCAAGTATTGAGGGATGGACTCCACAGGATTCTTAATTCTTCATCGCCTTCAAGGTGTAAGGTACTTCTCCAGACTTCAGGGATGGACGAAATTCAGTGGGTATTTTATGTAGAGCTCATCATTTCCCTTGATGAAGATTTAATACACATGAAGTATATAATATTGTAAAAACTTTTCCAGATACACAGTAAAGAATTATCAACTGAAAATCAAGGGTGTGAGATGAAATAACTTCATAGTTTTTCTGACCATATTGCACTGTAATACAGTATACTGACAAGAAGTAAAAATGTTTTAAATGTTCTAAGTGTTTGTTCTTATATCCACAAATGAGTGTAACCCTCACCTCTCAACAAGAAAACTTCTCTTTGCAAGGGACGGAGAACAGTACAGAAAACCACAACTGATCAAGATGTAGAGTTGTGGATCCCAGTCTCGGTGGACCCATCTACCAAAGAACTCCTGCAAGCAAGGCTCAGAGAACATTGCTTCTGAAGATGGCATGGAGAGATTGAAGAGCAGGGGATTAGGGAATTCACTGTGAGATTGTTTCCTGGTAGTGTTAAGTAGCTACAGCAATAACCTTATGCACATGACTGCCTAAACACGAGCTAAACAAGGACAACAACACTTAGATATGCCAAGGTACAGGAAGCCCACTGTTCAGCTCTACTCAAAGAACTACAGGAGACTAAGGAATGCTAAGAGCAGGAGCCACAGTCTTCTCCAGGGAAGAGCACACAAACTGGTAGTCCAAAACCAAATTATCAGCCCTGAAAACAGGCAAACATGTCACATTATACAGACTGAGCAGGTCGCAGTTATGCATCTGAGACTATATATGTGTGTAATGAAAATTAGAGGAAAAATGGCCCATGAGGATGGAGGACAGCATGGGAAAGATATTTGGATGGGTTTTGAGGGAGGAATGGGAAAGGACATATTATATAACTACATAATAAGCTTAAAAATCAATGAAATATTTATAAAATGAGGGAATAGTGAAAATGTTAAAATTCATAATTGCTTAATAAGAATGAATAATTCAGAGCTGAAATGGATACTTGATAAAAGCAATTAATAATTTAAGTTTCTTCACATAAAAATTCTATAACAGCAACACAAAAAGCTAGGTCTTCAAAAGATTAATGGCCACCAGGCCCAGAGAGTCATGATTAAGCTCTTCAGATTTTTCTTTCTGTGAACCTGTGGAGTTCCTCATAATGCAAGGGCTCCTCCCTGACCTCAGTCTCAATGAAGAGAAGTCAGGGGTGGTGGACAAGGAGGGACCAAGAAAGAAAAGGAAGAGGAGGGGGAAATTCAGTTCCATCAACAGGTGACATAGAATAACAGTTTAAGGCACACAGCCAATATGGTTGAGTCTGTGCCGAGACAACCCCAGAAAAATAAAGAGTAATCAAGCCTTAGGACAAAGAGCAGCAGTGCTCACTGCGCTCAACCTGAACGCCAGCTTGTGACCTGTGTGCACCCATAATGGTAGCCATGGGTTTAATACACACATTTCATGGAGGATAAAGTACACATTGGTAAAGTTTTAAGAGTTTAAAACACTTGAAATGTATGCATTCACTAGCAGCTACTAACAAAATAATACTAATATATGTTTATCTTTCATTTCATTTTTATGAAATGAAAGTCTTTTATGGTCCAATGAATACAAAAACACATAAATACATACACACACAAACATGAGAGAGAGGAGAAGAGAGAGGGGAAGACAGAGAAGGAGAGGTAGAAGGAGAAGGTGAGGAATTGATTCTTACAAAGATATCACATTGTCAACCCAGGGAGAGGGTTGTCAACCTCTGTAGAGTTGGGTGCAGGCTGTGCTATTTTTAGGGTGACTTCATTAACTACAGCCCTGCAAAATGTAAGTCACTTAGGGAAGCCAGGCCTTCTTAGGAGCCAGGAATCTTCAGCCATATTCATGGCATTATGGCTTCAGGAGATCATTGCTTTGAAGGCACTGTAGAACCTTGTTAGTGTGGAGGAGAAAGTTCACAGTTGCTTCCTCTCTGCAGAAAAAGCTGAGGAGAGTGACACCATGTCATGGAACTGTGAGCACCAGCTTGTCTGGAGTGAGACAAACAACAGCCTTGAGCCACCTGCCAGCTCCTGTCTTTGCAGCCCCCTCAATTGTGCCTATGTGAAGGTCTGTGAGAAATTCTGGGCTAATGCATGATTCGTATACAAAGCATTGCGGTGACTAAAAACCCTTTGCAGAAAAACTGCTGAACAGGGGTTGCCTTGTCCCTCTTCCCAGATGTTAGTCCTCACATGAATCCCTATCTAGCCCAGCACAGGAGATCAGAGACAGCCACTTCCTGCCATCATAAACATTATGTAAGAGAAAGCCTTTTGCTCAATAGTTCAGGCTGCCACAGCCACCTGTGTCCTTGAGATTCAATTGCACTGTGCCCTAAAATTACCTTTTTAAGCATGGTCTATCACATTTCCTGCAGAAAGAATTGGTGTTCTGTACACAGATAAAGGACCTGGATTGGTGAAATAAGTTCCCTGTGAAGAGGCTACATTGGGGACAAGAAAGGAAAGGGTAGAACAGGAGAACAAAATACACCTGGAGCAAGAAATATCCACAAGAATCCTGAACATTCCCTGTTAAAGCAGCTGTGAGGGCTTCAGCTGCTAAGGGCAACAAGGTTAAAGACCCTGTTCTGCATGGAGTCAGGAAGCCACAACTGTAGACACTGTGTCTTCCCTCAGTTACCTGAATCATGGACAGCCTGAGATCCATGACATCAAACAGGCCTCAGACATGTGACCAGTGTTCAGCACAGCAATGGCCTGAGCTTGTGACCTGGAGGGAAATAGAGAGTGGAAAGGGGAAAGGAACCCCTCTGCAGAGGCCACTGCATGCCAGGTGCTTGTGGCCCTGTGGGTGCACTGCAGCCAGGGAGGAGAAAGGCAGGGAGTGATGTCCGTGTCCTCCTCTACAACTTGGGTACAGCCTGCCCATTCCCGGAAGCTGAGAGGCTGTGTAAAGAGCATGCTTATGTCTGGGCTGAGCAGAACCTATCCACCCTTATGCTAATGAAGCTGTGAGTTCGTGTTCATCACCGTCACAGGGCTCACCTTTACGGTGTCACATCACTCTCCTCCCCTGCTCTGCCTCCCCATGCAGTGCACAGAGGGGTTTGGAAGTTGGGACTAGCTCTGCTTCATCAAAGTAGGTTGTGTTTAGAAAGGAGTTACACTGGGCAGTATTCTCTAACAATTCTACTTGGAAAGCTCAGAAAACAGTGGGGAGAAGCCACCAGGGACTCAGAAAAGGAAAACTGTCACTAAGCAGGTATCAGAGCTGTGTCCAGAGAGGTCATGAAGTAAAGGAGCTGTGGGGGTGTGATGGGGAAAACCATGAAAAACACTTGGGCTAAGGAATGGCTGTAACCCTTTTTGTTGTCCGCAGAGCTCACCCTTCCAGCTAGACTTTTACAGTATTGCAAAATGAAGGAATGAAGACCCAGAGAAGCCTCCTCACCGACCTAAAAGTTTTGTCACAGATGCCTGCTGTTACTACAGGGACCCATTTGTCCTACAGGAGAAACTTTTGACAGAACCTATGATCTAATGGACTCCGTGATGGAACAAGGGATAACATCCTTCTTGCCCAGCAGCTTTGATGCTCTCTTTGTAACAAAAAGGGAGATAGGTTTCTGTTCATCTGTTTCTAACCCCATGCAAAGACACAGTTTGTGAAACTGTGAGAGCTAAGAACAGAGACAAGGCCTAGAGAAAGAAACAAAAGTTAGATATTTCCATTATCTGAGCCCTTTGCAATTGTCTCTCCCAGGCTCTAGGAGCCATAAATTCCTGTCCTTAGAACCCTGAAAGGGGAAACCACCACCAGACTTAATATGGACTTGACATCTGATAACTGGCAACCTTGACCCTTACCTGAGACATCCCAGTGGGCAGAGCCCAGGCTAAAGGCAGCCTCCGAGTTCTAGATGAAGTGGGAGTAAACAGCACAGTGTGGGGCTGTCCTCTGTTGGGCTTTGAACCTACACCTTCAATTCCTTGTAAAGATTCAAACCTCTTAATTATTCAAACCACAGAAATCAGATACAGTGTTGAGGACAGTACATTAAGTTGTGGGTTTAAGGTTTCCAGGATGACATGATGAGAGCTGCAGGAAAGAATAAATCAGGAAATAGATTGTGTGACTGAAGTGCTAACTAAGAAAGTCATTTACTTTAGAACAACATGAGTGCAAACCAAAAGGGTATTGGTATTCTGGAAGCATGAAAAACTAATGAATTTTAGGAATTACAGAAAATAAATATCCTAAGGAAAAAACATGCTTGTTACCAGTGCAGAACACAGTCCCCTGTGCTGAGAGGCTGTCAGAGCTCAGCAACTTCTCTGCAAATGCTGAAAACCTCCTGTAGCCCAGTGCTCCTCCTCCCACAGTCTACCTGGGACCTGACCACCCTCTGATTCTGCACTTGGGTGCAGAGCACTTACCCAGATGGATGTGGCAGGGGAGGACTCTGCTCCTGAGGAGATCCTGCACAGCTAAGGTGAAGGGGTCTTTAATGCATATCAGAAGTTTGTTATTTCTGTGTCTGTAGAAGGTGACAAGTTTCCGCTGGGGAGAATGGAGAACTGGCGTCCCAGTGGGGCGTCCTGTCTGCCTGTTGTTCTTACTCCCTGTGCCCAGATAACAGCCATCTGGGGAGGGCTGAGCACAGACTTTATCTGAGTTATCTTGCAATACCTGTGGGAGGGATCAGAAAG
>NW_026588070.1:0-6050 GCF_907164565.1 Psammomys obesus | reverse complement strand
CGACAAACCCTTAGCCAAGCTAACTAAAAGGCAGAGAGACACCTCCCAAATCAACAAAAACAGAAATTAAAGGGGGGACATAACTACAGACACTGAGGAAATCCAAACAATCATTAGGACTTACTTCAAAAGTCTATATGCCACAAAATTTGAAAATCTAAATGAAATGGACAATTTTCTTGATCGATTTGACTCACCAAAGCTGAATCAGGACCAGGTAAATCAACTAAATAGTCCTATATCCCCCAAAGAAATAGAAGCGGTCATCAAAAGTCTCCCATCCAAAAAAAGCCCAGGACCAGATGGCTTCAGCGCAGAATTCTACCAGACCTTCAAAGAAGAGCTAACTCCAATTCTCTTCAAACTATTCCACAAAATAGAAACAGAAGGAACATTACCAAACTCATTCTATGAAGCCACAGTCATCTTGGTACCTAAACCTCACAAAGACTCAACAAAGAAAGAGAATTTCAGGGCAATCTCCCTTATGAACATTGATGCAAAAATACTTAACAAAATACTTGCAAACCGGATCCAAGAACACATCAAAGATATTATCCACTATGACCAATTAGGCTTCATCCCAGGTATGCAGGGGTGGTTCAATATACGGAAATCCATCAATGTGATCCACCATATTAACAAACTGAAAGAAAAAAAAAAACCACATGATAATCTCCCTAGATGCTGAAAAAGCATTTGACAAAATCCAACATCCACTCTTGTTTAAAAATATTGGAGAGATCAGGGATACAAGGCACATATCTAAACATAGCAAAGGCGATATACAGCAAGCCTATAGCCAACATCAAACTGAACGGAGAGAAACTTAAAGCAATCCCACTGAAATCAGGGACAAGACAAGGCTGCCCACTCTCTCCATATCTCTTCAATATAGTGCTGGAAGTCCTTGCTAGAGCAATAAGACAGTCGAAGGAGATCAAGGGGATACAGATGGGAAAGGAAGAAGTCAAATTATCACTATTTGCAGATGATATGATAGTATATATGAGTGACCCCAAAAACTCTACCAGGGAACTCCTACAGCTGATAAACACCTTCCGCAAAGTGGCCTGTTAAAAAAATTAACTCAAAAAAATCAGTAGCCCTCCTGTATACATGAGACAAAAGGGCTGAGAAAGAAATTAGAGAAACAACACCATTCACAATAGCCACAAAGGACATAAAGTACCTTGGTGTAACCCTAACCAAGCAAGTCAAAGACTTGTATGAAAAAAAAATTTCAAGTCTCTGAAGAAAGAATTAGAGGAAGATATGAGAAGATGGAAAGATCTCCCATGCTCATGGCTTGGCAGGATTAACATAGTAAAAATGGCCATCTTACCAAAAGCAATCTACAGATTTAATGCAATTCCCATCAAATTGCCAACACAATTCTTTACAGACCTGGATAGAAAAATTTTCAACTTCCTATGGAATAACAAGAAACCGAGAATTGCTAAAATAATCCTCTACAATAAAAGATCTTTTGGAGGTATCTCCATCCCTGATCTCAAGCTGTACTATAGAGCAACAGTTGTAAAAACTGCATGGTACTGGCATAGAAACAGAATGGTGGATCAATGGAATCGAACAGAAGACCCAGAAATAAACCCACACACTTACGGACACCTGATTTTTGACAAAGATGCCAAAACCAAACAATGTAAAAAAATAGCATCTTCAACAAATGGTGCTGGTCCAACTGGATGTCTACATGTAGAAAAATGAAAATAGATCCATACTTATCACCCTGCACAAAACTGAAGTCCAAGTGGATCAAAGACCTCAACATAAAACCAGACACATTAAATCGGCTAGAAAAAAAAGTGGGGAATACCCTAGAACTCATTGGTACAGGAGAAAACTTCCTGAACAGAACACCAACAGCACAGGCTCTAAGAGCAACAATCAATAAATGGGACCTCATGAAATTGAAAAGCTTCTGTAAAGCAAAGGACACCGTCATCAAAACAAAGCGACTGCCTACAGATTGGGAAAGAATCATCACCAACCCTCTATCTGACAGAGGACTCATATCCAATATATATAAAGAACTAAACAAGCTGAAAAGCAACAAACCAAGTAATCCACTTAAAAAATGGGGAACAGAGCTAAAGAGAGAATTCTCTGCAGAGGAATATCGAATGGCAGAGAAGCACTTAAAGAAATGCTCAACCTCATTAGCCATTAGGGAAATGCAAATCAAAACAACCCTGAGATTTCACCTTACACCCATCAGACTGGCCAAGATGAAAATCTCAAGGGACAACACATGCTGGAGAGGTTGTTGAGAAAGGGGAACCCTTCTCCACTGCTGGTGGGAATGTAAACTTGTACCACCACTCTGGAAATCAATCTGGCACTTTCTCAGACAACTAGGAATAGCGCTTCCTCAAGATCCAGCCATACCACTCCTAGGCATATACCCAAAAGAGGCACAAGTACACAAAAAGGACATTTGCTCAACCATGTTTGTAGCAGCTTTATTTGTAATAGCCAGAAGCTGGAAACAACCCAGATGCCCCTCAACTGAAGAATGGATGCAGAAACTGTGGTACATCTATACAATGGAGTATTACTCAGCAATGAAAAATAAGGAAATCATGAAATTTGCAGGTAAATGGTGGGACCTGGAAAGGATCATCCTGAGTGAGTTGTCCCAGAAGCAAAAAGACACTCACGGTATATACTCACTCATATAAACATACAATATAGAATAAACCCACCAAAATCTGTACATCTAAACAAACTAAGCAAAAGAGAGGACCCTAACTAAAGTGTTCAATCCCCATCCTGAAAGGCAAAGAGGATGGACATCAGAAGAAAACGAAAATAGGAAACAACCTCGGAACCCGCTACAGAGGGCCTCTGAAAGCCAGAAGAAAACAGGAAACAACCTTGAAACCTGCCACAGAGGGCCTCTGAAAGCTTCTGCAGTATAGACTGTCAAAGCAGATGCTGAGCCTGATGGCCAACTGATGGGCAGAGTGAATGGAATTTTATGTAAGAAGTGGGAAAAAGTAAGAGCTGAAGGGGACGGGAACTCCACAAGCAGAGCAACAGAACAAGATAATTTGAACACAGGGAACTTCCCAGAGACTCATACTCCAACAAAGGACTATTCGTGGAGATGACCTGGAACCCCTGCACAGGTGTAGCCCATGGCAGTTCAGTGTCCAAGTGGGTTCCATAGTAATGGGAAGAGGGACTGCCTCTGACATAATCTGATTGACCTGCTCGTTGATCACTTCCCCCTGAGGGGGGAGCAGCCTTACCAGGCCACAGTAGAGGACAATGCAGCCACTTTTGATGAGAACTGATAGACTAAGATCAGAAAGAAGAGGAGAACCTCCCTTATCAGTGGACTTGAGGAGTGGCATGCATGCAGAAAGGGGATGGAGGTTGGGATCGGCAGGGGAGGAGGGAGGGGCTTATGGGGGGATACAAAATGAATAAAGTGTAATTAATAAAAAAATAATGTAAAAAATTAATAAATAAATAAATATCCAAGTGTATACAGTAAAAAAAAAAAGGTAGAGTCTCAAGAGCAGACAAAAGTGTCAGAGACACACCTGCTCTTCCCATTGTTAGGAGTCCTACAAAACTACTAAGCTAATGGTCATAACATATAAACAGAGGACCTGGTACAACCCAAGCACACCCTGTGCTTACTGCTTCAGTCTCTATGAGCCCAGCTGAGCCCAGCTGAGCCCAGCTGAGTTGATTTAGTATACAATGCTTTCCTGGTTGTCCTCTATCTCTTCTGACTTCATCTGCTCTTTCATGACCATTCCCTGAGCATTAAGAGGAAGGACCTGATGGAGACCTCTAATTTACATTCTCTCTGTATAGTGTCTAGGCTTGGATCTCTGTATCCACTCTCACTTGCTGCTGAGGAAGAAATATCTTTGATGACAACTGGACATCCTAACGTAGAGCCAAATATGACTGGCAAAAAAAAAAAAATCAGTAAAAGATTCATTAAGAAGATACTTTTATACCATGTGTGTCTTTCTGACATACAATATAGGATAATCACACTAAAATCTGCACACCTAAAGAAGCTAAGGAAGAAAGAGGACCCTGGGTAAGATGCTCACTCTTCATTCACAAAGGCAAACACTATAGACATCAGAATAAGATGAAAACAAGGAACAAGACAGGAGCCTACCAAAGAGTACCTCTGAAAGACTCTGCCTAGCAGGGTATTAAAGCAGATGCTAAGACTCATAGCCCAACTTTGGGCAGAGTGCAGGGAATCTTATGAAAGAATGGGGAGATAGAAAGAACTGGAAGGATCAGGAGCTCCACAAAGAGAACAACAGAACCAAAAAATCTGAGCCCAGGCGTCTTTTCTGAAACTGATACTCCAACCAAGGACCATGCATGGAGATAACAGATGTAGCCCATGGCAGCTCAGTGTTCAAGTGGGTTCCCTAGTAAGGGGAACAGGGGCTATCTCTGACATGGACTGAGTAGGCTGGATCTTTGATCATGTCTTCCTGAGGGGATGGGGTGTACAGCCTTACCAGGCCACAGAGGAAGATTATGAAAGACAGTCCTGATGAGACATGAGGAATGATAGAATGATAGACATTCTAGGGTCAAATGGAAGGGGAGGAAGTCCTCCTCTACCAGTGGACTGGGGAAGAGATATGGGAGGAGATAAGGGTCAGAGGGAGAGTGAGATTGGGGTTGCTGAGGGTGGGGGCTACAGCTGGAATACAAATTGAATGCATTTTAATAAATAAAAAAATTATGCAAATAAAAAAAGAAGATACTTTTAAACTAAAAAAAAAAAAAAAAGCCAGCTGTGCAAACCAGAAGAAACAGGCCAGTAAGTATTGTTTCTTTATGGTTTTTACCTACAGGTTCCTACCTCGATTTCTGCCCCCATTGCCCTGGATGATGAACTTATGAGGTGGAAGATAAAATAAACCCTTTCCTCTCCAAGTTGCCTTTGGTTCTGGTGTATATCATGGCAGCAAGAAAGCAAACTAGGACAATTTTCCAAACAGTAGCTACAGAATACACATTTTCTCAGCAGTCCTTGGGACATTCTGTGATATAGATAACACTTGAGGTCATTGAGTAACTGAAAAATTAGTTTAAAATAAAAACCATATTTTCTTTCTCTTATATATTTGGTTGTGAACCTACACTTTAATGGATGAGGCATCTCTCTGCCCCAATATTTTCCATTTTAAAAGTTAAAAATACCTAAATCAAATGGAAACTAACTTCTTAGAGCCTTTGAGATACAGAAATAACATATCTAAGAGGAATATCTATGAATGATTTAGTTTAAAAACTCAGAAATAATAAGGTAAATGCTAACAATGCGCTTTGACACTACTCAAAGTACAAAGCAAACTCCAAATCAGTAAATTGAAAGGCTAAAAGGTATAGGGAAAGATATGAATGAATTGGTGTCTAAGAGAAAATAGTGGTTTGAGGCTAATATGATAGCTTGAATAAGAATGACCCCATTCAGTATCATAAATTGTAATGCTTAGTCTACAGTTTATATAACTGTTTAGGAAGGATTTACAGGCTTACCCTTCTCAGTGTCACAGAGAAAGGTTTTGAGGTTTCAAAACCACATACCAAGTCCTGTCTAAATGTCTTGTCTGTCTGTCTCTGTCTCTCTCCCTCCCTCCCTTTCAGATCATATGTGAGCTATCAGCTAATGTTCCCACTGCATGCCTCCCTGCCTGCTGCCACACTCCCCACCGTGATGGACATAAACTAACCCTCTGAAACTGTAAGCAAGGCCCCAATTAAGTGCTTTTCTTTTGTATTGCCTTGACCATAGACAGGGTCTCTTCACAGGAATAAGAAAGTAACCAAGAAGTGGGTTCCAGGGATTGCTATACTGCTGTGGCAGGCCTGGCCTGACCATGCTATTTGTTTATGGAATATGTGCTTTGGAACTTTGAAATAGGAAAGTGGCTGAACTCTTTAAATGAGGCCTAATGGGCCATCATCTCAGAAAGTTGTAAGACAATAATGTGGAGAACAATGTGGACTATGGAGTCCCAGCTTGA
>NW_026588069.1:0-1901 GCF_907164565.1 Psammomys obesus | reverse complement strand
AATGTGGGTGCTCTTGTATTTGGGGCATAGATGTTCAGGATTGTGATATCTTCCTGGTGGAATTTTCCCTTGATGAGTATGAAGTGTCCTTCCTCATCTCTTTTTATTAATTTTGGTTGAAAGTCTATTTTATCAGATATTAGAATGGCTACTCCTGCTTGTTTCTTGGGTCCATTTGCTTGGAAAGTCATCTTCCAACCTTTTACCCTCAGGTAATGTCTATCTTTGTGTCTTAGGTGTGTTTCTTGTATGCAACAGATTGCTGGGTTTTGTTTACGTATCCATTCTGTTAATCTGTGTCTTTTTACTGGAGAGTTGAGTCCATTGATGTTGAGAGAGATTAATGACCAGTGGCTGTTAGATACTTTGATTTTGATGTTGGCTGTGTTCTTAAGTTTGTGTGCTTGGTTGCTTTTTGTTTTGCTGTAGTAAGGTTAATTATTTCCTGTGTTTTCTTGACAGAAGCTAATTTTCTTGGGTTGTATTTTCCCTTCCAGTGTCTTCTGTAATGCTGGATTTGTGTGTGGGTATTGTTGAAATTTGTTTTTGTCATTGAATATCTAGTTTTCTTTGTCTATGAGGACTGAGAGTTTTGCAGGGTATAGTAGCCTGGGTTGACATCTGTGTTCTCTTAGGGTCTGCATGATATCTGTCCAGGCCCTTCTGGCTTTCATAGTTTCTGTTTAAAAGTCAGGTGTGATTCTAATGGGTTTGCCATTATATGTTACTTGTCCTTTTTCCCTTGCAGCTTTTAGTATTTTTTCTTTGTTCTGTATACTTCCTGTTTTGATTATTATGTGGTGGGAGGATTTTCTTTTCTGGTCAAATTTGTTGGGTATTCTGTAGGCCTCATGTATCCTTATTGGCTTCTCCTTTAACTTGGGGAAATTTTCTTCAATGATTTTGTTGAAAATATTTTCTGGGCCTTGGAGAAGGGAGTCTTCTTTTTCCTCTATTCCTATTATTCTTAGGTTTTGTCTTTTCATATTGTCTTGGATTTCTTGGACGGTCTGTGTCAGGAATTTTTTGGATTTAACATTTTCTTTGACAGATACATCGATTTCTTCCATTGCATCTTCTACACCTGAGATTCTTTCTTCCATTTCTTGTATTCTGTTGGTTATGCTTACCTCTGTAGTTCCTGTTTTCTTCCCTAAATTTTTCCTCTCCATTATTTCCTCCATTTGTGTTTTCTTTAATTTTTCTAGTTCTATCTTCAGGTCTTGAGTTGTTTTGTTTACTTCCTTCACCTGTCTGCTTGTATTTTCCTCTTTTTCTTTTAGTTCCTTCAACTCTGTCTCTTTGATTTCTTTCAGTGATTTAATTATTTCTTCTCTGAAGGCCACAAGCTGTTTGGCTGCATCTTCCCGTATTTCTTCACGGATGGCCCTAATTTGCTTGTCTTTATCTTCCTCCATTTCTTTACGGATAGCCATGATCTGTTTGGTTTTATCTTCCTCTAATTCTTTACGTATTTTATTTGTCTCCTCTATTATCCTCTTCATCAACATAGATGTAAGGTCCTCTTCTCGATTTTCTATTATGCCGCATTGTTCAGGGCTGTTCGCCCCTGGATGGCTGGGTTCTGGAGATGCCATATTGCTCTGTCTTTTGTTGGTTGAGCCTTTACGCTGACCTCTACCTATTGGGCTGATTTAGGTTTTGGCTGTTAGTTTCTGTGCTTCCTGGTGGCCTGAGGTATGGAGTATCCCCTTGGCCGGAAGATGATTTTTCCTGAAGGAGTCCTTCTCTGCTTTTTGGTTATGGTCACTGTATGGCCAGTGTTTCTCCGGAGTTGCCACTGCTCACCTCAGGTTTATAGCCCTGAGTAGTAGCTGTGGTCTATGTTAGGCAGGGGGGATCTCCTCTTACCCATAAAATTTCTCAAGACAGCTGCCCCA
>NW_026588068.1:0-4325 GCF_907164565.1 Psammomys obesus | reverse complement strand
ATGCAGCTAGGCTGGATACAGAGTCCCAGAAGGCATTCTGTCTCGACCTTAACCTGTAACACTTGCACTAGGCCAGGCTAGGCTCTGGCCTCCAAGCACAGAGCAGTGGTGCTGGGAGTTTGGATATGCCAAAAAGATAATATAGAGTCTGTCCTTAAACAGTGGAAAATTACAATAAACTCATTTGAGAGAAACCACATTCATGTAACTTTTATTACAGGACATTGGTATAATTGTTCTATTTTTGTTATTGTACTTAATCTATTTAGTTTGTAAGTTTAACTTTATCACAGATATGTATGCATAGAAAAATATAATATACATGGGGCTGAGTAGTTTCTGAGGTTCCAGGCAACAATGGGGGTCTTGGTAAAAATCCTCCCTGGACAGGGAAGACTGCCTCTACTCCTTTGGAATCAATAACCTAGAAAGGGTTAAATAAGTCCTTTGTGAGTAGCCAGGATACTCAGTTTGAACCCGAAGTGGACTTGAATGCTTTTCATTTGGCACATCCTAAAGATCACCGCTCAAATAGGGAAAGTTATTGAAGAACCTCTGCAGCCCCTCACATCCATGACTGAGTTGTCTGTGTTCTCCTGGGGCAAAACAGAACGGAAGCCACTGACCCCTGAGCAAGGCAAAGGACTTTATTTTTCTTAAACAAAACAGGGGAGGGAATTTAAAGAACTGGGTTTGGGGGCACATGCTCATGATCCTAGCATGAGGGAAGAAAATGACCTGAGGATCAAAAGTTCAAGGTCATCCTCAGCTACATAATGAGTTTGAGGCTAGCTTGGGCAAGGGACCCTGGGGGTTGTGGGGGAAGAAGCCACATATGGTTTGTGGTATATGTACGTAATCCCAAGGGCTGAAAATTGCCCAGCAGTAAAGAATTCTTGCTTCACATACATGATGGCTTGAGTTCAAATCCCTAAAACTCACACAAAAATCTGGGAATGAAGACAGTGCTGTGAGGGTGAAAACAGGAGGCACACTGGGCTAGCTGGCCACAAGCCTAGCTTTATATCTTAAAGGAATGCGGCAGGGAGAGATCGAGGACACCGGATATTCTCCCCTGGACCCTATCCCAGTACACACAGGCATGTATGCCTTCATACAACACACATGCAGTGCCAACGATGTAGCTCACTTGGTAGAGTACGTAGCATTTTGGAAACCATGAGTTAGATCCCTACCCAGCATCACATAAAACTAGGTTGGGGACTCTCATTCTGAGGAGCAGCACAGCAGGATTAGCACAGTGACCAGCCAGAACTCGTGGCCATAAAACACAAGTGGTTGTGTTTCTCAGGTGAGAGGATACCCCAAGGTGGGGGATTCGATCAGCTTTAACTCACCCGGCTAAACCGCGGAAGAGATCCCCGTTCCGCCAGGCGCTTGGTCGCCAGCCCAGAGCTACCCGCCAGCGCGATCTGGCCACGGTCCCAGACTGAACTGTGGGCCCACAACACCATAGACTGGATTTCCCAGTCGAGAGATAACCCCACGGAGCAGGAAACAATTGGGACCAACCTCAGGTTACCCAGACATCCCCTGGAAAAGACTCGGGTTCCGCGGGTGCCCCAGGAGCCAGCCCGGACCCAAAGCCGGGACAAAGGCGCCTGCCTGCACAGAGCCCTGCCTGCGCGCGTGATTCGCCGCCTCAGATAGAACTGTGGGCGCCAGGGCACCAGGGCACCAGACTGCGTGTCTCTGGCAGGAGGAAACCCCCAGCGGAGGGGGTCAGCAGCTCTAACGCTTAGGACACCAAGCACCAAAACACTTCCTGGACTCACACAGACTCTAGTGCAGGCAGAAGCACTGTGCTCTGCCGCCATTGTTGCATTCCCCTGGGGCACTGGGACACACAGCTGCCTCCTCGGACCTGCAGGAGCCGAAGAGCCATTACAGCAGCCCTCAGATACTGTGCCAGGGATCAGCCAGTTGTCCCTGGCTGGACTGCCAAAACTGTAGGAATCCCTGATCCTTCAGGGGGGCTGCACCCACAGCGTCTGGACCAGAGTGGTGCCTACAGCCGCCATCCCAGACAGAGACACACAGCTTCTGGTCCAGAGTGAGGCACCCAGCCTCCAGACCAGAGCAGTGCCCCCAGGAGCCAACTCAACCTAGGTGCACATTCTCCAGGTCCAGAGCAGAGCAATCAGCCTTTGGCCCAGAGACTTGCTGAGTGCACCTCCCAATTTCTCAGACAGAACTGTGCACCCCAGGATAACAGACTGAGTTTCCCTGTTGGGAGAAAACTCCACAGCTAGGGAATCAGCAGTCTCTTCAAGAGGACTGTACATGGAAATTTAGTGAGCAGGAGCACACTAAATTTATAACAAGAAACCCAGCTGTGGGGCAGCTGTCTTGAGAAATTTTATGGGTAAGAGGAGATCCCCCCCTGCCTAACATAGACCACAGCTACTACTCAGGGCTATAAACCTGAGGTGAGCAGTGGCAACTCCAGAGAAACACTGGCCATACAGTGACCATAGCCAAAAAGCAGAGAAGGACTCCTTCAGGAAAAATCATCTTCCGGCCAAGGGGATACTCCCTACCTCAGGACTCCAGGAAGCACAGAAACTAACAGCAAACACCTAAATCAGCCCAATGGGTAGAGGTCAGCGTAAAGGCTCAACCAACAAAAGACAGAGCAATATGGCATCTCCAGAACCCAGCCATCCAGGGGCGAACAGCCCTGAACAATGCAGCATAATAGAAAATCAAGAAGATGACCTTACATCTATGTTGATGAAGAGAATAATAGAGGAAACAGATAAAATACGTAAAGAATTAGAGGAAGATAAAACCAAACAGATCATGGCTATCCGTAAAGAAATGGAGGAAGATAAAGACAAGCAAATTAGGGCCATCCGTGAAGAAATACGGGAAGATGCAGCCAAACAGCTTGTGGCCTTCAGAGAAGAAATAATTAAATCACTGAAAGAAATCAAAGAGACAGAGTTGAAGGAACTAAAAGAAAAAGAGGAAAATACAAGCAGACAGGTGAAGGAAGTAAACAAAACAACTCAAGACCTGAAGATAGAACTAGAAAAATTAAAGAAAACACAAATGGAGGAAATAATGGAGAGGAAGAATTTAGGGAAGAAAACAGGAACTACAGAGGTAAGCATAACCAACAGAATACAAGAAATGGAAGAAAGAATCTCAGGTGTAGAAGATACAATGGAAGAAATTGATGTATCTGTCAAAGAAAATGTTAAATCCAAAAAATTCCTGACACAGACCGTCCAAGAAATCCAAGACAATATGAAAAGACAAAACCTAAGAATAATAGGAATAGAGGAAAAAGAAGACTCCCTTCTCCAAGGCCCAGAAAATATTTTCAACAAAATCATTGAAGAAAATTTCCCCAAGTTAAAGGAGAAGCCAATAAGGATACATGAGGCCTACAGAACACCCAACAAATTTGACCAGAAAAGAAAATCCTCCCGCCACATAATAATCAAAACAGTAAGTATACAGAACAAAGAAAAAATACTAAAAGCTGCAAGGGAAAAAGGCCAAGTAACATATAACGGCAAACCCATTAGAATCACACCTGACTTTTCAACAGAAACTATGAAAGCCAGAAGGGACTGGATGGATATCATGCAGACCCTAAGAGAACACAGATGTCAACCCAGGCTACTATACCCTGCAAAACTCTCAGTCCTCATAGACGGAGAAAACAAGATATTCAATGACAAAAACAAATTTTAACAATACCTACACACAAATCCAGCATTACAGAAGACACTGGAAGGGAAAATACAACCCAAGAAAATTAGCTTCTGTCAAGAAAACACAGGAAATAATTAACCTTACTACAGTAAAACAAAAAGCAACCAAGCACACAAACTTATGAACACAGCCAACATCAAAATCAAAGGATCTAACAGCCACTGGTCATTAATCTCTCTCAACATCAATGGACTCAACTCTCCAGTAAAAATACACAGATTAACAGAATGGATACGTAAACAAAACCCAGAAATCTGTTGCTTGCAAGAAACACACCTAAGGCACAAAGATAGACATTACCTGAGGGTAAAAGGTTGGAAGATGACTTTCCAAGCAAATGGTCCCAAGAAACAAGCAGGAGTAGCCATTCTAATATCTGATAAAATAGACTTTCAACCAAAATTAATAAAAAGAGATAAAGGAGGACACTTCATACTCATCAAGGGAAAATTCCACCAGGAAGACATCACAATCCTGAACATCTATGCCCCAAATATAAGAGCACCCACATTAGTAAAAGAAACATTGATAAAATTTAAACCACATATAGATCCCCACACATTAATAGTGGGAGACTT
>NW_026588067.1:0-8988 GCF_907164565.1 Psammomys obesus | reverse complement strand
TCATGGCTTGGCAGGATTAACATAGTAAAAATGGCCATCTTACCAAAAGCAATCTACAGATTTAATGCAATTCCCATCAAATTGCTCACACAATTCTTTACAGACCTGGAAAGAAAAATTCTCAACTTCGTATGGAATAACAAGAAACCGAGAATTGCTAAAACAATCCTCTACAATAAAAGATCTTCTGGAGGTATCTCCATCCCTGATCTCAAGCTGTACTATAGAGCAACAGTTATAAAAACTGCATGGTACTGGCATAGAAACAGAATGGTGGATCAATGGAACCGAACAGAAGACCCAGAAATAAACCCACACACTTATGGACACCTGATTTTTGACAAAGGTGCCAAAACCATACAATGGAAAAAGATAGCATCTTCAACAAATGGTGCTGGTCCAACTGGATGTCTACATGTAGAAAAATGCAAATAGATCCATACTTATCACCCTGCACAAAACTGAAGTCCAAGTGGATCAAAGACCTCAACATAAAGCCAGACACATTAAATCGGCTAGAAAAAAAAAGTAGGGAATACCCTAGAACTCATTGGTACAGGAGAGAACTTCCTGAACAGAACACCAACAGCACAGGCTCTGAGAGCAACAATCAATAAATGGGACCTCCTGAAACTGAAATGCTTCTGTAAAGCAAAGGATACTGTCATCAAAACAAAGGGACTGTGTACAGATTGGGAAAGAATCTTCACCAACGCTTTATCTGGCAGATGACTCATATCCAGTATATATAAAGAACTAAAGAAGCTGAAAAGCAGCAAACCAAGTAATCCACTTAAAAAATGGGGAACAGAGCTAAACAGAGAACTCTCTGTAGAGAAATATCAAATGGCAGAGAAGCATTTAAAGAAATGCTCAACCTCATTAGTCATTAGTGAAATGCAAATCAAAACAACTCTGAGATTTCACCTTACACCCATCAGAATGGCCAAGATGAATAACTCAAGTGACAACACATGCTGGAGAGGTTGTGGAGAAAGGGGAACCCTCCTCCACTGCTGGTGGGAATGTAAACTTGTACAACCACTCTGGAAATCAATCTGGCGCTTTCTCAGACAACTAGGAATAACACTTCCTCAAGATCCAGCCATACCACTCCTAGGCATATATCCAAAAGAGGCTCAAGTACACAAAAAGGACATTTGCTCAACCATGTTTGTAACAGCCCTGATGTCCCTCAACTGAAGAATGGATGCAGAAATTGTGGTACATCTATACAATGGAGTATTACTCAGCAATGAAAAATAAGGAAATCATGAAATTTGCAGGTAAATGGTGGGACCTGGAAAGGATCATCCTGAGTGAGTTGTCCCAGAAGCAAAAAGACACACATGGTATATACTCACTCATATAAACATACAACATAGGATAAACCCACTAAAATCGGTACATCTAAACAAACTATGCAAAAGAGAGGACCCTAACTAAAATTCTCAATCCCCATCCTGAAAGGCAAAGAGGATGGACATCAGAAGAAGAAAACAGGAAACAACCTAGGAACCTGCTACAGAGGGCCTCTGAAAGCCAGAAGAAGAAAACAGGAAATAACCTCGGAACCTGCCACAGAGGGCATCTGAAAGCCTCTGCCCTGTAGACTATCAAAACAGATGCTCAGCCTGATGGCCAACTGGCGGGCAGAGTGAATGGAATTTTATGTAAGAAGTGGGAAATAGCAAGAGCTGGAGAGGACAGGAACTCCACAAGGAGAGCAACAGAACAAGAAAATTTGAACACAGGGAACTTCCCAAAGACTCATACTCCAACCAAGGACTATTCATGGAGATAACCTAGAACCCCTGCACAGATGTAGCCCATTGCAGTTTAGTGTCCAAGTGGCCTACATAGTGATGGGAAGAGGGACTGCCTCTGACATAAACTGATTGGCCTGCTCTATGATCACGTCCCCCTGAGGGGGGAGCAGCCTTACCAGGCCACAGAAGAAGACAATGCAGCCATTCCTGATGTGATCTGATAGACTAAGATCAGAAGGAAGGAGAGGAGGACCTCCTCTATCAGTGGATGTGGGGAGGAGCATGCATGAAGAAAGTGGAGGTAGGGTGGTATCGGGAGGAGAGGAGGGAGGGGCTTATGGGGGGATACAAAATGAATAAAGTGTAATTAATAATAATAATAATAATGATAATGAAAAAAGAAGATATTAGCCATATAATATAACCAGTCAAAAATCTACAGACCTAAAGAAGCTAAATAACAAGGAGGATCCTACTGAGGATGCTTAATTCTCATTCAGGATGGCAAACAGGTTAGACAACAGAACCAGTGGATGAGAGGGAACAGAATGGGAGCTTACTATTGAGGGTCTCTGAAAGGCTCCACCCAGCAAGGAATCAGAACAGATAAGGAGACTTACAGCCAAACTTTGGGCAGAGTGCAGGAAGTCTTATGGAAGAAGGATGGGACATAGAATCATTCGGTAGGGACAGGAGCTCCACAAGAAGGCCAACAATGCTAAAAAATCTGAACTCACAGGTTCCTGCAGAGACTGATGCACCAACCTAGACCCCCTGCTTAGAGGTAGCTGATATGCAGCTCAGTCTCTATGTGGGTCTCCAAGTAAGAGGAACAGGGGTTGCCTCTGTCATGAACTGGGTTGCCTGCTCTTTTTTTGATCACTTCCCCCTGGCAATGTGGCCTTGCCAGGCCATAGAGGAAGAGGATTCAGGCAGTTCTGATGAGACTTCATAAGCTGTGGGCAGATGGCAAGGGAGGAGTACTCCCCCTTTCAGTGGACTAGAGGAAGTGGATTGGGAGAAGAGTGATGGAGGGTGGGACAGGGTTGAGTTGAGGGAGGGGGCTGCAATCAGGGTATAAAATGAATAAATTGTGAAAAATAAAATAATACTAATAAAAAAGAAAGACAAAAAGAAAAAAACAAAGAAATAGTCCTTGTTCCCCTTACTAGAGAACCTACTTGGATACTGAGCTACCACTGGCCACATCTGAGCAGAGGTTCTAGATTATATCCATACATGGTCCTTGGCTGGAGAAAGTGTCTCATGAAAGACCCCTGTGCCCTGATATATTTGCTCCTTGTGGAGCTCCTGTCCTCTCCAGGTCTTACTAACTCCCCTTCTTTCATATGATTCCCCCACACTCTTCCGAAGGTTTGGTTATGAGTTTCAGCATTTGCTTTGATACACTGCTAGGTAGAGTCTTTCAGAGGCCCTCTGTGGTAGGCTCCTGTCCTGTTCCCTGTTTGCTCCTACATCCAATGTCCATCCCATTTGTCTTTCTAAGTGAGGATCGATCGTCTTATTTTAACTGCATACTTTTTTCTTTCATTTTTAAAGAATTCTGATACTGTGAAAAAGATTGTGCCATTGTTTACAGCAACCTCAAACATGGTATCACCATTCTCTCAGTATAATGTCAAGCTGTTTATGCCACTCCCTTATAATACCTTTCATTTCTATAGGATCTAAGGAAGTGCTATGTAACTCTTCATGTATTTGACACACACACACACACACACACACACACACACACATATATATATATATATATATATATATATATATATTATCAGAAAAAAGTTTCATAAGACCGCACTTTTTTATTATCATTTATTAAAATTTATTTGACTTGTTTCCTGGCTGTGGCCCCCTTCTTCATCTCCCAGAAATCCCACCCTCCTTCCACTATGCCTCTCACCTAGTACACTAATAGAAGAGGTCCTCCTTGCCTTCTATTTGACCCTAGCTTATTAGGTCTCATCCAAACTGGTTGAATTTTCTTCCACTGTGGCCTGGTAAGGCTGCACCCCATAGGGGGAGGCAATCAGACAGTCTGCCACTGAGTTCATGCCAGAGAAAATCCCTGCTCCCTTTACTGGGGACCCCATTGGAGACTGACTCTATGGACAACATCTGAGGCAGGGTTTTAGGTCCTCTCTATACATTGTCCGTAGCTGGGGTATCATTCTCTTCAGGGCCCCCAGCGCTCAGTTTTTATGGCTCTGTTGTCTCCTTTTGGAGCTCCTGTTCCCTCCAGGTCTTTCTATCTCCCTATTCCTTCACAAGATTCTGTGCACTCTGCCCAAAGTTTGGCTGTGAGTCTTGGCTTCTGCTTCGATACCTTGATCATTAGAGTCTTTCATAGACTGTGGTAGGCTCCTGTCCTTTCCCTGTCTTCTCCTACTTCTGATGTCTATCCCATTTGCCTTCTGAATGAATATTTAGCATATTCCCTATCGTCTTCCTTGTTGTTTAGCTTCTTTAGGAGTATAGATTTTAGTATGTTTATCCTATATTTAATGGCTAATATCCACTTAGGAGTGAGTATACACCATGTGTACCATGTGTGTCTTTCTGCTCACAATGATTTTTTCTAGTTCCCACAACTTTCCTGCAAATTTTATGATTTTCTTGTATTCAATTTTTGAGTAGTAGTCCAATGCATAAATGTACCACAATTTCTGTAACCATTCCTCCGTTGAGGGACATCTAGGTTGCTTCCAGCTTCTGGCTGTTATGAACAGAACTGCTAAGATCATGATTCAGCAAATGTCCTTGATGAATAGTTGAGAATCTTTTGGATATATGTCTAGGAGTGGTATAGCTGGATCTTGAGAAAGTACTATTCCTAATTTCTTAAGAAAGTGCCAGACTGATTTCCAAAGTGGTTGTACAAGTTTAAATTCCCACCAGCAATGGAGGATGGTTTCCCTTTCTCTACATCCTCCCCAGAATGTATTGTCTCTTGAGTTTTTTATTTTAGTCATTCTGATGTGTGTAAGGTGGAATCTCAAAGTTGTTTTTATTTGCATCTATCTGATGACTAATGACAATGAACATTTAAGTGTTTCTCTACCATTCTATGTTCCTCTATTGAGGGTTCTCTGTTTACCTCTGTACCTCATTTTTAATTGGATTACTTGGTTTGTTGTTTAACTCCTTAAGTTCTTTATATATTTTGGAAATTAGCCTTCTGTCAGATCTAGGGTTGGTAAAGATACTTTCCCAATCTGTAGGCTGTTGTTTTATTCTGATGACACTGGTTTTGGCTTTACAGAAGATTTTCACTTTCAAGAGGTCCCATTTATTTTTTATTTTTTTAACTTTTATTTTTTTAATATTAATCACAGGTTATTTACTTTGTATCCCAGCTGTAGCCCCCTCCCTCATTTCCTCCCAATCCCACCCTCCCTCCCTCATCTCCTCCCTGTTCCTTTCCAAGTCCACTGCTAGGGGAGGGCCTCCTCCCCTTCCATCTGACCCTAGTTTATCAGGTATCTGCAGTACTGGCTGCAATGTCCTCCTCTGTGGCCTAGCAAGGCTGTTCCTCCCTCAGGGGAGGGGGGGTAAAGGAACAAGTCCTTGAGGTCATGTCAGAAATAGTTCCTGATCCCCTTACTACATGTATCAATTTCTGCAGTTGTATCTACAGCACATGAGATTCTCTCTTCCATCTCTATATTCTATTGGTGATGCTTACCTTTGTGGTTCCTGATCTTTTCTAAAAGTTTTCGAGCTCCAGAGTTTTCTCTGTCTGCGTTTTCTTTATTGGTTCTGTTTTCATGTCTTGCATCATTTCCTTTGTCTGTTTGAATGTATTCCTGTCTTCACATGATGGCCTCTATTTTTTTTGTTTGTTTCCTCTCTATATGCCTCTACTTTTGCCTCTGTTTGTCTGTATTTGTCTGTATTTCTTTGAGAGCTTTGTTTGTTTTCTCTTTATGTGCCCCTAAGAACTGGATAAGCATAGATTTAAGATCATTTTTCTGTGTTTCCAATGAATTAAAATATCCATTACATTTTGGCGTTGCTGGTGAAGCCATGATGTTCTTTTTTTTGTTGGTAAGTTCTTATGCTGACCTTTAGCCATCTGCTTATTGGTAACCTTTGCTCTTTGTTCTTGGAGTCTGTACTTCATAATGGGTCCCTCTGTATCTGGTGTCTGGAGTATTCTTCAGGAAGATGAGCGAGGACCACCAGTTTGAGAGTGGATGTTGGTGTTTCAGCTGTAGCTAAGGGAGGAAGGTCACAGGTGAATGTGCACAAGCACGGGCATATGCTTGGAAGTGGAGCTCTGCACACACTCACTTGAAGGCTCACTCACTTGCTATTAGGCCTAATTGGAAAGCACAGGGGTTTCCCCTGTTCTCTACTCTCAGATTTCGGTCAGCAGGGGCAAATGAAAGTGTAGGAGATCTATCATTGTGGCAGCTGCCTCCGCTGTCTCAGTCACTGAGCATGGAGGCCTCTGCTTGGGGCAGCCTCCTCCAGCCACAGCTGCAGACCTGGGAGGCCCACACTGCTGCTGCTGCAGCTGGGAGGCCCCTACTGCTGCTGCCTCTGTCCTCTCAGTCACCAAGCAGGGAGACTTGTGCTTGGGGCAACCACTGCTTCCTCAGCAGAGCTGGGAGGCCAGTGCTTAGGGCAAGGGGAAGTGCAGGGCCGGGTGAATATGTGCCACTCTCAGTCCCTGGAGACATCCATGGGTGACCTGGATCCAAACTGGCCCAGCTCACGGGTTGTCCCCTCTCACCCAGGAAGCCTCAATGTCAATGTTGTGGCTTTTGCTGCCCCCCACCTCCTCACTAATTTTGGAGTTTCAGATCCTGTGACCCTCAGATACAGTGCATGCTCTTTGCTGCCATCTTGGGCTCCTGTTTTTTTTTTCATACAGGTATATCACATGCTTGATTAGAGTCACACCCAGGTACTTATGCCATTTTAATTTTTTTAAATTATATATATATTTTTTTTCAATTTGTTTATGTTTTTGTAAATTACAGTTTATTCACTTTGTATCCCCTCTGTAGCCCCCTCCCTCATCTCCTCTCAATCCCACTTTCCCTCCCTCATCTCCTCCCATGCCCCTCCCCCAGTCCACTGATAGAGGACTATCTATCCCTCTGACCCTAGCCTATCAGATCTCATCAGGACTGTCTGCATTGTCTTCTTCTGTGTCCTGGTAAGGCTGCTCCCCCTTCAGGGGGAGATGATCAAAGAGCCAGCCACTGAGTTCATGTCAGAGACAGTCCTGTCTCCACTTTTAAAGAATACTTTATTGTATTTGTTTGATGGTTTGTGTATGCATGTTTGTTATGAGCGTTTGCACTTGCCAGGGTGTACCAATAGACGTGACTGGACAACTTTGAGAACTGCATGTCTCTACTCTAGGGGTCTAGAAAAAGAACTCAGGTGAATAGATTTGGTGGTTGCTACTTTCACCCACTGTGTCATCCCTCCAGTCCTGAGGCATCATTGTTACACTTGATTATTTGAGTCTGTGGGAGTCTACCACCATTGTGAACCTTCAGTTTGCTTTCATAATGACTCATTCCTTCTGTTACTGGAAGCCTTACAAAAGGTTTCTTTAGAGTTGTGTCAGGATTGACTTAGTTTTTTAATATCACAAGCTGCCAGGGGCATCCCAGCATTCAGACAGGTTCTAGCAGAGGATATAAGGAACAGGCAGAGGGGAGTAATGAAAGAATACATCAGAGACCATAAGTATAAGAATCTTGCATCTCTGACTGACTAGCAACCAGGACGCTTCTTTATACATAAAGGTTCCACAAAGCAGGCAAACTTATGATTTAAAAAATAATACACATCATATCATTTTGTCCCTGGACAAGTGTTACAGAAAGAATAGGTATTATCAATCTTAAATTATTTTAGACTACATAAGCATTTTTTACTTATTTCATTCTATTCTTCAGAAAAGTGAAACATTAAACAGATAGAAAAATGTCTGAGTTGCTCTAAATAACTCCCAAGCCTTGAACAGGGCATAGTGGTTGAAATACACCTTGTGAGTTAGCCTCGCTAAAAGTTTGAAAGCTTTCCCAGGCTGCAGACTAACTTGTCCTATTCATTTGTTTTCTTGTTTGTTTGTTTGCTTTTAGTTAAAAGACCTCACTGTGACTTAATGTAAGCCAGTCTCCTTATGATTTGGCAATTTTTTTATATTTCTTTTACATTAATTTTACATCATATATATGTATCCAAAGTTGTTTTAGGCAAACGAACTTTATTTTCTACTGGCAATGTCCTGTGGACTGCATATAGGAGGGAGCCTGTCATCTGATCTGTTGGCAAATCTGTTGTTTCTGAGTTTGCTTAGGGGCAGGTGTGCCAAAAGAACTCTGGCACTATCTAACTTTTTGTGCTTTTTCCAATCACCATGGCAAGGAAAACTCTTGAGTAAGGTAAGATAATTCTTTGACAGCAGAAATAATTTTCTGGGTAAAAAACACAAACAAACACATATAAAAAGTTCCCCACAAATGCAACATGCAGAGATCAGAAACCTAAAGTGAACGTCAGCACAATAGCAAAACAGCATTTTGCTAGTTTCTGTCCTACAGCTGTGCTAGCTTCATGACTCTTTCTTTCTCGCTCTCTTCCTAGGTTTGCTGTGCCAACAAGAGATCACTTCTGCTGCAGAAAAGACAGCATTTGATAAAAATTACCCAGTGGTGATTATCTAGATGTTAATTATTTTAAACATTTCCGTATATTGTATTATGGAGAGGATGGGTTTTTTTTATTTGTTATTATCTATTATCTCCAATGCATATGTGCCTATTTCCAGAGTTCTTTACTTTGCCCCCACAGATTTGTCAGCAATGTTTTATTCATTTATATATACCACACACATTTGCCTGAAATATAGACATGGTAATTTCTTTACATCTGTATAAACCTCCTACTTTAGTCATTCTAAGGTTTTTATACAAATTATTCAGTCTTTTTAATTGAATACATTATACCTTACATCAGTGATATATCAAGAAAGAGTATTGAGATACATAATATCTAACATTCATAAATGGAGTACTGCACAAATAGCAAGTAACAAGAGATTGGAAAGATTAGACATCATGGATTTATATCATAACTTAGTATCCATTAGTGAGAAGGCCAATCAGATAATTCACACACATGGAATAATTCTCACAGACTATCAAACAAAAATGTGATAAAATCTAACTTGTGT
>NW_026588066.1:0-8049 GCF_907164565.1 Psammomys obesus | reverse complement strand
GGAAGTGCATGTTAGCAGCTTCCAAAAAATAAAAATTGACAGAGACAGTTTGCTGCTTAACAGTCACCCATAACTCTCTATAACGTTGGAGCATCATCTTCAGCCTTCTGGCTCAGACTATTTTGACAGACATAGACGTGAAGCAGGAACTATTTAGGACTTGCTTACCCTGTCTTGGCAGGGTTTGGCAGTCGACTTGTCCTGCATTTAAGCTTGCCCATTTTAGGCAGAATTTGTCTGTTGTGAAGCGAGGGTATTTTCTTTACCCGAGTGGCTTGTTTGCCACATTTGAGCCTCCATATGGAGGTTCTTCGATGCTCATTATCTTCTTTCAGGTAGGTGGGGTGCTGCCAGGAAATGACTTGTCTCATTGTCAAAGAATCTTTAAAATAATAAAAACATTTTAAATGCCATATTCTGTAGGTCTCTGAAGTTTTTGAAGACTATCTTTATGTAATCGATTTGTATACAAAATCATATCTATCTGTTAAACCTAGGATATATACTCATGTGATAAATTAGACTAGTGTCTGACATGACTATGAGTTGAATAACTAACAATTAACTTGCATACCTAATATCCTAATCATCTTTTAATAGTAGTTTAAAAGTATTGGAAGTAATCTTGACTTTCTATCAATATACTAAAGCTTATACCAATGTATTACAAATACTTATTTTTGGATCAATATGCAAAATCCTATACCAGAGTTAAAATGAAAGACCCCATATCACCCTGAGTTAAACAGAGTTAAACATAGCTAACGCCATGCCATTTTGTGGTGTACCACAGTTCTGGGAAAAATAATAAAGGCCGGATGAGAACTAAAAATTACTCTGAGAAATCTAGCTAAGTCACCCCCCTCAAGATATCTGCGGTCAAGGCTGCCCCAACTGAGCCAAAAACAACTTTGTCCTGACCACCCTCATGGGATATCTGACAGGTGGTCCGGCTGAGATAGGAGTCCTGGAAAAAACAACATATGGCGACACTAGTCAAGGTCGTCATAATTGTTTTGACCACCCAGTTCCTGGAATTCTGGTGTCCCTGCCAACCCTGATTCATGTTATGGTTTCATGTGAAAGAGCCAATCAGCTCCCTGTAACTATGCTTCTCGCTTCTATATCAGTGCTTCTGCTCTAACCCTATAAAAAACCCAGCTTTCCACCCGGAAAGGCGCGTAAAGTCATCTGAGTGGCTTTCCGCCCGGGTACCCGTGTATCCAATAAAGCCTCTTGCTGTTTACATCCGAACGCCTGGACTCGCTGATCCTTGGGAAGGGGTCTCTCAGACGAAAGATACCCTCAGGGGGTCTTTCATGTGGGGGCTCGTCCGGGATTTGAGACCCCCACCCAGGGACCACCGACCCACCCTCGGGAGGTAAGCTGGCCAGCCGTCTTTTCTGTTGTGTGTAGCTGTCATTTTGTCGTGCGTTTCTGTGTCTGTTTAGTGTACAATCTGAGACTTGATCAGGTCATCTGAGTCAGGTGGAAATCAGAAGGAGCTGACGGGCTAAAACTTCTCTTCCGCAACCTTTGGGAGACGTCCCAGAGGTGTCTGAGAGAGTTTGAGTGGGTTCGGTCCCACCGACTCTCATCTGAGTGGGGGCCAGCTTGGCTCCCCGTCTGACTGGAAGTACGAGCCGACTCGGGCTTTTTGGGGCTTCGCCCCTGACCGAAGGCTATGTGCTCCATTTGGGAGACGGAGAAACCGGATCTCCAACACAGTCTCCATCTGAATTTTTGCTTTCAGTTTTGCGCCGATCTCGTGCCGCGCGGCTTGTGTTATGTTTTGTCTGTCTAATTTTTGTTATAAGTATAGTAAGTGTTTTCTATCTAGCTAAAAACATGGGACAAACTGTCACCACCCCCAAAAGTTTAACTTTACAACATTTCAAGGAAGTCCGTGATATCGCCCACAACCTCTCGGTGGATGTGCGAAAAGGGAAATGGGACACCTTCTGTTCATCAGAGTGGCCCACCTTTGACGTGGGCTGGCCACGAGATGACACTTTTAACTTAAAAGTTATTTTACAGGTTAAAGTCAAAGTCATGGATCCTAGACCCCATGGACATCCTGACCAGATTCCCTATATTATCACATGGGAATCTCTGGTCAGGAATCCCCCACCATGGGTAAAGCCTTTCCTTCCCCCTCGGCCGAGGTCCACCCCGTCCGCCCCTTTTCTTTCTCCTCCACTAGTTCCAGCCCCGGCTAATTCTACACTTTTTCCGGTTCGTATGAAGTCGGATCCAAAGGAGACCTCTGGGCAAAAGAAGACACCCCCAGTGCTGCCGGGAGATGATGGTCCCCTTCTAGACCTCCTAACTGAACAACCTCCTCCATACGGAAACCCAGACCCTGTACCTGTAGAGGAACCAGAGGGGGCGGCTACAAGACGGGAACCCCAAGAAGAACCCCCCTCGTCCCCGGTAGCAGGGCGACTGAGGGGGCGTCGGGAAATAACTCCTGATCCCTCCTCTCAGGCATTTCGGTTGCGGACGGGGCCAGACCGCCAACTCCAATACTGGCCCTTCTCCGCATCTGACCTATATAATTAGAAAAATAACAATCCCCCTTTTTCAAAGGACCCTTCTAGGTTAACAGCCCTTATCGAGTCCATTCTAGTGACCCACCAGCCTACCTGGGATGATTGCCAACAGCTGCTCCAGGCGCTCCTGACCACAGAGCAGAAACAGCGAGTCATCTTAGAGGCCCACAAAAATGTTCCAGGAGATGATGGACAACCTACCCAACTACCCGACCGGATTGACGCTGCCGTCCCCTTGGAACGTCCCAACTGGGATTTCTCCACCGAATGCGGTAGGGAACACCTACGTCTCTACCGCCAGTTGCTTATAGCGGGTCTCCGAGGGGCTGCAAGGCGCCCTACCAATTTGGCCCAGGTTAAGTTGGTGACTCAAACGTCTGAGGAGTCCCCTTCTGCTTTCTTAGAGCGACTTAAAGAGACATACCGTATGTACACTCCCTATGATCCAGAGAGCCCAGATCAGGCGACTAATGTGGCCATGTCTTTCATCTGGCAATCTGCCCCAGATATCAGAAGAAAGTTAGAGAGACTAAAAAACTTAAGAGAGTGTTCAGTGCAGGATTTGCTGAAAGAGGCAAAACGGATTTTTAACAAGAGAGAGACACAAAAAGAGAGAGATGAGAGACTAAAAAAAAAGCAGAGGAGAAAAAAAATATAAAAAAACATAAGAAAAACAGGAAATTCAGTAAGTTGTTGGCCACCATAGTGACAGGTCAGAGGCAGAATGGACAGGACCTGGGAGGTCGAAGAAACTTCCCACTGGATAAAGATCAATGTGCTTACTATAAAGAAAAAGGTCATTGGGTCCAAAACTGCCCGAAAAAGCCAAAGGGGCCACGCAAACTCCGGCCTCAAACTGCCCTACTCAATCTCGAGGATTAGGGAGGTCGGGGTCAAGAGCCCCCCCTAAACCCAAGATAACCCTTAACGTGGGGGGCCAACCCGTCACCTTCTTGGTAGACACCGGAGCTCAACACTCAGTGCTCACCACGTCTCCAGGACCCCTGTCTGATAAGTCAACATGGGTTCAGGGAGCTACTAAAGAAGAAAAGTGCCGCTGGACCACCGAAAAAAAGGTACTGCTTGCTACTGGTAAGGTGACCCATTCCTTTCTACATGTACCTGATTGCCCTTACCCTTTGCTTAGAAGAGACCTATTAATAAAACTTAAAGCACAGATTCATTTTAAAGGGACTAAAGCCCATATTACGGGGCCGCAGGGACAGCCATTACATGTCTTGACCATTAACCTAGAGGATAAATATCGGTTACATGAGCCTGAGAGGCCCCCTGAGGGGCCTCCGGCTGAAGACATATCTGACTGGTTGGACAACTTCCCATCTACCTGGGCAGAAACAGGGGGAATGAGATTGGCTACCCAACAGCCACCTCTAATTATACCCCTCAAAGCGACCGCAACTCCGGTCTCCATCAGACAATACCCTATGTCTCGAGAGGCCTACCAAGGAATCCGGCCCCACATAACGAGGCTTTTAGAACAGGGAATCTTGACCCCTTGCCAGTCTTCCTGAAATACTCCCCTCCTTCCGGTCAAAAAGCCAGGCACAGGCGATTATCGCCCCGTTCAGGACCTAAGAGAGGTCAATAAGAGGATAAAAGATATACACCCAACAGTCCCTAATCCATACAGTTTGCTGACCGGATTACCACCGGCCTATATTTGGTATACAGTCCTGGACCTCAAGGATACATTCTTTTGCCTAAGGCTCCATCCTCAGAGCCAGTCCATTTTTGCCTTTAAATAAAAAGACCCAGAGTTGGGGTTATCAGGACAACTCACTTAGACTAGGCTCCCCCAAGGGTTCAAAAATAGCCCTTCCCTGTTTGACGAGGCATTACATCGAGACCTGGCTAACTTTAGGGTATTACACCCAGCCCTAATCTTGCTCCAATATGTAGATGATCTCCTCCTGGCTATAAGAACTAAAAAACAATATAGAAAAGAAACAAAGGCCCAAACCTATCAGACAGAATTTTTTTCCTTAAAAGAACATAAGAAAACATTTTGTAATGAGGAATCACCAGCCTTTTATATTAACTCTCTGGCTTTTTATAATATAACCTTTTACAACATCCACTAACCTTCTGTAACATCAACTAACCTTCTGCAACATCTACTAACCTTCTGCAACATAGACAAGCTATTTTTTTTAATATCTCTTGCTCATTCTCTCTTGCTTTTTAGACAACATATAAACTCTCATCAAAATCCTTTCTATCCTAACATGATCCTGCTGGAGCCCTGCGTCCACAAGACCATGTTTTGTTTTTTTTTTCATAAACAAAGCAGCTCAACAAACAAACAGCTCTCCATAAGATATATTTTAAAAACTGTAATTTTTTTCAATTAGCACAAATCATACGGCTGGGTTTTATTTAATAAAATTGATAAAATAAATATCAAAGTATTTTTAGTTTCCCCCAAAGGATTGAGAAACTTTTAAATTTTGTCAGATTACCCAAGATCATTGTCATACCCAAATGCCTGATAAACTTTAAATATTTTATAGCCTTAAACATGTAAACAATTTTTTAAAACTCGTCCCTGTAATATCAAAGCAAAGTATTTTTTTCTTAGGAGTGAATTTACAAAGCATAACCATAATTTTAAAGTCAAAACCAGATAAAAGTTCAAACCAGATTTTAAGACCAAAATTTATCAGTGAAAACAACCCAATCTTTAGATCCAATATCCACTTAGAACAAGACTTTCTTCTTATCTTAAAAGGAAATAAAATCACTTTGACTCAGAGATTTTGTAACCTTTGTTTTTTTCCTGAGCCACACCATGTGGCAATTTACATTGTTGTTATTTAAACATATGTATTTATAGACCCTATAACACATAGGCACATATACATGTTTTAAACAAGGATTTGAATTTAACCTTAAAACATACCCAATTATTTTTGATCGTATCAACCATTTAAAACCAATTGAAAACAATCATCCTAAATTACTGTTTGATCTGTAAGTTGCAAGCCCCCTAGGTGGGAGGAGGGAAGAGAGGAGCAAGAGGGCGTTTTGAGCTCCTGCTGCTCTCTTCTCCCTTCTGAGCTGGCAGGAAGGCAAGGGGGAGGAGTTTTTCTTCACTCTCGGCAACCAGAGCAGCTCCTGTCGTGGAGCAGCTAAGGTGCCAATCCGCGCCTAAGGACTTTCACCTAGCAAGCCCACGAGCCTTGCCTGCTCCCTTGGCTCCCTGTGAGCTTCACTCTAGCTTACCTCCCCCGCAGGTCATGAACCTGCTTCCTGGCCGGGCCCCTCCTGAACACTTCCTGGCCATGTTTGGGCTGCAGGCAGCTCCTGGGGCCGCGCCGCCCCACCTCCCCAGCCGCCTCCCTCCTCGGCTCCCTCGGGAGGGAGTGCACACTGCTTGGTGTCTTGTCATGCAGCCGTGTGCACTCCCGGGCCGAGAACTAGTTCTAATTTTAACTGTCCTCTGTCCGAATTTTCATCAGTCCAAGTCTACAAAGAAACAGACACAGGAAAATACATACATACATGAGAAACACAGGATTTAAACAGACAGAACACGACACAAGCCACGCGGCACGAGATCGAAGCAAAACTGAAAGCAAAAATTCATATGGCCCAGATGAAACACATAACCCTCCGAGAGGGGCGAGGCCCCAACCCGGTGCCACGGATCCATGTCTCCCAGATGGGGAGCCAACAAATTGGCCCCCACTCAGATGAGAGTCGGTGGGACTCGAACCCACGACTGGTGGGACTCGAACCCACGACAGTAGACCCTCTCAGATGAGAGCCGGAGGGACTCGAACCCACTCAGACCCTCTCAGATGGGAGTCAGCAGTGGGACTCGAACCCACTCAGACTCACTCAGACACCCTGGAATATCTTCCAGAGATCGCAGAACAGAAGTCCCGGGTTCGTCAACCCCTTCTTACTTTCCGCCTGATTCAGATGACTTGATCAAGTCTCAGATTGCAAACAGAACAGACACAGAAGCACACAACAGACAAGACAGATACATACAACAGAAAAGACGGCTGGCCAGCTTACCTCCCGAAGGTGGGTCGGTGGTCCCTGGGTGGGGGGTCTCAGATCTCGCTGGGGCCTCCAAATGAAAGATCCCCGGAGGGTATCTTCCGTCAGAGAGACCCCCTCCCAAGGAACAACGAGGCCATTCGGATGCAAACAGCAAGAGGCTTTTATTTTGATACACGGGTACCCGGGGCAGCAAGGTCACTCAGGAGGACTTTGCGCGCGCCCCCGGGTGGAAAGCTGGGGTTTTTATAGGGTTTTAGAGCAGAAGCACTGGTACAGAAGCGAGAAGCATGGTTACAGGGGGCTGATTGGTACATTTACATGAGACCACGATTTGCGTCAAAGTTTGGCAGGGGCACCAAGATTCCAGGAACTGGGTGGTCAAGGGGGTTATGATGACCCCTTGACGTGGCCCGCCACCTGTTATTTTGTTTTTCTCTATCTTAACTGAAACAGTCTCACAGATATCCATGAGGGTGATTAACACAAACTGTTTTTAGTTCAACAGGGGCAGCCTGACCACAGATATCCCAAGTGGGTGACACAGCTAGGTTTCTCAGTAATTTTCCAGTTTCTCATCTGGCCTTCAGAGTTTTACAAAACAGTGGTGGTGTCTCACAAAATGGCGTTAGCTATGTTTAACTTAGGGTGAGGCTGGGGTCTTTCAATATAAAATGTTGCAGAAGGTTAGTAAATGTATGTATAAATAACCAGAGGGTAAATATGATGTGAGAAAGAACTGTATTTAAAAATATGTTGTACTTCATTTAAAAGGCTGGTGATTCCTCATTGCAAAATGTTCTCTGATGCTCTTGTAAGGGGAAAGAATTCTGGCTGATAGGTTTGGTATGGCTAGAATAATTCATACAATTTAAAAGTGTTCTGTACTGTTCTGTTATGCAGTTGGTTCTAAAACTTATCTGATCACTATGTTAGAACTTTTGATTGTAGGGGATTGTGGATGCTCCACAGTGTTTGCTGTATCATCAACAGCAACTAATGGCTATGTTTGGTATTGTCAGTCGCAGCCTGTGCTAACACATGACCAGCCGCCAGCCATGATGGTTCAGGGATAGACAGCATGGAGATGTAGTTTTACTGCCATATTTATTTAGGGCTTCCAGCTGAGTTCAGTTACACGTGGCCAGCCGCCATGCTGGTCTGGAGACAAAGAGGGTGGAGCCATGAAGTTTCGATCCTTTGTGTTTAGGTCTCTTGGTTATATTCAGTCCTCGGATTAGTGCTAAGTGCAAAGGTTTTTACTGTTCAATTTTAATGCAAGTGGTAGGAGCAGCAAGATTTGCTAGCCTCTCTATAAACTGTATCTGATTAAAAGGTTTGCTTTGGTTTTAGTTCAGAAAGAGCAGACTTAAAGTTAACGCTAACGACTGCAGTTGGTTAAGATGTTGAGCTATACCTAGTGTCTTTGTTTAGGTTTTTTAAGGTTAAGCCTAGGACGGGTAACTAT
>NW_026588065.1:0-5540 GCF_907164565.1 Psammomys obesus | reverse complement strand
CCCTACCTGCCTCTGCCAGAGGTGGCGCGCGACCCCACTCAGGATGATGAAGATGTGCTCACGCTGTACCTGGTCATTGCCTTGGCTTCTGTGTCTTCACTCTTCCTCTTGTCTGTGCTGTTGTTTGTGGGGGTGAGGCTGTGCAGAAGGGCCAGGGCGGCCTCACTGGGTGTCTGCTCTGTGCCTGAGGGACACTTTCCTGGCCACCTGGTGGATATCAGCGGTGAGGGGACTCTGTCCCAGAGCTACCAGTATGAGGTGTGTCTGACAGGAGACTCTGGGACTGGTGAGTTTAAATTCCTCAAACCTATGATTTCCAAGCCAATGTTTCAGAACACTGAGAGAGAAGTTAAAGAAGGTTCCCACTGCAGGGATAGCTTTGTATTCAGTTAATGTTTCAATTGTGTCTGTGAATTTGTTTTTTGGCAAATCTGTGGCAATATGGTTCTCTTTAAAAAGTGAATCATTTTATCTAAGTATTGACAATGTAATAAAAGTTTTTGCATTTTACTTTATTACTTAAATGTGGCGGTATTTTTGTTTATTTCTTGGTATCCCCTGCACTTAGTAGTTTCAAGTATAATGAAGATTAAGAGCACAATTTCTGTATATTACAATTTATGTTTCACTTTAACTCAAGTATTACAGAACAAAATGTATTTTACTTTACCTGTCTTTGAGTTTTTGTTTTTCTTTTTTGTTGTTTTTGTTGTTGTTGTTATTTGCTTTTTGAAACAGTGTCTCACTATGTAACTCTGGCGATCATAGAACTAACTCTAGAGGCCAAGCTGGCCTCAAGCTGATAGACATCCTTCTGTCTCTGCCTCCCAATTGCGGGCTACTCTCTCTTTTTGCCACATAATTACATTTATTTCCAAGGTGTTCGCATTTTTTCATATAATGTAATTGCTATTATTAAATGTAGGGCCTATTATATTCTAACTGTAGCTTTATTGGTTTGCATATTAAAGATATGATCTGTTACATGCTAACTGTAACTTTTTTTTCCTTTATTTTATTTCCTACTTTGTGTGGGTTCTTCTTCTAACGGTCTCCTAACAAGATCTTCTCTGGCTCAGCGCAGCTTCTCCTGACAGAACTGCCTTCCCTTATTTTCACCGTGATCAGACTCTTTTCTCTAGAACTACTCAATCTTCTTTCTTCCTGCATCAACTATCTTCTCTGACCCTAATCTTCTCCTCCAGCTGGACTGTTCTCTTCTTCTCTTCTCTCTCTCCAACCCTACTCCTTTGGCTCCTGGAACCTACTCTCCTGCCACATAGATGCCACTCCTCCTCTGCCAGCCTCTGCTGGCTTTTTATATCCTCTCCTGCTCCCCGAAGTCCAGGAGGTAACTGACACTAAAGGTCATAGGCTCAAGCAGTTCTAATGGTTAAGCCTCCACAAAGAGTCAGTTGACTAGCCGTTGTGGCTCCTACAGAAGATCAGGCATAAAAATACATCATACTACATTTCCCCCATTTGTTTTAGCTACTAATTTTGAAGTAGACGTTTTTTAAGCTGCTTCTCCATTCTTTCCAATATTGTTTCCAGAGTTCTCCAGTGACTGGTGTCATATTTCTGTTGATCTCTGTGGATTCCTGAACTATCTTATCTTTAGCATCTTGTGTTCTGAAGTTCCTTATTGAAGTCTCCTAATCTCCACCCCCTGCTCTGTCAATCTTTGGCTTGTAGTTCCTACTCGGACATACAGGTTATGGTATTCAGCATACTCTTAAAGTCCTGTTCTTAGGCATGTTGTTGCTCTGCATTGTGGGTGGCTCTGTATCATCCAACTTCTGACAGCATGTCCTGAAATTTTTTTAAATAACAAATACAAGGGAATTTCATGAGCATATAGACTCTTTTATTATTATTATTATTATTATTATTATTATTATTATTATTATTATTAGCTTCCAGCTACTCTTGTACCAGCTGCTCAAGTGCCTGTAATTTTTCTTTAGTTAAGGGCCATTGCCCACACAGGCACGTTAGTCAACCGGTTTAAGGGTAGGCCATTGGTATGATCTCAGCAGTGTCCCCCTTATAAATTTTGAAACTCAGTCCCTATTGTACCTTGTTTTTAGACAACATGCACAGTTTGTGATTGTTCTGATTGATTTTTTAATACCTTTCCCAGAAGCATCTTTCATTTCACTGCTTACTTTAAGGATTATCTCTGGTATTGGGATAATATTAATCTGAGTTTCCTACTGCTGTAATAAATCTCATTCCCATAAATTTATGGCTATGTCAGCCACAAAAGGCCTTAACATTCCTAATTGACCTTCTGGTCCCATGCATTTAAGCCATCATGCACTTTGTTTTATCTGTGATAACCTTCCAATTCTAAGAAACTGAGTATAAACCCTTTAGAGTGGTCATTCTAGATTCTAAGAGTTTTATGAAATAATGGTTAAATCCATTCGTATATCTACCAAACCTTATATTTCAATGTTATTCACTTGTAATTTTAATTTTTGCCTCTGATCATTAACAACTGTCAGCCAGAACACACATTTTCCAGTACTTTCAAACCCTCCTGATCCTTCTACTGGAGCGGCTTTGCCTTTGATATAGGATAACAGTAACAAGTGAGCTTACATTAAAAAAAAAAAAACTTAGAAAAACCAATGCCTTTAGAAATGCCCTGTTCACAGTTTTGTTTCAAAAGTCTATATTTTCCTCAATTAAAGCACTAGACCTTTGACAACAGAGGCTTCTACCTACCTATATAGCTTGAGCTATTATATTAGCATTGTGTATTAAAACCAATATTGTTTATACTCTTTATCCATTCACCATGGGTGATGCCCATGCCTTTAATGGTCTAATATATTTTTACAATCTGTATTTGCTTTTTCAAATGCCAGGGTCTCTATCAACAGCTATCTTTTCAGGGTCCAATATGGTCTTGTTTACTGCTGAGATTCATCTTTATTAAAAAATCAGTGAAAAGCTTCCCCTGAGCCTTGTCTAATTCTTTTAAAGTGATGTGGACATCTTTCCTGGCTACAGGAAATACAGCGGTTACCAATCCCCTCCAGCCTGAGGGAATAATTCTATTTTGAGTGGCCCAATTATTTAGTATTTGTTTCACATAGGGTAAGCGCATCCCATAAGCCATCATTGCCTCTTTAAAAGGTCTTAGGCTTATCATTTCTGAAAGGATGCCATCTTATTTCATCATAACTTTGTGGATTCTCCCCCTTAGCAGGCATATGATGTATAACTACTGGAAATGCTGGTGGTGATTTGGGGACCCAGGACTGTCTGTCCTCAATAGACGTCATGAGTTTAAAACTGCCTCCTGATAAAGGCTGTCTTATCTGACAATCCTCCTCCTTTTTCATTTCTTTGACTTGATTGCCCTTTGACACAGTTCATTCCCTTCTTTCTACCTTGGGAAAACTCCCTATCTGTGGTTCAGTCACTGAGAGTGAACTTATTTGTTCTCCCTTGAGGTTTTTCTTCCTTTGTTTTGCTTTTGTTATTTTGTTGATTTTCAAGATTCTCTATGTCCACCCATAGTTTTTTCCAGTTGCTCAGTCAGTATAATTTTTCCTGAGTTTTTCTTTCAAAGCTACTTTAATTTCACCCTTTCAAGTAGTTAAGCCAGTCTTTCCTCTGTTTTCTGAATTCCAAAATCCTCTAATTCCACCTGCATTTTCAGGTGGGTCAGTCAGTGTTTTATAAACAAAATAGCCCAAAATGAGGAAAAGGAGAAAAACAAACTGCTGCTAAAATCCATGTGAGGCTTGTACCAACAAAAGCCTCAGCAAATGCCCTGTAAGATTTTTGAAACAAAGCATCCATCCCTCTTCTTCCCTACTTTGCTCTAAGGTACTTGAAATTAAGCCTCCTATTCTACCTAGCCAAATTGCTGTGCACTTGTCTTTTAACTTTTCTTTTCTCCTACAGATGACTTGCCTCATATTGGGTGTCAGTTGTAGATTTATTTTCCCTTTACTTTCTTTAGCTACTTTGTGTGGTTTCTTTGTGGCTTCTGTTGATTTTCTTTCTTTTTCTGTTTCTTTTTTATTTTTGAGGCTGAGACAATTTTATTACACACAATCAGACTTTTTATACATTTATCAGAAACAGAATACAGAGGAGGTTGCCAGGATCAACGCAATTGTGATTGCCAGGATACTATGACATGTGTCAGCTCTATGCGCTATAAAAGATTAATGTCTAAAACTAACTGTCCTGTCAAGCAGCTTCTTTTTCTGTCTTCTAACAATATCTTCTGTGATTTAGCACAGCTTCTCCTGGCTCAAATGCCTTCTCTTACTTTCCCTGTGTTCAGTTTCTTCTCTAGCCCCTACTCAGTCTTCTTTCTTTCTGCATCAACTGTCTTCTCTAATCCTACTCTCTGACCCTACTTTTCTTCTGCCAGATAGATCCTACTATTCTCTTTTCTCTCTCCAATCCTGCTTCTCTGTCTCCAGGACCCTACTCTCCTGCCACATGGCTGTTACTCCTCTACTGGTTTTTGATATCCTGCCCTGTTCCCAGAAGTCCAAGAGGCAACCATCACTAAAAGTCATAATGTCAAGGAATTCTAAAGGCCAAGTATTCCCAAAGAGTCAGTTAACTAGCCATTATGGTTACTTTAAGAGGGCAGGCACAAAAATAAACCACACTATAGCTAAGCATATATTCTATTAGTGAGCACTTTAATCACAACTGAAATTCTTTTTAGTTTCAGTGCGTGCACAAGTGTAAAACATTTAGCATACTTGCCTTTTGAAGTGTAAAGAATCACTGTATTAAGATATTAAGACACTAGAGCTGTGACCTTTTTCTTCTTATGAAAGCCACATGTTAGAGGTTATCTGCAGTATTCTGCTCACCACATACTTAGCACATTGTTCCATAAATTATATTAGTTTTTCAACAATCTCATTTGTAAATATTAAAGAGATAACCTTACATCTTAGTGATTTATCATCTCTATCACTAAATATAAGAGACTGAGGGTAAACCATGGACAACTGTCAGGCCTGAGGTGCATTTCAAACTACCAAAATGAAACAAGCACATTGAAAAATTACATAATCATGTTAAATGATTGCTTGACACAATCCTGTGTAAAAACTAATCTGAATAACAGAAGCAACTACTGAAGGCCTCCAAAGAATCAGAACCTTTGATGGTCTTATATTCTGATTTTGCTCACATGTTTTTTTCTACAAATAAAAGTGCAAATGTAGCCTTTGTGAGTCTTGTGCTCATCTCAGTTGCCAACTTGAGATCTAGAACATCTGGGTACACCTATGAAACATTATGTTGCATAGGTCAACTGAGGATGGAAGACCAGCCATGGAAGACCACTGTGGGTGGCACCACTCCCTGGGCTGGGGTCCTGGACTGTATCAGGAGGAGAAAGTGGACTGAACACAGGTGTTGATCGCTTTCTTCTTCCTGCCTGAAGATGCAGTGTGACCAGTTTCTTCAAGCTTCTGTCTGTCACCTTCCTTATGGTGTAATCCTGAACTGGGAGCCAACATAATCCCTTTCTTCCATAACTTGCT
>NW_026588064.1:0-2260 GCF_907164565.1 Psammomys obesus | reverse complement strand
ATAGATAGATAGATAGATAGATAGATAGATAGATAGATAGATAGATAGATAAATAAATAAAATTGTTATAGGGGGAAGAAAATGTAACTAAAAACTGAACAGCATTAAAAATAAAACTGATTCTCCACACTGGCAGTCTGGGTAAGACTATGTCTGTAAGAGACTGACAAGTGAAATGACATGTCATTATGGAGCAGCAAGAAGATTCTCTAAATACAGCCCAATGTCTTCTTTCTTTAGTGTGTGTTTGTGTTCATGATGCAGGGGAAGCATGTATACACATACACATAGGAAGGTCAGAACACAACTGTGTGCAATCACTTCTTTCCTTCTACCTTCTCATGAATTCAGGGACCAAACTCAAGTCTCCAGGCTTGCCCAGCAACAGCCTTTATTTGCTGAGCCATCTCACCGACCTGCAAGCGATTCTCTTAAGTGACCTCAACTAGGCAGTAGTGAGAAAAAAATGTGAATGATCCATTCCCTTAATCAAATTCTAAGGGATGAATACATAATAAAAAGAGATGAGTAGAACAACAAACAATCAGCAAAACACAACCTAAGCACCTGCGGCAGGGCTGGTAGAATTAACCTGAAATAAATGAGGTTTCCCCAGCTCTACAGTAACCTTGTTATTACATGTCGTTTATCTATACATAACAACACAAAGATATAAAAATAAGAAAATAAGTCTGCGTGATCCCTGTATACTCCTGGTTGTGCAAGTCCATCAAAGTATAAACAGCAGTGTATCTACCAAACTGTTCCTTATGAAGAAGTATCTGACGAATAAAGAGCACAATCAAATCACTTGAAAGCTAAGTGAGAGAGAGCACCTGCAGTGGTTGGCTGGCTGTCTTAAGAAGAGCCGTTTCATTCTGGAATGCTGGCACATACATCCTGAAACTGTGTTACTAGAAATGTGCACGTATCCTGTGGCCTTTCCAAGTACCTGGCTTTTGTTCGACTGGGATGTCGAAACTCTCCCACCCCACCGTCCCAAGGGCAGGCGGGAGGCAGCACCCGACTTTCTTTCCTTGAGGACTGGCCCCAGCATCACTCTTCCTCAGGATGCAGGGCACAAGTGTAATCCTAGGAACTCCACACACTGTGCTCCCGCCCTCCCACCCCGGCGGCAGGAGGGCGGAGTCCCGGGTACCAGCAGGCTCCACAGAAGCTCTTGGCAGAACTCGGGCAGGCTCTCCCGACCCGCCCAGCCCGCCCAGCCCGCCAGCCCCCTGGCTGCACTGCCCAGGCCTTGCCCTGCGACCGCCGTCCAGCGGGTCCCTCACACACGCCCACAGCCAGCCAACCTCGGCTGCACCCTGGATGGCTGATACCCGGGGACCCGCAGCTCCTCCACCTCGGGACCCAACCCTCTCTCCTTCCCGCCTCCCAGCCGCGATGCCAGGCCCATCACCCTCTACCCCACCTGATGGCTGCTGGGGGCGGAGGCGGAGCCCAGAGGCGGAGTGGGAGGAGCCCAGGGTAGGAGGCTGAGCCCGGGGCGGAGGTGGAACCCGGGGCGGGGACGGGGGAGGAGACCGGGGAGGAGGTAGGCGGAGCCTGGGGCGGAGGCGGAGCCCAGACGGCGCCCCGCCCCACACCCTTACCTGGCTTCTCTGGGTCTCAGCCTACCACGATGAAGTAGTCCACTAGTGGAGCCACAACCGCCGCCATCGCGCCAGGGAAGAGGGTTCCCGTCGCCAACCCTCGCCGCCGCCGCCCACTAGGTCCGGGAGGAGCTCAGCCTTTTCCCTTAGGCGGCTGTAGCCATAGCAATGGTGCTTCCGTCACGCTGGACAATGGAGGCTCGCACTGCGTCTGCTCCGCGCCTGGCGCAAGCCCCTCCCCCGCCCCACCCGAGAGGGCTCGGGCTTCGGGTTCCTCAGAGGCAACTCGGATCCGCGGCTCGGGAAGTGGGCGACCGGGTGCAGCCTCGCCACCGAGGGCGAGCTCTTAGAGGCCTGGCCTCTGCTTCAACGCCCCTCTCCCTTATTCTTTATTTTCCTGGAGCGGGGTCTTTCCTTCCACCTCCTCTCTCCCTTTTGCTGTAGGGGAAGAAGGGCGTGGAGGGGCGCGGGGTCACTTGGAAAGTTTGCACTTCACTGCTGCCTGCTTCCCCCTGGCAGCAGGGAGGAGATACTCCCGCCCTTGGCTGGAAGCTTGGAATTTGCACCGCCGAGGTTTTTTGCTGCATGTTTTCTGTTTATGTTGTGCAGATGGGAATTTTAGAAACATGCCACCGAGCTGGCGGGGG
>NW_026588063.1:0-1647 GCF_907164565.1 Psammomys obesus | reverse complement strand
ATAAATGAGTGTATACCATATGTCTTTCTGCTTCTGGGTTACCTCACACAGGATGATCTTTTCTAGTTCCAACTATTTTCCAGTAAATTTAATGATTTCTTATTTTTAATTGCTGAGTATTCTGTTTTGTAATTGTACCACAATTTCTGTATTCATTCCTTGATCCCCTTTAGTTTTCTTATTGCTTTAACTAGAATTTCAAGTACTACATTACAGAGATATGGAGAGGGTGGGCAGCCTTGTCTTGTCCCCAAATTTAGTGGAATTGCTTTGAATCAATTCTGTATTGGCTGTTGGCTTTTTGTATATTACATTTATTATGTTTGGTATGGGCCTTCTATCCCTGTTCTCTCCAAGACTTTTTATGATGAATTGGTGCTAGGTTTTATTGAAGGCTTTTTCTGCATCTAATGAGATGACCATGTGATTTTTTTCTTTCAGTTCTTTTTTAATGTGAAATACAATGATAGATTAAGTATGTTGAATCATCCCTGCATCTCTGGGATGAAGCCTACTTGATCACAGTGGATGATGTATTTGATGTATTCTTGAATTTGGTTTGCCAGAGTCTTCTTTTTTTTGACCTTATTCTTTTTTTAATTACACTTTATTCATTTTGTATCCCCCCATAACCCCTCCCTCCTCCCCTCCTGATCCCACCCTCCCTCACCTTTCTGCATGCATGCCACTCCCCAAGTCCCCTGATAGGGGAGATTCTCCTCTCCTTTCTGATCTTAGTCTATCAGTTCTCATCAAAATTGGCTGCATTGTCCTCTACTGTGGCCTGGTAAGACTGCTCCCCCTCAGGGGGAGGTGATCAACGAGCAGACCAATCAGATTATGTCAGAGGCTGTCCCTCTTCCCATTCCTATGGAACCCACTTGGACACTGAACTGCCATGGGCTACATCTGTGTAGAAGTTCTAAGTTATCTCCACGAATAGTCCTCAGTTGGAGTATGAGTCTCTGGGAAGACCACTGTGTTCAAATTATCTTGTTCTGTTGCTCTGCTTGTGGAGTTCCCATCCCCTCCAGCTCTTACTATTTCCCACTTCTTACATAAAATTCCATTCACTCTGCCCATCAGTTGGCCATAAGGCTCAGCATCTGCTTTGACAGTCTATACTGAAGAAACTTTCAGAAGCCCTCTGTGGCAGGTTTCAAGGTTGTTTCCTGTTTTCTTCTGGCTTTCAGAGGCCCTCTGTAGCAGGATCCGAGGTTGTCTCCTATTTTCTTTTTCTTCTGATGTCCATCCTCTTTGCCTTTCAGGATGGAGATTGAACATTTTAGTTAGGGTCCTCTCTTTTGCTTAGTTTGTTTAGATGTGCAGATTTTAGTGGGTTTATTCTATGTTGTATGTTTATATGAGTGAGTATATGCCATGTGTGTCTTTTTGCTTCTGGGACAACTCACTCAGGATGATCCTTTCCAGGTCCCACCATTTACCTGCAAATTTCATGATTTCCTTATTTTTCATTGCTGAGTAATACTCCATTGTATAGATGTACCACAGTTTCTGCATCCATTCTTCAGTTGAGGGGCATCTGGGTTGTTTCCAGCTTCTGGCTATTACAAATAAAGCTGCTACAAACATGGTTGAGCAAATGTACTTTTTGTGTACTTGCGCCTCTTTTGGGTATATGCCTAG
>NW_026588062.1:0-2580 GCF_907164565.1 Psammomys obesus | reverse complement strand
AATGGCGTTAGCTATGTTTAACTCAGGGTGAAGCTGGATCTTTCATTCCCCCATTTTCTTTTAACTTAGAATGGAATCTTCCATTCTCGGGCCTAGGAAGAGTTAACGTCTGTCTCCTGTTGTTTGAGCTGATGATATTGTTGGGTTAACATCAACGCTTGTATGACAGAGAGCCGGTCTTTTATGAACTGGGTTAGCCGGTTTAGAATACAAGGCCCGAATAACAAGATCAAGAGGATTATGATTAAGGGGCCCATGAGAGAGAAAACGAGGGTTGTAAACCAGGGGGCTCTATTAAACCATTTTTCGTACCAGCTCTGTCCCTCTGTGAAAAGTTTTTGTCTCTGACTAAGTCTCTCCCTAAGCTTGGCCATATTGTCTCTAACTACACCTGTATGGTCAGCATAAAAACAACATTCTTCTTTTAGGGCTGCACATAATCCTCCTTCTTGTAGGAAGAGGATGTCTAGCCCCCTTCTGTTCTGTAAAACTACCTCTGACAGTGAGGTTAAGGATTTTTCTAGAGCACTTACTGACTCTTCTAAGGCCTGTAAGTCGGTATGCATAGCCTGTTGTAGTTGTTGGAATTGGGTAGTTGCTGTTAAAGCGGTGGCTCCAGTCCCAATTCCGGCGGCAATGCCTCCGACTGTCAGTCCCCCCAGCATTATTGCCAGAGTCAAAGACACAGGTTCCCTGCGATATCGAATTCTTTCCTCAAAGTGTCTGTAAACATAGTCTGGTTCATGATATACTATTTTAGGCCATAATTCAATGAGAACACAAAAGTCAGAACCAGCATTCCAACCTATAGCCGATATACAGGGGGTTAGGCCGGTATTGCATGCCCAAAAGGTACCATTTGGACCAGACAGGTAATAATCTCCTGGGTTAACATTGGTAGTAGAATTACAAAGTTGTTGATAAGCAGCAGGTATTGTTCCGACACAAAGTCCCTGCCCTGATACCTCAGACAGAGTTAGTTTATGTTGGGCAGAGGGGTAGCAGTTCACTGGAGGGCTAGTATAGTTAGAGAAATCACCCATTATGGCTAATCCTTCGTAATAGGGTGGAATTGAAACCAGGCATAACCAACATTCCTGGGTCCTGCCAGGATCAGAGTGATTTAGTATCTGAAAGGCTCCTGTCACTAGATTAAGGAGTCTGTCTCCTGACCCAGGCTTCCAAGGTTGCATGGTGGGGCCCACGGTGGTGGGTCCAGGGGAAGTAACAGAATTATTTGGAGTTATTGGCCATATGGGTAGAGGTCTTGGTTGAGAAGGCCTCTTCTGATCTGATATGACTAAGTTGGGGCCCACAGATTTGGTAGCCAGTAAAGTCTTTTGGAGCCTAATTTTAAAAGTGAGACCTATATCTTTTCGATCTTTATAAACCTTAAGGCCCCATCTGAAACCCTGGGAAGTCCAAATCTGTTGTTTGGCTTGGGGAGTAAATTGAATCAACAGGGGATTGCACCATCCTTTGGTTTTTCCCTGGGGCTTACATACCCCTGACTCAACTACCTGGAGGAACGTATTAAGGGGGGCAGACTCCCCCCAGCTTTCCCAGGTCTTTCTTTTTACCGTAATGTAGTCCCAGGAAGAGGAGGGTTTCCAATAAGTGTCTCCCGAAGTTTCACAGCCCCATGAAGCACAAAAATGTTGATCTGCCCATCCACATTTATGATTAAGAGTTCTATTTCTATGGGTGCCAGGACATATATAAATTCCCCCTACCCCACTGCCAGGGGGACCCCGTAAAAGGGCCCTCCCAACCGAATTAACGCAGCTTGGGTTGGTGGCCCGTCCTGGGGTAATTCGTTCAGGTGCTTGGCCCCCAGGAGGAGGCCAGAAGATATCGGAAACTGCCCAGTCGGTATCTGCTCCAAGGGCAAGGGCACAGAGATCCACTTCTAAATCTGGCCAATGGGGCTGGGCCCCAATAGAGGAGCTTGTCATAACTATATCTCCAGCCTGGTTTTCAATGACCCAAGTATAGTTGTAAATCTGATGTGGGGACGCATAGGCTATTTTCAGACTTAAAGCGAAACACAAGGTTATTAGGGCTCCCCACAAGTCAATCTTATCTTTAGTGGATTTTGAGTGCGGTGAAGTTTCCATCTGGCTTTCGAGTCCGGGTTGTCGAGCTGGTCCTCGGGGGTGGCGGCTTTGATGTGGGAGGCGTGGACCCAGGCGGCGATGCCGTCTACCTTCAGGGCTGTAGGTGTCGTCAGCAGTACAGTGTAGGGCCCCTTCCAGCGCGGTTCCAAGTTCTTGGCCTGATGTCGTCGCACCCAGACCACGTCCCCCATCTGGAATTGATGTGGTACCACAGGTTGGTTTAGTCGTTCTTGGTATGCAGCTGCCAGAGGCTTCCACACTTCTCGTTGTACTATTTGAAGCGCCTGCAGATGAGCCTGAAGGGAAGGAGAGTTAGCGAAGCCACCTATATCAGAATCTAGGAAATGAACAGCTGGGGGAGGGGCACCATAGAGGATTTCAAAGGGGGTAAGTCCATGAGGGCCAGGAGTGTTCCAGGCCCGATATAGCGCCAAGGGAAGGAGGGTCACCCAGTCTCTTTCGC
>NW_026588061.1:0-5321 GCF_907164565.1 Psammomys obesus | reverse complement strand
ATAGGGAAAAACAAAATAACAGGTGGCGGGCCACGTCAAGGGGTCATTCTACCCCCCTTGACCACCCAGTTCCTGAAATCTTGGTGCCCCTGCCAAACTTTGACGCAAATTGTGGTCTCGTGTAAACGTACCAATCAGCCCCCTGTAACCATGCCCTCTTGTGTCTGTACCAGTGCTACTGCCTCTAAAACCCTATAAAAACCCCAGCTTCCCATCTAGGGGGCGCGGAAGTCTTCCGAAAGACTTTTTGCCCCGGGTACCTGTGTATCAAAATAAAAGCCTCTTGCTGTTTGCATCCGAATGGCCTCGTTGATCCTTGGGAGGGGGTCTCTCTGATGGAAGATACCCTCCGGGGATCTTTCATTTGGAGGTCCCACCGAGATCTGAGACCCCCCCACCCAGGGACCAACGACCCACCTTCGGGAGGTAAGCTGGCCAGCCGTCTTTTCTGTTGTATGTATCTGTCTTGTCTGTTGTGTGCTTCTGTGTCTGTTCTGTTTGCAACCTGAGACTTGATCAAGTCATCTGAATCAGACGGAAAGTAAGAAGGGGTTGACGAATCCAAGGACTTCTTTTCCGTATCCCTGGAAGACGTTTCAGGGTGTCTGAGTGAGTCTGAGTGGGTTCGAGTCCCACTGCTGACTCCCATCTGGAGGGTCTGAGTGGGTTCGAGTCCCACCGGCTCTCATCTGAGAGGGTCTACTGTCGTGGGTTCGAGTCCCACTAGTCGTGGGTTCGAGTCCCACCGACTCTCATCTGAGTGGGGGCCAATTCATTGGCTCCCCGTCTGGGAGACACGGATCCGTGGCACCGGGTTGGGGCCTCGCCCCTCTCGGAGGGTTACGTGTTTCATCTGGGCCATCTGAATTTTTGCTTTCAGTTTTGCTTCGTGCCGCGCGGCTTGTGTCGTGTTTTGTCTGTTTAAATCCTGTGTTTCTCATGTATGTATGTGTTTTTCTGTGTCTGTTTCTTTGTGGACTTGGACTGATGAGAGTTCGGACAGAGGACAGTTGAAATTGAAACTAGTTCTTGGCTCGGGAGCTGGGGAGTGTACACGGCTGCGTGACAGGACACCAAGCAGTGTGCTCTCCCTCCCGAAGGAGCCGAGGAGAAAATGCTTTCAGGTGGCTGGGGAGACGTGGAGCTGGAGCTTGGGCGGGCGGTGCTCGGACACTTGGGAGTCTGTGAAATACAACCAGCAGGGCACGGGCTCTGCAGCCCCGAGAGGAAGGGGTGGAAGATCGCCTCCCCCCCCCCTCCCCCCCGCTCGCAGGGGAGGTGGGGCGGCGCGGCTGGACGCCCCGGGAGCTGCCTGCAGTGTTCAAGAGGGGCCCGGCCAGAAAGCAGGTTCATGACCTGCGAGGGAGGTAAGCTAGAGTAAAGCTCACAGGGAGCCAAGAGAACAGGCAAGGCTCGTGGGCTTGCTAGGTAAAAGTCCTTAGGCGGGGATTGGCACCTTAGCTGCTCCACGACAGGAGCTGCTCTGGCTGCGAGAATAAAGAAAAACTCCTCCCCCTTGCCTTCATGCCAGCTCAGCAGGGAGGGAGAAGGGAACAGCAGGAGCTCAAAACGCCCTCTTGCTCCTCTCTTCCCTCCTCCCACCTAGGGGGCTTGCAACTTACAGATCAAACAGTAATTTAGGATGATTGTTTTCAATTGGTTTTAAATGGTTGATATGATCAAAAATAATTGGGTATGTTTTAAGGTTAAATTCAAATCCTTGTTGAAAACATATATATGTGCCTATGTGTTTGTAGGGTCTATGAATACATATGTTTAAATAACAACAATATAAATTGCCACATGGTGTGACTCAAAAAAAAAAAGGAACAAAGGTTACAAAATCTCTGAGTCAAAATGATTTTATTTCCTCTTAAGATAAAAAAAAAAAGGTCTTGTTCTAAGTTGATATGGGTTCTAAAGATTGGGTTGTTTTCACTGATAAATTTTGGTCTTAAAATCTGGTTTAAACTTTTATCTGGTTTTGACTATTAAAATTATGGTTATGCTTTGTGAATTCACTCCTAAAGAAAATACTTTGCTTTGATATTGCAGGGACGAGTTTTAAAAAAATTGTTTACATGTTTAAGGCTATAAAATATTTAAAGTTTATCAGGCATTTGGGTATGACAATGATCTTGGGTAATCTGACAAAATTTAAAAGTTTCTCGATCCTTTAAAAGAGAATAAAAATACTTTGATATTTATTTTATCAATTTTATAAAACCCAGCCGTATGGTTTGTGCTAATTAAAAAAAAATTATTACAGTTTTTAAAATGTATCTTATAGAGAGCTGTTTGTTTGTTAAGCTGCCTTGTTACAACCCTGGTCTTGTGGACGCAGGGCTCCAGCAGGATCATGTTAGGATAGAAAAGATTTTGATGAGAGTTTATATGTTGTCTAAAAAGCAAGAGAAAGAAAAAGAATGTCTGGTTAAGCCAGAAAAAGAAAGCTAGAAACCTGAAGGTTAATGTATGTTGCAGAAGGTTAGTGGATGTTGCAGAAGGTTAGTGGATGTTGCAGAAGGTTAGTGGATGTATTATAAAAAGCCAGAGAGTTAATATGATTTGAGAAAAAAAAAACTGTATTTTAAATATGTTATAGTTCATTTAAAAGGCTGGTGATTCCTCATTACAAAATGTTTTCTTATGTTCTTTTAAGAAAAAATTCTGGCTGATAGGTTTGATATGGCTAAAATAATTCATACAGTTTAAAATTGTTCTGTACTGTTCTGTTATGCAGTTGGTTCTAAAACTTATTTAATCACTAAGTTAAAAATGTTGGTTGTGAGGGATTATAAATGCTCCACAATGTTTGCTGTATCATCATCAGCACCTAATAGCTATGTTTGGTATTATCAGTCACAGCCTGTGGTAGCCTAACACGAGGCTAGCCACCATGATCTTTCGGGATAGAGAACATGTAAAACTATATTTTTGCTGCCATATCTGTTTAGGGCTTCCAGCTGAGTTCAGTTACACGTGGTCAGCCGCCATGCTAGTCCAGAGAAAGAGGATAGAGCCATGAGTTTGTGATCATTTTTGTTCAGGTATCTCAGTTATGTTCAGTCATCTGATTAGTACTAAATACAAAGCTTTTTACTGTTCAATTTTAATGCAAGTGATAGGAACAACAAGATTTGCTAGGCTCTCTATGAACTATGTCTGATTAAAAGATTTGCTTTGATTTTAGTTCAGAAAGAACAGATTTAAAGTTATACTAACAACTACAGTTGGCTACACCTAGTGTCTTTGTTTAGTTTTTCTTTTATACAGTTTAAAACAGATAATAAAGATAGACAAAGAGTAACTCAGATATGCTGGCCCTCAGGCTTGTCAGAGATCTGATGAATATGGCATTTTAACTGTGTAAGCTTATTGTGACAGAAAGTCCTAAAATCCTGGCAGTAGCTCCCCCAAGGTCTCCGAGAAGATTTGGGCACAACGACATATGACTGCGACTCTGGATTGTAGTATGCTAACCACTGGGCAATATTGCCTCAACTGGCCCACTGCTAGGGCCCAGCCTAAGCTGTGGACAAAGCCGGGGACATCTGAGGAGCCATTGTCTCACATTGTGAGAGGCAAGGTGAGGTCAATCTCTTCTGTTCCTCTTTCCACAGAAGCAGTAAAAGCAGTCTCTCACCTTCTGTGCCTGGCTGGACAGCCTCTGTTCAGGATGCCATGAAATAGGAGCGAGGGACACTGCCTAGGTGATGGACTAAGTAGTCATCTCTGTCATTTTGATAAACACATAGATTGATATATTTATATAGCATATAATTTATCCTTCTCAGGTCTCTGAACACCTTGATGGCTATGCTAAGCTTACGACAGCTTTATAGCTAGAGAGAAGACAATTAGATCCACTGTTAGTTCATTAGCTAAAACTACTGGATACTAGATCTCTTATTAAAAAAAAAAAAAAAAAAAAAAAAAAAGGACAGGTTTCCCTTGCTCACAGAATTCATGTTAGTCATCTGTGTCTAAAGATATAGCTAGATTAAAAAAAAAGATACAGTGCCTATATAGAGTCTAAAGATATAAGAGTTTAGGTTATAAAATCTAAAATGTTATTATTTGGTCTGAAAAAAAAATGTTTCAGGGTTGATAAATACAAAAAAATTAGAGTGTCTAAGTTGATAAAAATAGTTTAAAACATGTTAAAATTGAGAGATATTTTAGATCTCTCCCCCCCTCTTTGCTACTGTTGTGCTTATGTTATAAGATTTCAAAAGTTCAGAGTTTTGCCATTTCTGAGATAGATTTTGACACACACACACAAAAAAAAATCAAGCATCCAGGGTTTAACACTAAAGCCAGTAATGTGTTTCTGCCTAACTTCCCAATATAAACATAGAGATGGGGACTAAAAGATGCTGAGTATAAAAATGGCCAAGCTTCATTCGTGGCTAATTACCAACAGCTATGCCCACAAAAAAAATGTTACCGTAGACACACTTAAGTTATATATAAAGGTTATAAAACAAACAACTGATACTTATTCAGTGGGATGCAGTTTTACCTGTTACTCTCAAAATGTTCAATTTGCTGATATGTTACTTTTCTGAGCATTTAAAATTATACATTTCCTTTTGTGTACTAAAAATTTCATATAAGTTTCAGGATTTGACCTGGATCTGACATAGCTCAAAAGGATCACAGATGAGGTTTTCCCTAATCTTTCCAATTTAATAGATAAATTTTAACTTCTGTCTCCAGTCTAAATTGTCTCAGCAGATTTTCACCTGTTCAACTCTGTTCTGGGATCAGCTATAGACTACAAGCTGAGATCTGGACTTCCTAGAAACTGACCTGATTGCTCCCTGCCTCTTCCGGTGGATCAACTGACCAGATGCTTGGGACTGCCCTATTGCCCAGCTTTTGACTGGCATTTCAGCCTCCCCAGTCCCTGATGCCTACGTCCAACGGTCAGCATGAAGAAGCTACAGAAGACGGATCTCCGCCCAAATCCCCCCCTAACAGGCTGAAATGCTAAGTCAAAAGTGGCTCCCTGACATTAGCTATTATCTTGAACATCTGCTTAGCTGCTGACCATACTAAATTGATAAGAGATAAAAAGACTCATACAGAGACAACAATTCTTTGAGTCAGGATAGAGTTGGTACAAGAGATGGTTTAGTCAGTCCCCCTGGTTCACCACCCTCGTTTCCTCCCTCATGGGCCCCCTAATCATAATTCTCCTGATTCTAGTATTTGGGCCTTGTATTCTAAATTGGCTGATCCAGTTCATAAAAGACCGGTTCTCTGTCGTACAAGCGTTGGTGTTGACCCAACAATATCATCAGCTCAAACAACAG
>NW_026588060.1:0-1545 GCF_907164565.1 Psammomys obesus | reverse complement strand
GGCGGGGCAAGATGGCAGCGCCGGGAGGACTCTCATTCTGAGGAGCAGCACAGCAGGATTGGCAGTGACCAGCAATCAGAACTCGCGGCCATAAAACACAAGTGGTTGTGTTTCTCAGGTGAGAGGATACCCCACGGTGGGGGATTCGATCAGCTTTAACTCACCCGGCAAAACCGCGGAAGAGATCCCCGTTCCGCCAGGCGCTTGGTCGCCAGCCCAGAGCTACCCGCCAGCGCGATCTGGTCACGGTCCCAAACTGAACTGTGGGCCCACAACACCATAGACTGGATCTCCCAGTCGAGAGATAACCCCACAGAGCAGGAAACAATTGGGACCGACCCCAGGTTACCCAGACATCCCCTGGAAAAGACTCGGGTTCCGCGGGTGCCCCAGGAGCCAGCCCGGACCCAGAGCCGGGAGGGACAAAGGCGCCTGCCTGCACAGAGCCCCGCCTGCGCGCGTGATTCGCCGCCTCAGATAGAACTGTGGGCACCAGGGCAACAGGGCACCAGACTGCGTGTCTCTGGCAGGAGGAAACCCCCAGCGGAGGGGGTCAGCAGCTCTAACGCTTAGGACACCCAGCACCAAAACACTTCCTGGACTCACGCAGACTCTAGTGCAGGCAGAAGCGCTGTGCTCTGCCGCCATTGTTGCGTTCCCCTGGGGCACTGGGACACACAGCTGCAACCTCGGACCTGCAGGAGTTGAAGAGCTATTACAGCAGCCCTCAGATACTGTGCCAGGGATCGGCCAGTTGTTCCTGGCTGGACTGCCAAAACTGTAGGAATCCCTGATCCTTCAGGGGGGCTGCACCCACAGCGTCTGGACCAGAGCAGTGCCTGTAGCCGCCATCCCAGACAGAGACACACAGCTTCTGGTCCAGAGTGAGGCACCCAGCCTCCAGACCAGAACAGTGCCCCCAGGTGCCAAATCAACCTAGGTGCACATCCTCCAGGTCCAGAGCAGAGCAATCAGCCTTTGGCCCAGAGACTTGCTGAGTGCACCTCCCACTTTCTCAGACAGAACTGTGCGCCCCAGGATAACAGACTGAGTTTCCCTGTTGGGAGAAAACCCCATAGCTAGGGAATCAGCAGTTTCTTCAAGAGGACTGTACATGGAAATTTAGTGAGCAGCAGCACACTAAATTTATAACAAGAAACCCAGCAGTGGGGCAGCTGTCTTGAGAAATTTTATGGGTAAGAGGAAATCCCCCCCTGCCTAACATAGACCACAGCTACTACTCAGGGCTATAAACCTGAGGTGAGCAGTGGCATCTCCGGAGAAACACTGGCCATACAGTGACCATAACCAAAAATCAGAGAAGGACTCCTTCAGGAAAAATCATCTTCCGGCCAAGGGGATACTCCCTACCTCAGGACTCCAGGAAGCACAGAAACTAACAGCCAAAACCTAAATCAGCCCAATGGGTAGAGGTCAGCGTAAAGGCTCAACCAACAAAAGACAGAGCAATATGGCATCTCCAGAACCCAGCCATCCAGGGGCGAACAGCCCTGAACAATGCAGCATAATAGAAAATCAAGAAGA
>NW_026588059.1:0-1098 GCF_907164565.1 Psammomys obesus | reverse complement strand
ACATTCCACCAAAGGTGAATATGATTTAACCTAACTTAAGAATCCTGAAATCATTTCGTCAGCATTGCTTGATTGTACTAAATATGTTCTCTAGACATGAATCATCTCACAGGAATGGGCTTCTTGGAGTATGTGATTCCTACCTTTTATATCCTGTATTATTTACATATACGCATATTAGTGGTAAAGCATTTAAACACCATGCTAATTTAATTTGTATTTTGTTTTTAAATTTTAAAATGTATGAATAATTTTAAAAAATTCTCCTTACTTGTTAATATTCTAGGACCCCTTCCATTTGTGGGACAGATGGGTAACGCCACTGCAGTTGAGTAATAGCTATGGAAACCTGATCCACCAGAATTGCCCCCTGAGTGCTGTGGGGGAGCTCAGGCACGCCCTGAGAATTTGAGCTGGGAAGCTTAGGGTCCCCTTCCACAGAGGGGAGCAACAAGTGGCTGAGTCCCAGGGTGGGAAGGCTGGGCAGTCCCGAGGCTGGGTGAGCAGAGAGACATAGCTATGGGAGGACAGGCACTAGCACTGCTGAACTGCGAATCTCCGAAGATCTGGAGAAGGTGCAGTCCAGACTGTAAGCCAGGGTCACGGACTAAAGGGCTGTGTCCCTTCCACACACTCTAACCCTAAAGGAGACATCCTAAACCTAAGGGAGGGTCTACCGTCACTCAAGACTCTCCGGCCAATCAGGGCCTCCGGTTAGACCCGCCAGTCAAGAGAGGAAGCGTGTTCTTCCGGATACCTTTCTGTGGGTTCAGCTCCCGCTGCTGAGCAGGCTCGCGTGGTTCAGGGTGAAGTGCTCTGAGTGCCGCCGCTGCCGCCGCTGCCGCCGCCGCTGCTTGGGTGCTGTGAATGGAACTGAGGCAAACTCCGAAGTCGCGACATGGTGAGTGTATGGAGAAGGCGGCTGAGAGGAGGGTGGTGGTGTGTGGGGTCTCTTCCGGGACTGGCTGGTCAGCGGCGGCCACTGGGGAGGGACCTTGTGGTCCTGGGCGCTCGCTGGACCCAGCGGTTGCATCTGAGTCACTTCACTGATGGGGCCACATCCATGCAGAGCGTTTGCAGCAGGGGTTTGTGTGTAGA
>NW_026588058.1:0-1014 GCF_907164565.1 Psammomys obesus | reverse complement strand
TATCAGGTCTCATCAAAACTCTCTGGATCTACTTTCCTTGTTGCTTAGTTTAAGCCACCTTGACTGTGGAAGTGATCAAAGAGCTATCAAAGTGATCAAAGCATGACTGCCTCTGCTCCCCTTCCTAGGATAAATCAAATGTTGAAACGACTTTCACAACAGCAGTACAAAACAAACAAGCTGTTTTTGGATGACCTACTATTTTGTCTCAGACTCTGGTGCTCTCCAAAGTCACTGTGGACCATGATGAAATCATACAGATTGTTGAAGAAAGAACCAAACATGTTTTTCACCCACATGAAGGAACCAGGTGCAGAGCCTCAGGGCTATGGGATTCCAAGAATGCATGGATGAGAGAAACAGAGTAATAAAAAGACAGCAAATTCAGATCAATCTGGCTACAGTGACAGAAATATCTCAGCACTGTTAGCCTCAGTTGTCTGGACTTTGCTACAGTATGTGCGCTGGCCTGTCATGAGAGCCTTTGGGTAGGCACAGACTGAGAGCCTGAAGCAACAGTAGGAAGCAACTGTAGCATACAAAGTCTTCTCTGACACTGTTGAGTCTGAACCTCTTCTAGGAACTAAGCCAACAATCTCATTGGATCAATCAATCCTCAATGCAGGGGACTGTCTCTGTGTAGTGAAGAGCCTGACATGTATTTGCCTTTGCTTTGCCTCATCCTCCTCCTGCAACCTGTGTATAACATGAGGATGCCTCTGCTCAGTTGTGGTTATTACTGGAAGCCCAACACCTACATGGAAGCTGATGTTAACCTTGCTACATTTATCCCCATTTCCATCCCACTTGATCTACCCCAAAATGTCCGGAATCCTTTTGACAGAGAACCAAGTGAACACTGGAATGCTGATCTGTGAGTACTTGCTTGAATGTGCTATGATTGTTCTGGATAAAAGATAGTACATGACCTACTAAACACATGTAATTCCATTGAGAATAATGAACAAGATACAGAACAATGTGAAAAACAGTTTCACATTTTTTTCTACTTCA
>NW_026588057.1:0-1736 GCF_907164565.1 Psammomys obesus | reverse complement strand
ATGAGGAAATGGCCTTGACACTTCTATCTGTGAAATCATACAACATGATTGACCAGTAGCACAGACCACATGCAAATGATTTTCAGTGTCCTTTATTTTCATCTAAGACCTTGTGGTACAAGATGAACATTTCAGAGGCATTTCTATCCATTACCTTTATAATTTACATATGTTTCTGTATGACTTTGGGCTAAGATGCATTTAAATATCTCTCCTTATACACTACCACCATGTCAACAAAAGGATTTAACTTAGCACGCTTTAGCGTGGCAAAGCTATAATCAAACTTATCCAGATTCCCTAAGCAAAACACCAAAGCTTCCTTTGTTGAAGAAAATCATGCTTTGGGAAAGACTCCCATGCTCTGTTTGCCTGCCACAGGAAAAAAAATCTTTCTCAGCTCTTCTGTTTTCACTGTTATGATGGCTATTCTAGGCAGCCAAATTGACTATATGTCTGGAGTTAACTAAAACCCAAATTGTTGGGAAAGTGGATAAACCCTTTCTTCAATCTAGATTTTTATTGTGATAAAATCCACCTTTAATCTTGGCCACAGTCTCTGATGGTAACATACACATATCTATCTATCTATCTATCTATCTATCTATCTATCTATCTATCTATCTATCTATCTCTCTATGTATCTATGTGCATATATATATGTATAATATAGACATATGTATATATAATATATATATAACACATATGATATTGGAGATGGTAGCTCTTTCTCTTTGTCTGCTGGCTGTACCTCTGGCTGGCAAGCTAATTTTATTAAAACTGGCATTAAAGCCTACTTCTTAAGAAGTCTGGTATATACTGAAGACCAGCTGAGACATCCAGCCACACTGGCTGAACCATTGCTGGCTTTTATGTTTTTAAGCAAAATCCAAAACATTTGATGTCACCAATAAAGATGCTGGAGTCAGATGCCTGGGTGAAAACCTAGCTCAGAGAGGTACTGAAAGCACCCAGCTGACTTTCCTACTCAGCCAAAGTCCCAGAAAACAGAAAGTTCCTATTCCTTCCATGCATTCTTAAAATTCTTTCAAACTGAATGTCCCTCCATTCTACCTCACATGCATCTCTCCACTTGTCCTCCAGACTTCCTCTCACTGTATTTTTTCCCCATGTTCTTTCTGTGTCAACTGGTTGCTTGCTTGGCCTCTTGACCTATGTTGAGTTAATTTAAACCTGTTTTAACAGATTAAAGTTATGTGCTTGCACTGAGCCATACCACAACTAGAGACAGATTTTTCAAGGACACCAAATCAGGGTTCACAAAATGACCAAATAATCCTGCAACACAGATTTTTCAACTTTCCATTGATAGATAGTCACTGCTGGACTAATTGAAACACAGCCTGTGAGCCATTCTAATAAACCCACTTTCTACATATGTACATTTATTCTATTGGTTTTGGTCATCTAGAGAATCTTTACTAATACAGATGTTTAGTTTACCTTCCCATTTGGGAAGATGTAGCTGCTAAAAACACTACTTCACAAAGTTCGTCATCAGCTTTTTTAACAGCTTTTCTCCCAGGGTTTTCACAGGTACCATGTGAAAAGTAGCTGCAGTTATCTGAGCCCAGCAAGAAGCCACAAAACCAAAATCTTGTCCCTTGAAATTTCTCTGATAGGAGAGGTCCTCCTCCCTTTTCATCTGATGCTAGCCTATCTGATCTCATCAGGACTGGCTGCATTGTCTTTCTCTGTGGCCTGGTCAGGCTGCT
>NW_026588056.1:0-1439 GCF_907164565.1 Psammomys obesus | reverse complement strand
GAAACAGGCTTCATGTTCCAATAGTTTTCAGGGACTAGACATGTGTATCAGAGCACACCAAGTATTATGCACTCCTTTTCTATTGAGGCACACCATTGTTAGAAAAATAACATTCCTGTTAGGATCGGCCACACTAGTTTGTCATGTCTTCTGTGTTTGTTGAACAAGTGTAACTACAGAAATTTGGTTTCTAGAACTAAGTTTAGTTCCTCTTCCAAGATATTGATTGCCTTAGTCAGTGAACTTCAAGTATTGCCAGTTTGGACTTTTCCTAACCATCTAAAATTAAATAACTGACACTTCTGTCCAAGCAGGAAAGCTTTCACCATCCTTTTTCTCCATTTCTTTCTGTGCTATGATGACACCAGCTTCAAAGTTGGCCAGTGAACTCAATTCATACACAGGTTCCTCTTTGTTTGTAATTACCCACCCTACGAGAGCCAGGGATGATTGAGGAACCTCATTCACTGGTCTCTTTTCCATTTCACTGACCAGGTTAAAGTCCAGCCTGAAATGAGTTGCAAGACACTGGGCCACAGAAGCAGGATTGGGTGTTCAAAGCAAGTCTTAACTATACAGCATGAAGAAAGGCTGAGTTTTAGGAGACACTGCTCTAAACAGAAACCAATGAGAAATCCCTTTTTAAATAGGAATGAAATTATTTTTTGAAAAAAATGTATTTAATTTTATTTTCTGTGAATTACTGTGAAGGTGTCATATCCCTTGTAATTGACATTACAGACAGTTGTGAGCTGCCATGTGGGTGCTGGGAATTGAATCTGGATCCTTTAGAAGAGGAGACAGTGCTCTTAACCAATGAGCCATCTCTCCAGTCCCAGGAATGAAATTCTTTTTTTTTATATATATTTTTTATTAATTACACATTATTCATTTTGTATCCCCCCATAAGCCCCTCCCTCCTCCCCTACCCTTTCTGCATGCATGCCACTCCCCAAGTCCACTGATAGGGGAGGTTCTCCTCTTGTTTCTGATCTTAGTCTATCAGTTCTCATCAAAAGTGGCTGCCTTGTCCCTACTGTGGCCTGGTAAGGCTGCTCCCCCCTCAGGGGGAAGTGATCAATGAGCAGGCCAATCAGATTATGTCAGAGGCAGTCCCTCTTCCCATTACTATGTAACCCACTTGGACACTGAACTGCCATGGGCTACACCTGTGCAGGGGTTCCAGGTCATCTCCACGAATAGTCCTTGGTTGGAGTATGAGTCTCTGGGAAGTTCCCTGTGTTCAAATTATCTTGTTCTGTTGCTCTGCTTGTGGAGTTCCCGTTCCCTCCAGCTCTTACTATTTCCCACTTCTTACATAAAATTCCATTCAGCAGTATAGACTGTCAAAGCAGATGCTGAGCCTGATGGCCAACTGATGGGCAGAGTGAAAGGAATGAAATTCTTAATGACTGGGAAATGTTGGAGAAGAGAAACAA
>NW_026588055.1:0-1031 GCF_907164565.1 Psammomys obesus | reverse complement strand
GTTCCCTAGTAATGGGAACAGGAACTGTCTCTGATATGAACTCAGTGTCTGGCTCTTTGGTCACCTCCCCTTGATGGGGGAGCAGACCACAGAGGAGGACAATGCATACATTTCTGATGAGATCTGAGAGGCTAAGGTCAGATGGAAGTGGAGGAGGACCTTCCCTATCAGTGGACTTGGGATCAGAAATGGGAGGAAGTAAGGAGGTTGGGTAAAAGAGGGGATGAAGGATGGAGCCACAGCATGGATACAATGTGAATAAACTGTAATTTACAAAAACATAAATTTTTAAAAAGTGAAAAAAAAAAAGAAACAATCTTCAGATACTAGAAGTTTTTTGTTTACATACCAGGATGTTGTTTTTTGAGAAAAGAGATTTTCTGTATGGCCTTGACTGACCTGTCATGCTTTCTAGACCAGGCAGGCTTTGAACTAACACAGATCCATTTCCCTCTGCCAGTCATAGTGCTAGTCTTAGAGGCCTTTGCCAACAATCCAGGCTTTGAGTTTTTTAATTTAATTTAATATTTTATTTTTGCGACATGATGTCTCAGTGCATCATTGCCAGTCCAGGACTCTCTTTGTAAACCAGGCTGACCTTGAAGTCACAGAGACCTTCCTTCATCTGCCTCTCAAGTGCTGGGACTAAGGATGTGTGTCACCATGCCCCGTAAGACTTTATTATAGCCTAGTCACACTATGTGATTTCAGACATATCTAGCCAAACATCTAGCCTGTTTTTTTAGACAAGGTTTCTCTCTGTAGCCGTGCATGTCCTGGACTTGTTTTGTAGACCAGGGTGACATTGAACTTACACAATAGCATGCTTGTCCTGTAGAGACGGGATTAGAGATTTCTGCCACAAAGCCTGGCTCAGATTTTTTATTTCAATCAGATATATATGATTTAAACATAAATTAAAACATGATTTTGTTTTAATCATATATAAACATATATATGATATATACATATATGATTAAAATAATATATATAAATATATAACATATTTACTAAATATATTGGTTTATATT
>NW_026588054.1:0-4066 GCF_907164565.1 Psammomys obesus | reverse complement strand
ATCCGGAAGGACACGCCTCCTCTCTTGACTGGCGGGTCCAACCGGAGCCCCTGATTGGCCGGAGAGTCTTGAGTGACCGGAGCCCCTGCCTTAGGTTTAGGATGTCTCCTTTAGGGTTAGAGTGTGCGGAAGGGACACAGCCCTTTAGTCTCTGACCCTGGCTTACAGTCCTGGACTGCACCTTCTCCAGATCTGCGGAGATTCGCATTTCAGCAGTGCTAGTGCCTGTCCTCCCATAGCCTACGTCTCTCTGCTCACCCAGCCTCGGGACTGCCCAGCCTTCCCACCCTGGGACTCAGCCACTTGCTGCTCCCCTGTGGAAGGGGACCCTAAGCTTCCCAGCTCAAATTCTCAGGGCATGCCTGAGCTCCCCCACAGCACTCAGGAGGCAATTTTGGTGGATCAGGCTTCCATAGCCCATTACTCAACTGCAGTGGATTTACCCATCTGTCCCACAAATGGAAGGGGTGATAGAATATTAACAAGTAAGGAGAATTTTTTTAAGTTATTCATACATTTTATAATTAAAAAACAAAATACAAATTAAGGTGACTTCTCTATTAAATTAGCATGGTGTTTAAATGCTTTAACACTAACATGCACATATGTAAATAATGTAAGATATAAAAGGTAGGAATCACATACTCCAAGAAGCCCATGCCTGTGAGATGATTCATGTCTAGAGAATATATTTAGTACAATCAAACAATGCTGATGAAATGATTGCAGGATTCTTAAATTAGGTTAAATCATATTCACCTTTGGTGGAATGTCAAGTTAAGTGTCATTTACAAGTACTACACAGTTTATTAGATTTTATAAATGGATCTCACAAGAGTTATATAGTCTTCTCAGGGAACAATATGCATTGTGTTTTGTAATAAATGAAAAATGCACTCTTGGCAAAATGTATAAAAGCTGCTAAGAAAATTTCGTTTGGGACTGTGTGTTCCTTATACATTTCATTTCTGAATATTATGATTTTTTTATTTTATTTTTTATAATAATCAAAGTTTATTCACTCTGTGTCCCAGTTGTAGCCCTCTCCCTTGATCCCGCCCAATCTCACCCTCACTCCCTCATTTCCATCCATGCCCCACTCTGTCTTTTCTGAGAGTGATTCTCCAACCAAGGACCATGCACGGAGATAACCTAGAACTCCTGCTCAGATGTAGCCCATGGCAGCTCAGTAACCATGTGGGAACCATAGTAAGAGGAACAGAGAATGTCTCTGACATGAACTCAGTGGTTGGCTCTTTAGTCACCTCCTCCTGGTGTGTGTGTGGGGAGAGCAGCCTGACCAGGCCACAGAGGAAGGCTATGCAGCCAGTCCTGGTGAGACCTGATAGGCTAGGGTCAGATGAAAAAGGAGGAGGACCTCCCCTATCATAGAAATTTCAAGAAACAAGATTTTTGTTTTGTGGCTTTATGCTGGGCTCAGATAACTGCACCTACTTTTCACATGGTACCTGTGAATACCCTGGGAGAAAAGCAGTTAACAGATGACAAACTCTGTGCAGCACTGTCTTTATCAGCCACATGTTCCCAAATGGGAAGGTAAACAGAACAAAACAAAACATCTGTATTAGTAAACATTCTCTAGATGAGCAGAACTGATAGAATGAATGGACATATGTAGAAATCCATTATTAGAATGGCTCACAGTTTGTGTTCCAACTAGTCCAATAATGACTGTCTACCAGTGGAAAGTTGAAGAATCCATGTTGCAGGATCATTTGGCCATACTGTGAACCCTGAGATAGTGTCCTGGAAAAATCTCTCTCTAGTTGTGGTATGCCTCAGTGCAAGCACACACATTTAATCCATGAGCTCTCTGTTAAAACAGGCTTGAATAAACTCAATCATAGGTCAAGAGGCCAAGCAAGCATCCAGTTGACACAGAAAGAACATAGGAAAAATTATAGTGAGAGGAAGTCTGGAGGACAGGTGGAGTGATGCATATGAAGTAGAATGGAGGGACATTCAGATTGAAAGGATTTTAAAACAGCATGGAAGGAGAAGTACCTTCTTTGTTTTCTGGGTCTTTGGGTGAGTAGGAAGGTAGGCTGGGTACTTTCTTGCCTTTCTGAGCTAGTAAGTTTTCACCCAGGCATCTGACTCAAGCATCTTTATTGGTGACATCAAATGTTTTTGGATTTTGCTTAAAAACGTAAAAGCCAGTAATGGTTCAGCCAGTGTGGCTGGATGTCTCAGCTGGTCTTCAGTATATACCAGACTTCTTAAGAAGTAGGCTTTAATGCTAGTTTTAATAAAATTAGCTTGCCAGCCAGAGGTACAACCAGCAGACAAAGAGAAAGAGCTACCATCTTCAATATCATATATATATGTCTATAATATACATATGTCTATATTATACATATAAATACACACATATATCTATATATATCTATAGATAGATAGATAGATAGATAGATAGATAGATAGATAGATGTATGTTACCATCAGAGACTGGCCGAGATAAAGGTGGATTTTATCACATCAAAAATCTAGATTGAGGAAAGGGTTTATCCACTTTCCCAACAGTTTGGGTTTTAGTTAACTCCAGACATATAGTCAATTTGGCTGCTGTTTTCATAACAGTGAAAACAGAAGCGCTGAGATAGATTTTTTTTTTCCTGTAGCAGGCAAGGAGAGCATGGGCGTCTTTTCCAAAGCATGATTTTCTTCAACAAAGGAAGCTTTGGTGTTTTGCTTAGGAAATCTAGATAAGTTTGATTGTAGGTTTGTCTACGCTAAACTGTGCTAAGTTAAATCCTTTTCTTGACATGGTGGTAGTATATGAGAGATATTTAAATCCTTCTTAGCTCAAAGTCATGCAGAAACATATGTAAATTATAAAGGTAATGGATAGAAATGCCTCTTTATTGTTCATCTTGTACCGCAAGGTCTTAGATGAAAATAAAGGACACTGAAAATCATTTGCATGTGGTCTGTGCTACCTGTCAACCATGTTGTATGATTTCACAGATAGAAGTGTCAAGGCCATTTCCTCATATATACAAAGACAGAGAATACAAATTCAGAAAACATCAAGGAGGTCACCTATCAGCACCATGGCCACTGTTCTTAGAGGAACAGCTTTGCTGAGCTAGTCTAACCTCACAATGAGGTTGCTTTTGCTTAGGAGCCAGTTGTTTAATGGAAAGGTGCAACTACTTTCATACAGGAGCAGAAAGAGTTCATTTTAACCAGGCCTGGCTGCTGTCTGTCTTAATGCTGTGATATTACTGTAGACATTACTACAATTTTAAGCTTTATTTTTATTTTATATACATGGGTGTTTGCCTGCATATGTCTATGTTCAGTAACAACAGAAGCCAGAAGATGGCAGGAGATGCCATGGACTGGAATTAGAGAAAAAGGTTAGCTACCATGTAGTTTCTGGAGATGGAAAATGTATCTTCTGTGCCACTATCCATTATTCTTAACTGCTAAACTATCTCCCTAGGCATGTTCCAATTTAAAATGTATTTTTATACATTTTAATTAAGGTATATTACATTGCTTTCCCCATTTCTTGTCCTCTTCTTATTACCCCTCCTCCTCCTTATTATTATTATTATCACTCCTCAGGCAATTTCTTCCATGGTAAGTATGGGTGAATAAATATGCTCAAATATTTGAATAAAGCCTGCTGAGTCCCTTTCTTTTGGTTGTGCATATATGGTTTCAGGACTGACAACATTGCATTGGATAAGCAATTAGGGAGCTCATCCTTGCCTGATGCTAATTATCTTAATTTCAGGAAAGTTCCACTCTTTAGTGAGCAACAGGATGTTGAGCTACAAAGGTCCTTGTACCCACAGATCACTCGGGAAACCAAAAATGTTAAACATGCAGAGGCCTCTTCTCAGTGCAGAAGATAAAATACCTGCATTCAATCCAAAAGGCTGGGAGTGGAATTTGTTAATGACTTCTTTGCTAGCTGTGGGGGCAAACCTCACTTACCTCTTGCTATAGAGGCAGACTTTACCCAAATTTTCCAGAATGATTACCTAAGACCCTTTTTATTCTAGACTGTTACTCATCAGAGTGAACAAAGATG
>NW_026588053.1:0-1465 GCF_907164565.1 Psammomys obesus | reverse complement strand
TTAAGCTAGGCATGATGGCACATGCCTTTAATCCCAGCACTGGGAGAGGCAAAGGCAGGTAGATCTCTGTGATATTGAGCCTAGACTGGTCTACAGAGGCTACACAGAGAAACCCTTGTCAAAAACAAAACAAAACAAAGCAAAACAAATAATTATTGTCTGTGCAGCATGGAGTATTATGTGTGTCTTCAGGAGATCAGAAGATAGCTTTAGAAAATGGGGTTTCAGTCAATTGAGATTTGCCATGTGGATGCTGGGAAATGGAACTGGCTCCTCTGTAAGGGCAGTCAGTGCTCTTGACTGCTCAATCATTGCTCCAGCACCTTTTCTTTGCTCTTCATTCATTGAAAGTAGATATTTTTTCATATAATAGTTCTGATTATGGCTTTTTGTCCACCAGCTTTTCTGTGATCCTCCCTACCTTCTCTTCCATCCCAATCCATACTCTTTTCTCTTCTCTAAGAAGACAAACAGGCATCTTAAGAATATAAAGAAGGAGCCAGGCGGTTGGAGAGATGTCTCTCAGTGGTTAAGAAAACTGTTTGTTCTTCCAGAGGTCCTGGGTTCACTTTTCAGCAACCACATGGTGGCTCACAACTATCTATAATATGATCTGATGTCCTCTTCTATCATGCAGATATACATACAGAGGAGCACTCACATACATAAAATAATTAAATCTTAAAAAGGGGAAAGAGAGAGAGAGGGAGCCAGCTCTGATGGCACATGCCTTTAATCCTAGCACTCAGGAGGTAGAGTCAGGAGATCTCTGTGTGTTGAGTTCAGCATGGTCTTTAAAGTAAGTTCCAGGAGAGTCAGAGTTATACAGAGAAACCCTGTCTCAAAAAACTAACCCACAAGCAAAAAAACACACTACCAGAAATAGAATTATAATAAAACAAAATAAACAATTCAGAATAGGAGAAAATAAACAAACCAATACAGGAAATAATCCAAAGATAAAGCATGAGGAGTTGGGCTGGGTGGCACTCTTCTGTAACCCTCTGTCGGGGAGACAGAGGCAAGCAGATCACCGTGAGTTTGAGGCCAGCCTGAGTCCAGGATAGCCAGGAGGTTTGGCTCACATAGTAATTCTCTCAGCAGGAACCCTGAGGCAAGATGGTCCCTGTGAACTGCAATTCCAAATTAACCTTACATACAGAACAATGTTGTCAGAACACAATCCAAAAGCAAGGACAACAAGAGCAAATAGAAGAATGAATAAATAAATAAGTAAGCAAACCATAAAATTTAAGGTTAGGGAATTAGTCAATAAATGGACTCATTATTTTCATTCTATTCTGTTTTGGTTGTGTTTTTGCATTGCCACAGAAAGCTTGATTCAATCTAGAAGTTCAGTCTAGATTCAAGGTTGGATTAAGTGTCTGCACTCAAATATTCAATCAGATGGCAGCTTGTGGTTAAGCGGTGGGGCTACAAAAGGAAGGGGCTGAGCAGGGTGGTA
>NW_026588052.1:0-1325 GCF_907164565.1 Psammomys obesus | reverse complement strand
AAGTCCTGAACACACAAAAAATGATTCATGCAAACACCATTCTTTCTTTATAAACTTACAGTCTTGTGGGGTAATCCACCATAAACAAACCCATAGACCACGCATAGAAATTTATACATCACTATAAAATCCACTATGAAACCTAAAGAAAAGCAAGGGGGACCTAACACCCCAGAAGGGATAAAGAATATATGTATTCAAGGGCCCAGAGGTGAGAACACTTTAGTTCAGTAGAGAAAATGAAAGAAGGTGAATTTGTTTGGAATATAACAGGGAAGAAGAAATTAATAATAATAATAATAATAATAATAATAATAACAATAATAATAATGATGATGATTAAAAAGAAGCCAGATGGGCTGAAGACATGGCTTAGTGATGAAAAATAATTTTAATTTCTGTGGGGCTGGAGAGATGGCTTAGAGGTTAAGAGCACTGGCTGCTCTTCCAGAGGTCATGAGTTCAATTCCCAAGAACCAAATGATGGCTCACAACCATCTATAATGAAAGCTGGTGCCCTCTTCTGTCATGCAGGTGTACATGCAAACACAAGATTGTATACATAATAAATAATAAACCATAAATCTTAAAATAAAAATTCTCTCCTTTTTTATTCCAGAGTCCCTAGCATCTATATTGTGGCTGACCATCTTTTGTAGCTCCTGTTTTAGGAAATTTGAAGCCATATGACCTCCAGGAATATAAGGCACTCATATGGTATGCTTATATATATGCAAATAAAATATTCTTATCATTCATCTAAGCAAAAGATAAAAATACCTCCCTCAAAAAAAAAAAAAAAAAGGTCAGAGGGCGTGGTGGCACACCGGATCACTGTGAATTTGAGGCCATCCTCGTCTACATAGCCAAAGCTACACAGGAAAACCCTGTCTTGAAAAGCAAAACCAAACAAACAAACAAGATCATAAATCAAGTATGGTGACACATGCCTGTAAATGGAGCATTAGGAAGGTCAGGAATGAAGGTCAACCTGTACTATATGAAACTCTCTCAAAAACAAAACAGCAGCAACAACAAAACCACACAAGAAGCTGAGTGCCTCAGATGATTTGGGACATTGAAATTTTTTATCTTAATTCTTGGCTACATAGGAAGCTATTGAGGAATGTAGTTGTTTGAATGAAAATGACCTCTACAGACTCATATGTTTGAAAATATCATCTCCCGTTGGTGGAAAAATTAGAAAGTGTGATCTTGTTGAAGAGTTGTGTCACTGTGGGTGGGCTTTGAGGTTTTTAAACCCTACACCATTCTCAGTTAGCTCTTTGCCTCATACTTGTAGATCAGGATGTAAGCTCTCAGCC
>NW_026588051.1:0-2774 GCF_907164565.1 Psammomys obesus | reverse complement strand
AATTGTAACTAAAAAGAAAAATAAAAATTAAAAAAAAAAGATCAGAATGAAGGAGAGGAGGACGTCCCTTATCTCTGGACTTGGGGAGGGGCATATGCGAAGAAGGGGGAGGGAGGGTGGGACCGAGAGAGGAGGAGGGAGGGTCTAATCGGGGGGATACAAAGTGAATAAACTTTAATTAATTAAAAAAAATAAAAAATAAATAAATAAATAGAAATAAAAGGGGGAACAACCCTACACATGACCTCTATTACACTGGTCTTGTTAATCCATTCTCAAAGGCAGTACGAAGATTTTTTTGGTATTTTGATGGGAATTGCATTGAATCTGTAGATTGCTTTTGGCAGGATGGTCATTTTCACAATGTTAATCCTACCAATCCATGAGCACGGGAGATCTTTCCATCTTCTGAGATCTTCTTCAATTTCTTTCTTCAGAGACTTGAAGTTTTTCTCAAACAGGTCTTTCACTTGCTTGGTTAGTGTCACCCCAAGGTACTTTATGTGGTTAGTGGCTATTGTGAAGGGTGCTGTTTCCCTAATTTCTTTCTCGGCCCTTTTGTCTTTGGTATACAGGAGGGCTTCTGATGTTTTTGAGTTGATTTTGTATCCTGCCACTTTGCTGAAGGTGTTTATCAACTGGAGGAGTTCTCTGGTTGAATTCTTGGGGTCGCTCATATATACTACCATATCATCTGCGAATAGTGACACTTTGACCTCTTCCTTTCTTATTTGTATCCCCTTGATCTCCTTTAGTTGTCTTATTGCTCTGGCTAGGACTTCAAGTACTATGTTGAAGAGGTATGGAGAGAGTGGGCAGCCTTGTCTTGTCCCTGATTTCAGTGGGATTGATTTAAGTTTCTCTCCATTGAGTTTGATGTTGGCTATAGGCTTGCTGTATATTGTCTTTACTATGTTTAGGTATCTGCCTTGTATTCCTGATCTCTCCAAGACTTTAAACATGAATGGGTGTTGGACTTTGTCAAATGCTTTTTCAGCATCTAAGGAGATGATCATGTTGTTTTTCTCCTTCAGTTTTTTTATGTGGTGGATTACATTGATGGATTTCCGTATGTTGAACCACCCTTGCACGCCTGGGATGAAGGCTACTTGGTCATGGTGGATGATATCTTTGATGTGTTCTTGGATTTGATTTGCAAGTATTTTATTAAGTATTTTTGTGTCAATGTTCATATGAGAGATAGTTCTGAAGTTCTCTTTTTTTGTTGGGTATTTGTGTGGTTTCGGTATCAGGGTGACTGTTGCTTCATAGAATGAGTTTGGTAATGTACCTTCTGTTTCTATTTCGTGGAATAGTTTTAGGAGAATTGGTGTGAGCACGTCTTTGAAGGTCTGGTAGAATTCCGCGCTGAAACCATCTGGCCCAGGGCTTTTTTTGGAGGGGAGACTGTGAATGATTGCTTCAATTTCCTTGGGGGATATAGGATGTTCAGTCTTTCTACCTGATCTTGACTTAATGTTGGAAGATGGAATCTATCAAGAAAATTGTCCATTTCATTTAGATTTTCAAATTTTGTGGCATATAGGCTTTTGTACTATGACCTAATGATTGTTTGAATTTCCTCAGTGTCTGTAGTTATGTCACCCTTTTCATTTCTGATTTTGCTAATTTGGATAGATTCTCTCTGCTTTATAGTTAGTTTGGATAAGGGATTGTCTATCTTGTTGATTTTCTCAAAGAACCAGCTTTTGTTTTATTGATTCTTTCAATAGTTCTATTTGTTTCTAATTGATTGATTTTAGCCCTGAGTTTGATTATTTCCAGCCGTCTGCTCCTCTTGGGTGTATATGATTCTTTATTTCTAGGGTTTTCAGTTGGGCAATTAAATTGTTTCAATGTGATGTTACAAATTTCTTCTTGCAGGCACTTAGTGCTATAAATTTTCCTCTGAGAACTGCTTTCAATGTGTTCCATAAATTTGCATATGTTGTGCGTTCATTTTCATTGAATTCTAGGAAGTATTTAATTTCTTTCATTATTTCTTCCTTAACCCAGCTGTCATTTAGTAACAAATTGTTCAGTTTCCATGTCCGTGTCGGCTTTTTGTTATTTCTGTTGTTGACGTCCAGCTTTAGTCCATGGTGGTCAGATAGAATACAAGGGATTATTTCAATCTTTTTGTATCTGTTGAGGCTTTCTTTATGACCAACTATATGGTCTATTTTGGAGAAGGTTCCATGAGGTGCTGAAAAGAATGTATACTCTTTTGATTTTGGATGAAAAGATCTGTAGACATCTATTAGGTCCATTTGATTTAGGGTCTCTGTAAGTGTTTTTATTTCCCTATTTGTTTTCTGTCTAGTTGATCTGTCCCTTGGTGAGAGTGGAGTGTTGAAGTCTCCCACTATTAGGGTTTTAGGATCAATGTGTGATTTAAGCTTTAATATTGTTTCATTTAAGAATGTAGGTGCTCTTGTATTTGGGGCATAGATATTCAAAATTGTGATGTCCTCTTGGTGGATTTTTCCTTTGATGAGAATATAGTGGCCGTCCTTATCTTTTTTGATTAACTTGAGTTGAAAGTCTATTTTATTAGGTATTAGGATGGCTACTCCCGCTTGTTTTCTGGAACCATTTGCTTGAAAGACATTTTTCCAGCCCTTTACTCTGAGGTAGTGTTTATCTTTGTTGCATAGGTGTGTTTCTTGGATGCAACAGAATGATGGATCCTGTTTCTGCAACCATTCTGTTAGTCTGTGTCTTTTAATTGGGGAGTTGAGTCCGTTGATGTTGATAGAAACTAGTGACCAACA
>NW_026588050.1:0-8262 GCF_907164565.1 Psammomys obesus | reverse complement strand
GCAAAGAGGATGGACATCAGAAGAAAAAGAAAATAGGAAACAACCTCGGAACCTGCTACAGAGGGCCTCTGAAAGCCAGAAGAAAACAGGAAACTACCTTGAAACCTGCCACAGAGGGCCTCGAAAGCCTCTGCAGTATAGACTGTCAAAGCAGATGCTGAGCCCGATGGACAACTGATGGGCAGAGTGCATGGAATTTTATGTAAGAAGTGGGAAATAGTAAGAGCTGGAGCGGAAGGGAACTCCACAAGGAGAGCAACAGAACAAGATAATTTGAATACAGGGAACTTCCCAGAGACTCAGACTCCAACCAAGGACTATTCGTGGAGATGACCTGGAACCCCTGCACAGGTGTAGCCCATGTCAGTTCAGTGTCCAAGTGGTTTACATAGTAATGGGAAGAGGGACTGCCTCTGACATAATCTGATTAGCCTGCTCGTTGATCACTTCCCCCTGAGGGGGGAGCAGCCTTACCAGGCCACAGTAGAGGACAATGCAGCCACTTTTGATGAGAACTGATAGGCTAAGATCAGAAAGGAGAGGAGAACCTCCTCTATCAGTGGACTTGGGGAGTGGCATGCCTGCAGAAAGGGGAGGGAGGGTGGGATCAGCAGGGGAGGAGGGAGGGGCTTATGGGGGGATACAAAATGAATGAAGTGTAATTAATAAAAAAAATTAAAAAAAAGAACTAAACAAGCTGAAAAGCAATAAACCAAGTAATCCACTTAAAAAATGGGGAACAGAGCTAAAGAGAGAATTCTCTGTAGAGGAATATCGAATGGTAGAGAAGCACTTAAAGAAATGCTCAACCTCATTAGCCATTAGGGAAATGCAAATCAAAACAACCCTGAGATTTCACCTTACACCCATCAGAATGGCCAAGATGAAAAATTCAAGGGACAACACATGCTGGAGAGGTTGTGGAGAAAGAGGAACCCTTCTCCACTACTGGTGGGAATGTAAACTGGTACAACCACTCTGGAAATCAATCTGGCGCTTTCTCAGACAACTAGGAATAGTGCTTCCTCAATATCCAGCCATACCACTCCTAGGCATATACCCAAAAGAGACTCAAGTACACAAAAAGGACATTTTCTCAACCATGTTTGTAGCAGCTTTATTTGTAATAGCCAGAAGCTGGAAACAGCCCAGATGCCCCTCAACTGAAGAATGGATGCAGAAACTGTGGTACATCTATACAATGGAGTATTACTCAGCAATGAAAAATAAGGAAATCATGAAATTTGCAGGTAAATGGTGGGACCTGGAAAGGATCATCCTGAGTGAGTTGTCCCAGAAGCAAAAAGACAAGCATGGTATATACTCACTCATATAAACATACAATATAGAATAAACCCACTAAAACCTCGGACCCTGTTACAGCGGGCCTCTGAAAGCCAGAAGAAAACAGGAAACAACCTTGAAACCTACCACAGAGGGCCTCTGAAAGCTTCTGCAGTATAGACTGTCAAAACAGATGCTGAGCCTGATGGCCAACTGATGGGCAGAGTGAATGGAATTTTATATAAGAAGTGGGAAATAGTAAGAGCTGGAGGGGACGGGAACTCCACAAGGAGAGCAACAGAACAAGATAATTTGAACAGAGAGAACTTCCCAGAGACTCAGACTCCAACCAAGGACTATTCGTGGAGATGACCTGGAACCCCTGCACAGATGTAGCCCATGTCAGTTCAGTGTCCAAGTGGATTACATAGTAATGGGAAGAGGGACTGCCTCTGACATAATCTGATTGGCCTGCTCATTGATCACTTCCCCCTGAGGGGGGAGTAGCCTTACCAGGCCACAGTAGAGGACAATGCAGCCACTTTTGATGAGAACTGATAGGCTAAGATCAGAAAGGAGAGGAGAACCTCCTCTATCAGTGGACTTGGGGAGGGGCATGCATGCAGAACGGGTAGGGAGGGTGGGATCGGCAGGGGAGGAGGGAGGGGCTTATGGGGGGATACAAAATGAATAAAGTGTAATTAATAAAAATGAAAAAAATAAAGTGATAATTAAGAAAAAAAAGGGGGAGTTAGTATGACATGGAGAAGATAGGAGCTCCACAAGGACCAAATATATCTGGGCACAGGGGTCTTTTCTGAGACTGATTCTCCAGCTGAGGACCATGGATGTATATAACCTAGAACCCCTGCTCAGACATAACCCATGGCAGCTCAGCATCCAAATGGGTTTTACTAGTAAGAGGAACAGGAATGTCTCTGACATGAACTCAGTGGCGAGCCCTTTGACCTTCCCCCCACCCCCTCTGAGGGAGGAGCAACTTTGCTAGGCCACAGAGGAGGACATTGAAGCCAATCCTAATGAGACTTGATAAACTAGGGTCAGATGGAAGTGGAGGAGAACCTCCCCTATCAGTGGACTTAGAGATGGACAGGGAGGAGGTGAGGGAGGGAGAGTAGGATTGGGACGGAATGAGGGAGGGGGCTACAGCTAGGATACAAAGTAAATAAACTGTAATTAATATAAAAAATTTATAGAAAAAAGAAACACAAGGAACAGTACCAAACTCTCATTCTATGAAGCCACAGTCACCTTGATACCTAAACCACACAAAGACTCAACAAAGAAAGAGAATTTCAGAACAATATTCCTTATGAACCTGTATGCAAAAATACTCAATAAGATACATGCAAACCAAAATCAAGAACACATCAGCACATCATCCACCATGCTCATGTAGGCTTCATCCCAGGAATGCGGGGATGATTCAACATAGGAAAATCCATCGATGTAATCCACCATATAAACAAACTCAACGAAAAAACAATCACATGATCATCTCATTAGATGCAGAAAATGCTGTTGACAAAATTGAAGATCCCTTCATGATAAAAGTCCTAGAGACATCAGAGATACAAAGCCCATACCTTAACATAATAAAGGCTTTATACGGCAAGCCTATAGCCAATATCAAACTCAATGGAGAGAAACTTAAATCAATCCCACTGAAATCAGGGAGAAGACAAGGCTGCCCACTCTCTCTGTATCTCTTCAACATAATACTTGAAGTCCAACCTAGAGCGGTAAGACAAGTAAAGGAGATCAAAGGAATAAAATTGGAAAGGAAAAAGTCAAAGTATCACTATTTGCAGGTAATATGATAATATACATGTGTGACCCTAATAATTGTTTCAGAGAACAACTTCAGCTGATAAACACCTGCAGCAAAGTGCCTAGATACAAAATTAACTCAAAAAAAATCAGTAGCCCTCCTGTATACAAAAGACAAAAGGGCTGAGAAAGAAGTTAGGGGAAACAACACCCTTTACAATGGCCACAAATGACATAAAGTGCCTTGGTGTGACTCTTACCAAGCAAGTGAAAGAGCTGTACGAAAAACAAACAACAACAACAACAAAAACTTCAAGTCTCTGAAGAAAGAAATTGAAGAAGATATCAGAAGATTGAAAGATCTCCCGTGCTCATGGATTGGTACTATTAACATAGTAAAAATGGCCATCCTGCCAAAAGCAGTCTACAGATCCAACGCAATTCCCATCAAAATAACAATACATTTTTTACAGACTGTGAAAGCATATTCCATTTTCATATGGAATACAAAAAACTCAGAATTGCTAAAACAATCCTGTACAATAATAGATTTCATCCATGATCTCAAGCTGTACTGTAGAACAACAGTAATTAAAACTGCATGGTACTGGCATGGAAAGAGAATGGTGGATCAATGGAATCAAATAGAAGACCCACATACCTATGGATACTTGATTTTTGACAAAGATGTCAAAATCATACAATGGAAAAAAGATAGCATCTCCAATAAATGGTGCTGGTCTAACTGGATGTTTACATGTAGAAAAATGCAAATAGATCCATATTTATTACCCTGCACAAAACTAAAGTCCAAGTGGATCAAAGACCTCAACATAAAACCAGACACAATAAATCTGTTAGAAGAAACATTGGGGAAGAGCCTTGACCTCATTGGCACAGGAGACAACTTCCTGAACACAATACCAACAGCACAGGCTCCAAGATCAACAATCAATAAAAATGGGCTTCATGAAACCAAAAAGCTTCTGTAAAGCAAAGGACACTGTCATTGGAACAAAAAGACAGCCTACAGATTGGGAAAGGATCTTTACCAATCCTATATCTGACAGAGGGCTAATATCTGGAATATATAAAGATCATAAGAAGTAACCTGATTAAAAATGGGGTACAGAGCTAAAGAGAGAATTCTCAATAGAGGAATATCAAATGGCAGAGAAAGAGTTAAAGAAATGTTCAATGTCATCAGGGAGATGCAAATCAAAACAACCTTTAGATTTCATCTTACACCGATCAGAATGGCTAAGATAAAAGACTCAACTGTATGTGTTGGTGAGGATTTTGAAAAAGGGGAAACCTCCTCCATTGCTGTTAGGAATTTAAACTTGTACAGCCACTTTGGATACCTGGCACTATCTCAGGAAATTGGGAATAATGCTTTCTCAAGATCCAGTTATACTACTCCTAGGCATATACCCAAAATATGTTCAAGTATACAACAAGGACATTTGCTCAACCATATTTGTTGCAGCTTTACTCGTAATAGCCAGAATATGGAAACCACCCAGGTGTACCTCAACTGAGGAACGGATATAGAAATTGTGGTATCTGTCCACAATGGAATACTACTCAGCTATAAAAAAAATGAAATCATGAAATTTGCAGGCAAATGGTGGGAACTAGAAAAGACCATCTTCAGTGAGGTAATCCAGAAGCAGAAAGTCACATATAGTATACATTCATTCATAAGTGCTCATTAGACATATAGTATAGGATAAACATACTAAAATCTATACTCCTAAAGAAGCTAAACAACAAAGAAGTGCCTAGGGAAGATGCTCAATCCTCTTTTAGAAGGACAAATATGATAGACATTGGAAGCAGGAGAAGACAGGTAACAGGACAACAACCTAACACAAATGGCCTCTGAAAGACTCCACTAATCGAGGTCTAGAAGCAGAGGCTGAGTCTCTTTGCCAAATTTTGGGCAGAATGCATAGAATTTCATGAAAGAAGGGGGAGATAGAAAGACCTGGAGTGGATAGGAGCTCCAAAATGAGACCAACAGAGCCAAAAATAACTCAGCCCTGGGGGTCCTGAAGAGAATGATACCTCAAACCAAGGACCATGCATTGAGAGGACCTAAATCCCTGACTCAAATGTAGCCCATAGACTCAGTCTCCAAGTGGGTTTCCTAGTAAGGGGAGCAGGGGCTCTCTCTGGCATCAACTCAGTGACAGGTTTCCTGATCACCTTCCCCTGTACTGAATGTGATTATTCCAATAAAAGTGTTATTGGTAAAAACAGATGGTAAACTACATTTAGTCCGTGGATTGGAGCTGAATACATTCCTTTTCCCTTATACTCTTTTTTTTTTTTTTTTCTGGAATTCGTAGACCTTAACATTGCATTCCTATCCAAAAATTCTAACATTAAGTCAACTGTTCCTAACAAGAAATCTCAGGTTAAGACTAGCAATCTTACCCAGTACCATTTTGACAGCTTTCCTCACCTCCTCACATTTTTTTCCCTTATTAACTGCACAGTCTGTTGTAGATTTTGTTTGGAAATGGGAAAGTGTACTTAATGTAAATGAGTGTTACTTGAAAAGCTAGGTATGCATATCTGAGGGCATAGCTTGGTGGAAAAGAGCTTGTCTAATATGTATAAGGCCATAGGATCTGTCCCCACACTACAAAAATAAACCCTGCCTGCCTTGATAATAGCTGACTTTCTCTTCCCATGCTGAGGATGGATCCCAAGGCTTTTTGCATTCTAGGCAGTCACACCTGCCCTTGAAGCACCACTTATGCCCTGATAGTGACTGATAGTGACTGTTTTTTTTTTTTTTAGGGTTGAGATGCTGATGTCTTTCATTTTATGCACTTATGTTAATAATTCAGTATTTTTAAGCAAGTTTTCCAGGTCTATACAAAATACCCAGTTGGACCTGAAAGGTGAATAATTACAAGTAGATCCTACAAATCTCTTGGGATATAATTATACTAAAAATATCCTGTTAATATAAAATACAAATTTCACTGGGCATCCTGTATTTTTTACTTGCTCTATTAAGCAACCCTGAGCATTTCTTTTTTTTTTTAATTACACTTTATTCATTTTGTATCCCCCCATAAGCCCCTCCCTCCTCCCCTGCCGATCCCACCCTCCCTCCCCTTTCTGCATGCATGCCCCTCCCCAAGTCCACTGATAGGGGAGGTCCTCCTCTCCTTCTTTCTGATCTTAGTCTATCAGTTCTCATCAAAAGTGGCTGCATTGTCCTCTACTGTGGCCTGGTAAGGCTGCTCCCCCCTCAGGGGGAAGTGATCAACAAGCAGGCCAATCAGATTATGTCAGAGGCAGTCCCTCTTCCCATTACTATGTAAACCACTTGGACACTGAACTGACATGGGCTACACCTGTGCAGGGGTTCCAGGTCATCTCCACGAATAGTCCTTGGTTGGAGTATGATTTTCTGGGAAGTTCCCTGTGTTCAAATTATCTTGTTCTGTTGCTCTCCTTGTGGAGTTCCCTTCCCCTCCAGCTCTTACTATTTCCCATTTCTTATATAAAATTCCATTCACTCTGCCCATCAGTTGGCCATCAGGCTCAGCATCTGCTTTGACAGTCTATACTGCAGAAGCTTTCAGAGGCCCTCTGTGGCAGGTTCCGAGGTTGTTTCCTATTTTCTTTTTCTTCTGATGTCCATCCTTTTTGCCTTTCAGGATGGGGATTGAACATTTTAGTTAGGGTCCTCTCTTTTGCTTAGTTTGTTTAGATGTACAGATTTTAGTGGGTTTATTTATATTGTATGTTTATATGAGTGAGTATATACCATGTGTGTCTTTTTGCTTCTGGGACAACTCACTCAGGATGATCCTTTCCAGGTCCCACCATTTTCCTGCAAATTTCATGATTTCCTTATTTTTCATTGCTGAGTAATACTCCATTGTATAGATGTACCACAGTTTCTGCATCCATTCTTCAGTTGAGGGGCATCTGGGTTGTTTCCAGCTTCTGGCTATTACAAATAAAGCTGCTACAAACATGGTTGAGCAAATGTCCTTTTTGTGTACTTGAGCCTCTTTTGGGTATATGCCTAGGAGTGGTATGGCTGGATCTTGAGGAAGCACTATTCCTAGTTGTCTGAGAAAGCGCCAGATTGATTTCCAGAGTGGTTGTACCAGTTTACATTCCCACCAGCAGTGAAGAAGGGTTCCCCTTTCTCCACAACCTCTCCAGCATGTGTTGTCCCTTGAGTTTTTCATCTTGGCCATTCTGATGGGTGTAAGGTGAAATCTCAGGGTTGTTTTGATTTGCATTTCCCTAATGGCTAATGAGGTTGAGCATTTCTTTAAGTGCTTCTCTGCCATTCGATATTCCTCTACAGAGAATTCTCTCTTTAGCTCTGTTCCCCATTTTTTAAGTGGATTACTTGGTTTGTTGCTTTTCAGCTTGTTTAGTTCTTTATATATATTGGATATGAGTCCTCTGTCAGATAAAGGGTTGGTGATGATTCTTTCCCAATCTGTAGGCAGTCGCTTTGTTTTGATGACGGTGTCCTTTGCTTTACAGAAGCTTTTCAATTTCATGAGGTCCCATTTATTGATTGTTGCTCTTAGAGCCTGTGCTGTTGGTGTTCTGTTCAGGAAGTTTTCTCCTGTACCAATGAGTTTTAGGGTATTCCCCACTTTTTTTTCTAGCCGATTTAATGTGTCTGGTTTTATGTTGAGGTCTTTGATCCACTTAGACTTCAGTTTTGTCCAGGGTGATAAGTATGGATCTATTTTCATTTTTCTACATGTAGACATCCAGTTGGACCAGCACCATTTGTTGAAGATGCTATCTTTTTTCCATTGTATGGTTTTGGCATCTTTGTCAAAAATCAGGTGTCTGTAAGTGTTTGGGTTTATTTCTGGGTCTTCTGTTCGATTCCATTGATCCACCATTCTGTTTCTATGCCAGTACCATGCAGTTTTTATAACTGTTGCTCTATAGTACAGCTTGAGATCAGGGATGGAGATACCTCCAGAAGATATTTTATTGTAGAGGATTGTTTTAGCAATTCTCAGTTTCCTGTTATTCCATACAAAGTTGAGAATTTTTCTTTTCAGGTCTGTAAAGAATTGTGTTGGCAATTTGATGGGAAATGCATTAAATCTGTAGATTGCTTTTGGTAAGATGGCCATTTTTACTATGTTAATCTTGCCAAGCCATGAGCATGGGAGA
>NW_026588049.1:0-3189 GCF_907164565.1 Psammomys obesus | reverse complement strand
AGTGAGGGGCTCCAGCCTCGGGGGGTACAGCATAGATTGGAGCCCAGACCTTTCTCCCTTGAAATGAGAACACTGAGAGAAGGAAGGAGGAACTTGGTGAACTCCACAGTGTGGTGAGAGAGGGAAGGAGGGAGAGAGACAGACAGACAGACGCAGAGAGAGAGAGAGAACTAGCAATGTACAGTAAGGAGCCCATTTTATCCAGACATGAAAATGAAGGTCTGGCCAGCTACGGCCAGCATGGGTCTGGCAGGCTTCTTCCCTATTCCCTCAGCCTTGCCAAAACCCATTAGATTACATTCCTAAAGCCAGCCACCAAGGTCTACTCCTGTATTTGGCCAATCCCTCCTCCTGAGGCTGACTAGCAAGGTCCAGCTATGAAAGTATTGGAGCCCAACAATCAAAAGCCCCTGTTGGCTCACTCAATTAAAATTAAACACTTCATCCTAACATGGTGTTTCCTCTGGTACCTTTATAAACTGCCATTTTCCTATGTGATACATCTGTGTCCTCCCTTCCAGAGGCAGTCCTCTGTCCCTCCAGGATAAATACCCCTGCCATACACCCTCCTGTTGTCCCCTTCCCCTTCTTCCTGTTCTGTATCTTGTCTTTGTCTCTTATTTCCTGCCCTCTGTCCCTCTGGGTCAAATAAATCTCCTTGATGCTGAGACCTTGGTCTTGAGGTATCCTGAGCTGATACTTTTACTAAGAAAATGTGTGCTCTGAAGTCTTTTACCAGCTGTACAGGAGCAGTTGGGGGCCAATATCAATGCAAATGAGTTGAGGTCCAAAGAAAAACAGCTAAGCTTCTGGGAGGCACATGAAAGTCAAGGAATCTGCCTGCTCGCTGCTCGCTTTGTAGTTAAATCTCCACTCTGCGAGCAAAGGTCCTGCTCAGACCTGCACCCACGACTCCCAGCTGGCCTGCAGCCCACTGAGCTGTGCGGAACATACTCTCCTGCTCCCTCGACAGTTTGAAGAGGTTGAGGGCCCGCTGGGTGGCTTATTAGGAAGGAACACAGGCAAAGCCTGCACTGGCCGGGCTCCTTGCAAAGGCCCCGCCTCCTTCTTAGCATCAGTGCACCAGTCTCCTTGGTCACACTTTGGGTTCTGGCTAAATTGAGTGCAAGCTTCCCTCTGGATGCAGTCTCTGCCTGCAGGGGGTGCGTGCGCCCCGAGTGGGTGGTTCTTCTGCGCTGGCCACCAGGCAGCCCATAGAGAGGCGGGGTTTTGCACTCAGCTCTAAGCTGCTTGCAGTCACCCAGCTTCTTTTTGCCGGTTCCAGGAAGTTCCCTGGTCTTCCCTCCCACTTAGCGTTCCAGGAACCTAGTAGCAGCTGCTGCACCCAGCCCTGCACTATGGATGTCACCTTGGTCTTCGAAAGTCTCCTTACCGCATCTCTGAGATCGAAATGAGAGAGAGGGAAGCATGTATCGGTGTCACGTTTGCTTCTATGACTTCTTTGTCCCCATATCCTTCTTTGGCTCCATTTCCCTAGAACCCAGAAAGAGGACAGACACAGACAGGACTTTTGTCTCTGTCCTCCATTGTTTACTCAACAGATAGAGACAGGCTTGGGTTCTTGCAGTAAAACTATCCTAGGCTCTCCATAGTCAGGGAGCCCGTCCCAGTTCACTGGACTGTTTTGACACAAAGTACTTAATTTAGAGTCAGAATACTAGAAGCACTGGGCAGCTTCCTCCAATCCCAGATGTGATGACACAGCTGGAATCTGAAAAAACAAATTCATCCTGACCTTGCAATGAATTTCCACCTAAGTCACAGCAATGGAGGACCTCCACGGGCCGATGCAAAGCTGTTCAAGGGCCATCACTGAGCCCCTTCTGGATTTCTGGCTCTGTGCAGCTCCAGCTGTATGCACACGGGGGCGCTGTCAGCGAGCCACTATGGTTAAATGAGCTTCCCCATGTCTTCAAATACTTAATTCTTTTCAGTCAAATCTCCAAAAAGTGTGTTTTGTACTCTTTGGACTTATTTTCTGTACAAATTGTAGCATTTACCCCACTGTCACACTGAGGTATGGCTGAGCGGATTGCAAGCTTCCTGCTGGGCCTGAAGTCTCCCAGGGCAGAGGGAGAACCTGGCCCAGCTGTTTAAGGTAGAAAACAACAGGTTTAAGGTATAGAGAAAATACTATAGTTAGTGGGTTAGGGCCTATGAGTGCTTGCTACTCAAGCTCGAGGCTCACCTGAGTTCGAATCCCTAGCACCTACATGATAAGCCAGGAGCGGTGGTCCAAGTGTGTAACTCCAGCGCTGAGCTGAAAGTGGGGGGACTATGGTGGTTCCCCGTGATTTCTGGCCATCCAGGCCAGCAGAAATAAAGCAAGTTCTAAGTTCAGCGAAAGATCATGCAGAAAGTAGGGTGGAAATTGATAAAGGAAGATTGCCAATGCTGATCTCAGGATCTGTATTCAACACACACACACACACACACACACACACACACACACAGAAAAAGACATTATTGAGAACCTCTGAGGATCAAACATCTGTGATTTGGGTGTCCCACTGTGTGACCACTTTTACTCTGAGATAAAGTCACATGTAGCCCAGGCTGTCTTCAAACTTAGTACCTAGACCAGCCTGAAATTCCTGATACTCCAGCTGTTACTTCTCAAATGCTGGGATTACAGCATGAAGCACACCGGACTTTTTTTTTTTTTTTTTCTTTTGAGACAGGGTTTGTGTAGCCTTGGCTGTCCTGGACCTGTAATCCCAGCTACTTGAAAAACTGAGGCAATAGAATAAAAAAATTTTAGGACAGTCTGGGCTGCAGATAGAGTTCTAGGCCAACCTAAGAAACTTGGTCAACTCCGGTGTCCAGACAGACAACAAGGCCCCCTAACACATCACTCCAACAAAAAAGGGCTAGAACATAGCTCAGTGCTGGAGCCCCTGCCCAGCATGCTAGACACCCTATGGCATTCCATACCCCTTCCATATTCCCCATAATCTGAGGAGCAGAAACTGGAATAGAAAGAGAATGTCCATAAAGGACTGAGGTGTTCCTGTGAGGATGGACAGGAGGCATCTGCTTCCCTCACCCACACACAGACCTGACCAGGCCCATGGCTGCTGTCTTCCACATGAGGAAGCTCAGGAGGTAACCTGGCTTTACTCAAGACATTTCCCCTCCTTGGGGGCAGGAGCTGAAGGCAGAGGCACA
>NW_026588048.1:0-3679 GCF_907164565.1 Psammomys obesus | reverse complement strand
CAGTAGCCATCCTGTATACAAGAGACAATTGGGCTGAGAAAGATATTGTGAAAAAACAAACTTCACAATAGCCACAAATGACATAAACTACCTTGGTATAACTCTAACCAAAGAAGTCAGAGACTTGTTTGAAAAAACTTTCCAGTCTCTGAAGAAAGAATTAAAGAAAGAATTAGAAGAGGATATCAGAAGATGGTAAGATCTCCCATGCTCATGGCTTGGAAGGATTAACATAGTATAAATGGCCATCTTAGCTTGGAGCCCCAGATTCGCGTGGCGCTGCACCATCCTCCCAGGGCGTGAGTCTGCTAGACGCCATACTAGCTCCACAGGAAGCCCATCACTGACGGTATGGCCCCTCCCAATCCCACAGTGACAGAAAATACGCTATATACTCACCAAAACCAGACAGAAATGCCATACAAGCTAGACACACCAGGCGCTGGGCCTCCGAAGCTTGGAGAGCACAGTGAAGAGACCCGAGGACTTCCCAGAAAGCATCTGGACTAGCAACCCAGTCTCCAGTTACAGCGGGACTTTCTAACCTGGCAGCGGAGCAGCTCTGAGCTGGCGGGGCACATCAGCCCTCCAGTTTAAGACTAACCAGGGCCAAACCAGAGAACAGAAAGCCTGGTTACCCCGATTCCTACTGACGTGACTACCCTGAAATCTCCAGCTGCAGCAAGACCTCATAACCTGGCAGTGACAGCAGCACGGAACTGGCGGAGCACATCAAAGAAGCAGGGCCAAAACAGAGAGCAGAGAGCCCAGATACCCCGATCTCTGCCAAGTGACCTGCCTGTAAGTGAGTGCACCTTTGAGAATCTGCAGCTCCCTTGATCCTGGGTCCTTCTAAAACAGAAGCCAGGCATCGAACCCCCTCCCACCCATATACCCACTTTGGGAAACAGAGGGGCACTTGGAACATTGAAGTTCCTGCTCTGTGGGTCTAATTGAGGAGTTAAGGCAGTTAATGCCAGAAATTGCTCTGCGATCATCACTAGCGCCTGCGACATATACATTGCAGAGCCCTTCCCACACAGTCAAGGTTTCAACATTAGCCATCACTCTGTCCCTCGAGACACACGCCCACGCCCACTCACACACACACACACACACACGCACGCTTGCATTTGCCTCTGTTTGCACCTGCGTACTTTCCTCCCACAGGTACAGCTAGTCCTCAGCACACGCTAAGGACACGGGACCTCTCTCAAATTCCTGAAGAATTCTCCAGACTCGAGAGAGAGACAGTACCAGTCTTATTGGCAGAATCCAAAAACAAACAAGGAAGGTCTCAGATAAGCCAATGGCCAGGGGTAGGCGAAAGAACACTTCCAACATAAATCAGGACATCATGACTTCACCAGCAAACCCCAAAATCGATGGATACTCCAATTCATCAGAAGCACAGGAAAATGACCTTAAAGCCATGCTTGCTCAATTATTTGAGGCTCATAAGGAGGAAATGAACAAATCTTTCAAAGAGTTGGCCAGTCAATTGGAGGTAAAGAAAGAAGAAATAGACAAAACCCTTAAAGAAACACAGGCAAACATAGCCAAACAAATAGAGGCACAAGTAGAGAAAAAATTAGTGGCATACAAAAAGGAAATGAACAAAGAAATAGAGTCCATCGTAGAGAGACAGGAATCCAAATTCAAACACATGAAAGAAATGGTGCAAGGCATGAAAACAGAATTAGAATCAATAAAGAAAACACAAAATGAGAAAACTCTTGAGCTGGAGAACTTGGAGAAAAGATCAGGAACCACAAAAGTAAGCATCACCAACAGAATACAAGAGATGGAAGAGAGAATCTCTGGAGCTGAAGACACACTTGCAGAAATTGATACTTCTCTCAAAGAAAAAGTAAAATCAGAAAAGTTCCAATCACAAAATATCCAAGAAATCAAGGATGCTATGAAAAGACAAAATCTAAGAATAATAGGAATTGATGAAAAAGAAGACTCCAGGCTCCAAGGTCCAGGAAATATTTTCAAGAAAATCATTGAAGAAAATTTTCCCAACTTAAAGAAAGAGATGTCCATAAATATACAAAAGGCCTACAGAACACCAAATAGACTAGACCAGAAAAGAAACACATCACGTCACATCATACTCAAAACACTAAATCTACAGAACAAAGAAAAGATATTAAAAGCAGCAAGGGAAAAAGGCCAAGTAACATATGAAGGTAGACCTATCAGAATCACACCAGACTTCTCATCAGAAACTATGAAAGCCAGAAGGGCCTGGGCAAGCATCATGGAGACTCTAAGAGATCACAAATGTCAACCCAGACTACTATACCCTGCAAAGCTTTCAATCAACATAGATGGAGAAAACAAAATATTCCATGACAAAACTAAATTTACGCAATATCTATACAGCAAACCAGCCTACAGAAGATACTAGAAGGAAAACTCCAATCCAACGAAAACGAATTCACCCAAGAAAACAGGGCATACAGATAATATCCCAACAAAAATGAAAAGAAAACAAGCAATGAAACAGGGTAAGATCATCGACTCCATTACAAAAGGAACTAACATGCATTGGTCAATATTATCTATCAATATTAATGGACTCAACTCACCAATAAAAAGACACAGGCTAACAGAATGGTTAGGGAAACAGGACCCAACATTCTGTTGCATCCAAGAAACACACCTATGCAACAAAGATAAACACTACCTCAGAGTAAAGGGCTGGAAAAATGTTTTTCAAGCAAATGGTTCCAGAAAACAAGCTGGAGTAGCCATCCTAATATCTAATAAAATAGACTTTCATCCGAAGTTAATCAAAAAAGATAAGGAGGGCCACTATATTCTCATCAAAGGAAAAATCCACCAAGAGGACATCACAATTTTGAATATCTATGCCCCAAATACAAGAGCACATACATTCGTAAATGAAACAATATTAAAGCTTAAATCATACATTGATCCTAATACCTTAATAGTGGGAGACTTCAACACCCCACTCTCATCAAGGGACAGATCAACCAGACAGACACCAAATAGGGAAATAAAAGCACTCACAGAATCCCTAAATCAAATGGACCTAATAGACTTCTACAGATCTTTTCACCCAAACTCAAAAGAGTACACCTTCTTTTCAGCACCACATGGAACCTTCTCCAAAATAGAACATATAGTTGGTCACAAAGCAAGCCTCAACAGATACAAAAGGATTGAAATAATCCCTTGTATACTATCTGACCACCATACACTAAAGCTGGACATCAATAACAACAGAAACAACAAAAAGTCGACACGCACATGGAAACTGAACAACTTACTACTCAATGACAGCTGGGTCAAGGAAGAAATAAAGAAAGAAATTAAAGACTTTCTAGAATTCAATGAAAATGAAGGCACAACATACCCAAATTTATGGGACACATTGAAAGCAGTGCTCAGAGGAAAATTTATAGCACTAAGTGCCTACAAGAAGAAATCCGTAACATCATATACAAACAACTTAATGGCCTAACTGAAAAACCTAGAAAAAAAAAGAAGCAGATACACCCAAGAGGAGCAGACGGCTGGAAATAATCAAACTAAGGGCAGAAATCAATCAATTAGAAACAAATAAAATTATCCAAAGAATCAATGAAACAAAAAGCTGGTTCTTTGAGAAAATCAACAAGATAGACAAACCCTTAGCCAAACTAAC
>NW_026588047.1:0-1212 GCF_907164565.1 Psammomys obesus | reverse complement strand
CTTACTATATAGATCTGGCTGTCTTGGAACTCTTTGCATAAATCATGATGGCACCCAATTCAATAAGATACACCTGCCTCTGCCTCCTGAGTGATGGAATTAAAGGCATGACAGAACACACCCAGCTTGTCCATTATTTTTTTTTGGAGTTAATAACTGTTCATAAATTTCTCTGATGTGTACTCAGTACTGTTCATCTGTTAATTTCTGTGTCTCTGTCTCTATGTCTCTGTCTCTCTCTTTCTATTTTGCTCTCTTCTCTCTGTCTTTGTCCACATTAGTTGCCATGTCTATTCCAAAGCTATATCCTATTCAAAAAGTTCAGATATGATATAGTTAAAACTTGTGATTCCGTTTTCTTCTAAAATGACTTAGTGATAACATTAACACTTCTTTTTTAATAGAAAAGTTTTAATCTTTATTTTTAATCTATAGACTACATTATTTAGTAAGGAGGATATACAAAACAATGATCAAAGAATAATCATGTGTTCTATTCCTTTTCTTTTGTCTGGTCAATAAGAAATATGATGTTATCGGCCATGTTTGTTGTTGCTTGCCACCCACATTATTTTTATCCATGTATTCACTGAAGTCCACTTTCCCTTCCAAAAATATATGAGCCCCCCTCTTCAAATACTGATATGCCACATCCCTGAGCCCTGGTCAAAACATGATATTCAGTACCATTTTGTCTTTTGACTGATGTCACCCATCAGTTCAGTGTCCCCTGATCACCACATCTCATTCGTTACTATATAAAATAGCATGACTGTGTTTTGTCTCGTGACAGGGTCCTGATCTATTTGCCCAAGTAACTGAAGATGATTCTTATATTGCTCAAGAACCCAACTAATGGCTACTTTATATTCATGTCTTAGAAGCTGATGAAACTCCTTTAACACAGGTTTTCAAAGCACGCCTTTGGTTTTCTTTCTTTTTTTTACAATCTAACCTTTAGGTTTTTTCATCTCCCCTACTTCACATCATGCACAACACCCAACTGTATAACATTATCACTCTGTGTCACAAAATAAATGGAAGAAGCAGTAGAATTATATGATTATATTGACAATGAAGTATAAATTTATATTCTTGCCATTGTTTCTGTTGTACAAATGTATGGCATATTTTAGAATTCAGTGACCTTCAATGATGTGTATGCGAAATTCAGCCAAGAAGAGTGGGCTTTGCTGGAACCTTCCCAGAAGC
>NW_026588046.1:0-1866 GCF_907164565.1 Psammomys obesus | reverse complement strand
ATAGATAGATAGATAGATAGATAGATAGATAGATAGATAGATAGATAGATAAACTTTCAGAAGTGAAACACCCACATGGGTGTTTTCGTGGAAAGAATATTTAAAGAAAATTTTGCATGTTAACTAACTAAAAAAGAGAGCCATGGAGTTTGATTACTGAATTCAGAGGACATCTTTGTTTAAAGTACAACTACAAAGAAAAAGTGTTTGAGGGCAAGACCTTGGTATCAGTTACCAAAGAAGGACTGGAACTTCCAGAAGATGAAGAGGAGAAAAAGAAACAAGAAGAAAAAAAAGACAAAATGTGAAAACCTCTGCAAAATTATGAAGGACATTTTGGAGAAAAAGGTTGAAAAGGTGATTGTGTCAAACCGATTGGTGACATCCCCATGCTGTATTATCACAAGCACATATGGGCGGACAGCAAACATTGAGAGAATCATGAAAGTTCAGGCCCTCTGAGACAACTCAACAATGGTTTACACGGCAGCAAAGAAACATCTGGAGATCAACCCTGATCACTCCATTATTGAAACCTTAAGGCAAAAAGCAGAGGTTGACAAGAATGACAAGTCTGTGAAGGATTTGGTCATCTTGCTGTATGAAACTGCTCTCCTGTCTTCTGGCTTCAGTCTGGAAGATCCCCAGACACACACTAACAGGATCTACAGGATGATGAAGCTTGGTCTAGGTATTGGTGAGGATGGTCCTACTGTGGATGACAGCAGTGCTGCTGTAACTGGAGAAATGCCACCTCTGGAAGGAGATGACACATCACACATGGAAGAAGCAGACTAAGCCTCACCAGAAGAACTATGTGTTTACACTTACCCTCATTCCTTCTGATAATATATTTTCCAGGATTTTTGTTTATTTTTGTTAACATTTAAAGCATCTATGGCATGAAAACTAAGGTAAGATAAAATTCCTTTCTACTTGTGATACTGTGATACTATAGGTTTGATTCCACAAGTTGATAGAATGTTTAAGACATAATGTAACCTACTGTTAACTTTGTGGTCTGAAGTGTCTGGCTGTTGAGCTGGATTCCTTAGACCAAATCATTTGTCACTTTAAGTGTTCTGAGATATACATGTTTAGAAAGGACAAAAATTAAGATGGCTTAAGTTTCATCTTACAATTTTTTTAGTCCCCTGTAGTTTTAATTCTGCATTTACTAGTCTTAGAAGAACACAAGTTAAAAACAACTTGACAGGAATTCTCCTTATGGCTTGTTTTTCAAAGTACTAAGAACAATCCCTAAGCTTCTTCCCTAGGTCTTGTAACTCAGCAAGGCTTGTGAATGGAAATAGTGCCCAACCACATTCTACTTTAAAAGGTAAATACAGATGAGATAAAAAGAAAAAAAAAAGAAAAGAAAAAGTGTTACAAAGTTTCTGTGGACCCAAAATCCAAAAGATGTGGTATATTTTTTACCAACACAAAGAAAAATAAATTGGATTTAGTATGATGAACACTCTGCTCTTGTCCCTAAAAAGGGTTCTCTCTCTCTCTCTTCCTCAAGAAATTGTACCTAAAATGTACTGATAGTTTTAAAAACCCCATGGTAGGAACTAAAGAAATAGCTAAGAGGTTAAAGCACTTGTTGTTCTTCTAGAAACTGATTGTGAACATATTACATTGTTTGCATTTGACAATTGCTCCTGTATAAAAATGAAAGTCATTTTGTGTGTTGACATGTTTTCCCGCAGCACTGTAATGTCATTCATCATTTTAGAGCTGTTTTAACAGACACTTTTCAATAGAAATTTATATGTAGATACATCCATGCACTCCTTTATCTCTATGAGGCTTGACTGTTAATTGTTATTCTTGCCCTATTGTGCTGGATAGGCCCTTTAGAGT
>NW_026588045.1:0-2183 GCF_907164565.1 Psammomys obesus | reverse complement strand
GTTTCTACAATTTATCTGTAAACAACCAGCAAGAAATCCCATGCTTGTCATATTTTAAATATTTTTGAGAAAAATGTTTACAGTGTGGTCCACAAAGTCCACAACCTTTCAATACTCACAAATCAGCTTCCAAATAGCTATAATTGCTGACAGGCGCTACTACACCTGTCTCCTTTTCATGATTGTTGCTCTGCTTTCCCCAGATTCAAACATCAGACTCACACTTTAAAGAATTCATTTTGTAAACTGTGACTAAAGCATTTGTGATAACAAAGTAAACATGTGTGCAGAAGAAAGTCTACTGAGCCCCAACACTACCCAAAAAGTATGTGCTGCTGAGAAAGATCGAGAGGAAGAGAAATACCCCTCCCCTAGGAAAAGAGGACCAACTGGCTATCTAATACCAAAAGGACAGTCCAGAAAACACATATACAACTAACATTATGCTGTCTGAGGTGATGATATTTACGTAGGTAGGACTATATATATATAAATATATATATTTATCCAGACACACATATATGTATCATAATACCTTTGTGTAACAACAATTACTTTTAAAATGTGCTATGATTTTAAAAGAGAACAAGTAAGGGAACATGGGAGGATGTGGACTAGGAAATAAAATGGGCAAATAATGAAGTAATTATAACATCAAAGCACAAATAAAAAACTTTTATGTTTGCACAGTAAAGCCTAATCAACGCGTAGCCTCTCATAGTAAGGCAGGCATGATGCACATACTGACAGGCTATTAGACACAACCAAAACATCATTAAACAAGGAGAGATGTCGCTTCCTCTCTCTCCAGCCTCTTCTGAGTTCCATGTATGTAGGTTTGATGTGTCCTTTCTGTGGCGAACTCCTCAGAGGTTTCCATGTGGGAAAATATGGATTCTCCTTACACAGGTACCCACCTAGGAGAAGAGGTATTCAGCGGGAAATTACAAGACTGACGTCCATACTACATTTCAAAGGGTGCATAGTGTTAGAACACAGGCTCAATTCCCAAAGCAGGATTCCGTTGAGCTCTAAGCGGATTTAAAATGCAATAGAAAGGAAGAGGTCACTTAAAGGGAATTATTGGGATAGATTGGAGAGGTAGGCTTTGTTTTCAGACATGATGAACTTGAGAGTCATGAGAAGAGTTTGAAGAGGCATATGTGATAGGATGGAGATTAGTGGTTAACGCTTTAATACAGTTACTCGTGTTATGGTGACTCCTAAAATTTGGCCTTTGGAGTAGCAACATGGAAGTCATTGTTCACCCTCCGACAAAAATACGTGTGCAACATGAGGAGGAATACTTGGAGCAAAACACGGTGAAATGGATATTTATCCCCATCTATTCATTCTTAATGCTCCACTTGAAAAAGGCAGCGAGAAGATGTCATTAACCCTGTGAACCTTAGAGTCTAACAGATGCAAAAACCGTAGATTTTAGAGAGGAATGTGCTTTACTGAGCTAGTCAGAAAACTTCATGCACAAGGAAGTCACACAGCATTGAGGAGAATACCTGCTTATTAGTACATAGGAAAGTTTATATGGTAAGGCCTACAGACACGTAGAATTGGAACTGAAACAACCTTGAAGACTCTCAGTAAATCTCATGACTAAATATGTAGTATACCTTGAAACATGATAATCATGGACAGATCATGTAAAATTAGAATGCCTGTGTCTTTAAATGGTTGAATTTTGGTGACGGTAATAAACTGTACCTTCTGCAAACTGTGCTGTTTAATGTGTAATTTTATAGTACTAAGATGGCAAAACTCTACCAAACTGTAAAGTTCTTTATACAGATTTTGTCGAATACTTCTTCTTTCAAATGACTGATATGTTGGAATGCATTAAAAATTACAGATTCACATCTATGTACTGGCATTGAAACACCAGAACTAAAGCCATCCATCACTTTGTAAGTGAACATAAATAGACGTGAAGAAAATAATCAGGTTTTCCTAATGATTTAAATTGTTAGTTCATGGGGAGCACATATACCCAAAAATGACAGCCTTGTTACAGCTCACGATTGAGTATAGAAGGGTTTATGGTGGTTAGAAACAAACAAACAAACAAAAACAGACAAAAAACCAAAAGAAAAAACGCGTCAGGAATTTGTGAGACAGTTCTTGTACAGCAAGAGAAACCATTGGCCTTGCCTCGGGCAAAAGGGACA
>NW_026588044.1:0-1327 GCF_907164565.1 Psammomys obesus | reverse complement strand
TGAAAGCAGTGCTCAGAGGAAAGTTCATAGCACTAAGTGCCTTCAAGAAGATATTCGAGACAGCTCATTCAAGCAACTTAATGGCCCACTGAAAAACCCTAGAAAAAGAAGAAGCAGACACACCAAAATGGAGTAGATGGCTGGAAATAATTAAACTCAGGGCTGAAATTAATCAATTAGAAAAAAATAAAACAATTCAAAGAATCAAGGAAACCAAGAGCTGGTTCTTTGAGAAAATCAACAAGATCAACAAACCCTCAGCCAAGCTAACTAAAAGGCAGAGAGACACCACCCAAATCAACAAAATCAGAAATGAAAAGGGGGGTATAACTACAGACACTGAGGAAATCCAAACAATCATTAGGAATTACTTCAAAAGTCTCTACTCAACAAAATTTGAAAATCTAAATGAAATGGACAATTTTCTTGATCGATTTGACCTTCCAAAGCTGAATCAGGACCAGGTAAATCAATTAAATTGTCCTATATCCCCAAAAGAATTAGAAGCAGTCATCAAAAGTCTCCCATCCAAAAAAAGCCCAGGACCAGATGGCTTCATCACAGAACTCTACCAGACCTTCAAAGAAGAGCTAACTCCAATTCTCTTCAAACTATTCTTCAAAAAAATAGAAACAGAAGGAACATTACCAAACTCATTCTATGAAGCCACATTTAGCATGGTACCTAAACCTCACAAAGACTCAACAAAGAAAGAGAATTTCAGGCCAATCTCCCTTATGAACATTGATGCAAAAATACTTAACAAAATACTTGCAAAGCGAATCCAAGAACACATCAAAGATATTTTCCACTATGACCAAATATCCCAGGTATGCAGGGGTGGTTCAATATATGGAAATCCATCAATGTGATCCACCATATTTGCAAACTGAAAGAAAAAAAAACACATGATAATCTCCCTAGATGCTGAAAAAGCATTTGACAAAATCCTACATCCATTCATATTTAAAGTACTGGAGATATCAGGGATACAAGACACATATCTAAACATAGTAAAGGTGATATACAGCAAGCCTATAGCCAACATAAAACTGAACAGAGAGAAACTTAAAGCAATCCCAGTGAAACAGGGATAAGACAAGGCTGCCCACTCTCTCCATATCTCTTCAACATAGTGCTGGAAGTCCTTGCTAGCGCAATAAGACATTTGAAGTAGATCAAGGGGATACACATGGGAAAGGAAGAATTCAAATTATCACTCTTTGCAGATGATATGATAGTATACATGAGTGACCCCAAAAACTCTACCAGGGAAATCCTACAGCTGATAAACACATTCAGCAAAGTGGCCAGATACAAAATTATT
>NW_026588043.1:0-4067 GCF_907164565.1 Psammomys obesus | reverse complement strand
CTGGCAGGAACTGATTGGCCTGCTCTTTGATCACCTCCCCCTGAGGGTGGAGCTGCCTTACCAGGCCACAGAAGATGACAATGCAGCCAGTCCTGATGAGACCTGATAGGCTAGGGTCAGCTTCAGATTTTAAGCTTCCACAGAAAGTCGATTAGCAGGGTCCCCAAGCTCAGTTCTCCCAGGTGACAGATCTCCTCCGAGAATGCACATGCAGAGTTTCCTTCCCATAAGCTTACATCTTGCTCAAGACCCCTGAATAGATCTCCACCAAGGGATAAAACCTGCGACCGCTGACATCATCGACTCTTCCTTTCAGAAAACGCAGATCAAAACCTCTTGCCAAAAGAAGTTGGCATGCCCATGCCTGTAAAATGTCTGCACCCAGGAGAAGAGGTAGCAAGTCAGCAACCAGCAGCTTAAATCTAAATTTCTCTGATTAACTGAAGGACCTGGCTTTTGGCTTGGGGACAGTTGAAACTGCTTGAGAACAGGACTTGAAGAGTGGAGGGGGAGCATGGACCATTGAGACAGATCTTTTCTGGCAGCTAGCCCCATGTTTCTCCTTGTTTTGAGGTGCTGCTTAGCCCTCAGCTATGGATAGTCATGGTCAAACCATGCCAAGCAGTCAGGCACATGCCCAGCTTCAGACAACAGACTTTGAACTTGTGGACTCATGTAATTATTGCATGGCAACACATGTGTTCTAGAGTCAAAGTACACAATCCCTTTGCCTTCTTTTTTTACCTAGGATCTGAAAACACTTTTTTCAACATGAACACAGATACCGACATACAGAGACAGAGAGAAGAGTGAAGAAAAGGAAAAAGAAAGAGAGAGAAGAAAGGACCGAAGGGAGCAAAAAGAAAGGAAAAAGGAAGGAAGGAAAGAAGGAAGGAAGGAAGGAAGGAAGGAAGGAAGGAAGGAAGGAAGGAGGGAAGGAAGGAGGGAAGGAAGGAAAGAGAAGACTCAGAACTTAGAAAAATCTTTCTATCAGGCCCTACTTTTATAACTGACACTAAGTCACAGGTAGTCTAGGAAATATTCTCATTGGGGTAAATTAATCTTATAATCTCAACATCTGCACAACAAATCCTCCAATCTACTGGTAAGTAGGGTCCCCTGTAACCATTCACTCATCTAGAACTGTGACCCCAAAGGCTAAGTCCTCCCTCTGGGACCTATAAATGTTATCTGTTCAGATTTTTACACATTTAGTCAAATTAAAGTGAGGTCCTCAGTCCTGCCCCTAAGGGCACTGCGGGTGTGGCTGCCATGTCACTGTGCATCAGCTGGCAGCAGGGAGGAGAGAGGCCACGCCTACACTCAGTGTTCTGACCTGTGAACAGCTGAATGACTAAAAAAACAAAACCTGAGACAACCACCAGTCCAGTGTCAGGCAGGCCCCAACAGGCTCCCAGAGAAGGGAGCAAGCCAGAGACTAGGAAAACCCCACTTGGGACCCAGGCCCCAGGCAGGAGTGAGCCTGAGACAGATTAACTCTTGCAAGGGGCCACTCAGGCAGGCAGGGCAAGGAGCAAGCCCAAGATGGCCAACAAATGGTCACCTCGGGGCCAGACAGGAGCTAGCTGACCCCCAGTCTGCAGGCCTGGGGGTGAAGGCAGACCATGCCCAAGATGACCCCTGCCCAGCTCCATAATGCACCAGTGGGGCCTAGCGTTCCTGAGATGGCCCCAGACACTCAGAGACCCCAGACACCACTCAGAAAAGAAAAGGAAGAGAAAGAGAAACATAAGGGTGTGGGCACAATGAAGAGAGGCAGAACTGGAGAGTCGAGGCTGAGGAACAGCCTGATGTGGGTAGCCCGTGATGTCACCAGGAACGATGGCGGGGTCCTGGCCTGTGCTGCCGCAGGGACCACCTCTGGGTCTGTGGCCCTGCAGAAGCAGGGGTGTGTTACCACCAAGGGCCAGGAGACGTCCCTGGTCTAGGCTGCCACCCAGGGACATACTGATGTCTAAGGACTGTGCAGAACTGGCCCCATCCTTCACCTGAAAATCATGGGGGAGTTGGCCCTGAGCTCATGACAGCAGGAGGGCTGATGACCCTGCCCATAGCCAGCTACAGCACTCCCAGCCCTGCACCCTGCCAGGGCGGCAGGTTAGAGCTGGCCCTGGTTGGGGGTAGGAGGCAGGGTGCTGGTGATCCAGCCCCTAGGCACGAGACCCGGAGAGCTGGCAGGCTAACCAGCTCTGATATCTCTCAGATCTAGGGCTTTGAATTGGCTCACCCCAACATTAACTTCTGGAGCGCATGGAGGGGTCACTCCTACAGACCCAAAACTACAGGATCTCATGACACAGGGCAACAACAGCATATTGGAGAGGAGTCCCAGCGAGGGTCCGGTATCAATAGAGGAGCAGAAGTCAGAGGCCTCATGCCAGACCAACGAGTCATTGCAATGAACATTTGCAAGCAAAGAAGTGAACACGAAAGAGCACTGTGGGACACACTACAGCCTCCATAACGAGTTTTCCCCCCTCCCCACTTGGCTGTAAGAGGAGGAAGAGATAAATGGCACTGGAGTGCATGATTTGAAAGTCATAAAGACCCAATAAAAAAAATTCTAAGTCCTTAGGGTAGATCTCATTCAATATGGAAGGTGCCCCTACCAAAAGAGAGAGAGAGACAGAAACAGAGACAGAGAGAGGACAGAGAGGGCAAGCAGTGGTGGCAGGGCCGGAGGTGCTGAAGCCGGAAGCCACGGAGAAGCCAGGACTGCTGACCCAGAGGCCCATACCCAGCTGGCCCTGTTGACACCTTCAGTGGACTTCTGGACTCCAAAACTGGAGAGCTGTGTGTCCCTGTTGTCAAGGCAGACCATTGGTGGCACTTCATCAGCAGCACCCCTAAAAGATGAGTTCTAAAGAAAAGGAGGTCTAGAGCAGACTCTTATTCCTCATAGGGGCTGGCGTACGTGAATAAATCTCACTGATTTAATATTATTGGCAACTATTTGACATTTCCACACCTCCCCTTCACTCTGTCTGGAGGGCTGCCATGGCTAGAGCCTACTGGGCTTCTACTTCCATCTGTGTCCAGCTGCAGCCTGAGAAGTCAGGGCAAGTCGGCACATACTGTTCTAACTCATCCTTGCCGTAGCCTTTCAGAATACGCACTATTTTTCTTGCCTTGTAGATGAAAAGAGAGAGGCAGGAGAAGTGAAGTGAGTACCTGTCCCAGCTCACACAGCTAGTAAGTAGGCGCTCCAGTTTGAGCCAGGCCTGGTGGGCATTCCTTTCCAGGCTCTTAACCATAACGCTTATTGGCTTCACTTCATACCTTGTCCAGCGATGCTTAACCTCCTCAAAAGTTCTTTTCTGCTCATGGAATATCTCTTTGCTTCAAGTTTGGGGGAAGGGGGTTTTGAAGATGATACAACAAACATGTTGTAAAGCACTGTCTCCAACCATGTGACTTCTTGGAAAGTAATAGTAGATAGTCACACTCTTATTCATGTTCATGTGTATTCATTCTCTCCCCTCCTTACAAACACAGACAGTTCGTACAACTTCTTCCTTTCCTCAGCCCTGCCCTGCCTGTCTGTCCTTCTAGTATCATTTTGAGTATTGTTCGTGTGATCTTTCCTCAGTGCCACAGTCTAGCTGGTGACAACAACACATCCTCTTAGCTCCCTGCATTCCTCCTTTGAGGCACTCCTCATAATCAGAATTGAACAATGATCTGAGTAGCAGGATAAACCCACCAATGGGTCTAAGGACCCGTGAACCTAACGTACAAAGAGGTCTAGGCAGCTGCCCACAGACTCAGCCCACTGCTCGAAGATCAAAATCATACCCAGACCAGGCTACATCACCTCAAGGGCAAAGTGTGGTGAGCAGCTGTGAATGCCACGCTTTGCTTTCTGTCTGACTGTCTGTCTGTCTGTCTGTCATCTATCTATCCATGTATTTATCATCTAGGTATCTGTCCATGTATCTATCTTCTTTCTATCTATCGATCACCTATGTATGTATGTATGTATGTATGTATGTATGTATGTATCTATCTATCTATCTATCTATCTATCTATCTATCTATCTATCTAT
>NW_026588042.1:0-1023 GCF_907164565.1 Psammomys obesus | reverse complement strand
AGAGCTAAATACAGCTCCAAGGGGTTTTCACATTCAGTTAGCCGCTTCGCTTCAAGTTCCCAGCTGTGTTCACTTTTCTGTTTTTATTGACAAAACCAAGAATTTAGGAAGGGAACCTCTTGGCCCTGGCTACAGTTAACTGTATCTGTCACATCTACTTACCGATCTGACTTTTAAATATTATAGTTACACATTAACAAATTACATATTTAAGGTATAAAAGAAATATAATTCATGAACAACTTTGTGAAATAATTATAACAAACTGAATAAGGTGATCTCCATCTCCACAAATAGACATCTTTTTATTGTCCCTATTTGAGATATATTCTTTGAAATGTATAGTATATTTGCTGGATTGAATGTGCTGTACAATTTATTTCAATAGAAAAGAATCGTACTTCTCCAGTTTAGCAGAGTTTATACTCTCAGCACAGATGTGTCTCCTCACCCCACACTGCCTCTGGCAATCACCACTGTAAGCCATGCTGCCCAGAGGTCGGTTGCCTAATAATCCACAGGCTTGTGAACCCTGTGGTTGTCTTTCTCTGCTGGGATTATTTTACTTTGGGTGATGTTCCTCAAACTTTCAGTTCTGTCTCCAATCTTCAGTTCTACCCATATTGCCATATCCCCCATTTTAAAGATAAGTAGCATTCCAGTTCCCATTTTCTTCACCAGTTACCTGTGCTACACACTTAAGCTCCATCCCTTGGTCACTGTGTACAATACTCCAGTGAGCTTCAGGCTGCAGATGCATTTGGGAAATTCTTTCAGGGTGTGTGTGAGTACAAACAGGACAAATTCCAGGGTCTAATTACTTCCTTAATGCCATGTTCTTAATGTTCAGCTGCCACCTCAACCCTACAAGGCTGTTGGGCCATAGGAGCTCGAATGCCACAGAGTCAAACCCAGCTCCTAGTTACACAGTCAGACATAGGGCAAAGGCAATGCTGGGCCCAAGCATGAGAAGTAGCTTCCGGCCTCCTGAACATTATTGCTGGTTTAATACTGACATTGACC
>NW_026588041.1:0-12020 GCF_907164565.1 Psammomys obesus | reverse complement strand
CCCTGAATTCCTGAAAAGGTGGAAGGCAAAAATGATTGCACAGAGTTGTCATCTGACCTTCTCATGTGCTCAATAGTATTCATCATTTACCCACATCATGAACACTCCCCCCCAAACACACACACAATAAAAAAGAAGACTGGGCTGTATTTAGAGAATCTTCTTGCTGCTCCAAAATGTCATGTCATTTCACTTTTCAGTCTCTTACAGACATAGTCTTACCCAGACTGCCAGTGTGGAGAATCAGCTTTGTTTTTAATCTTGTTCAGTTTTCAGTTACCTTGTTTTTCTCCTTACAACTATTTTATTTAGTTTGCTTTTTGTCCCAAATTCTCTCTACAGAGACCTGGTTGTCCAGGGCTTTCCTATGTAGACCAGGCTGGCCTTGAACCTACAGAGATCTGCCTTCTTCTGCCTCCCAAGTGCTGGAGTTAAATACCATGTGCAGCTTCCCCACAACAATTTTGAAACAATAACAAACTTGAAGATAGTTCAAAGTATGTACAGTTAATTGCTGTTTTACTTTGGACATTTTTGAGAGGAAGCTGCTGACCTTATATCCTGTCCCTCAGAATGGTTTAGTGTCAATTTTATGCAAATATGAACATTGTCCTACATAATGACAGTGCAGTTATTAAAAGAAAAATTCATGCTGATATAGTATTCCATTTAATTTGGGTTTCTTTGACTATGTTATTACTCACATAAATGTTGAAAGAAGTTGGTACATTTAAGTGTTGCATTTTTTTTTATCTCTTTAGTCTCTTTCAATATGGAACAGTTCCCTCATCTTTTTCATGATCTTGTCACTTTGATGACTATGGGTTAGTTACATATTTTCTTCATTAATTTATATATTTGTTCATTTCACAGCCCACTCACAACCCTACTCCCTCATCTCTTGACAGTCTCAACCTCCCAAACACTTTCCCTGTACCTCCCCCAACTAACTCACCCTGGCACATCAAGTTACATCTGGATTAAGTACCTCCTCTTTCATTGCAGCAAGACAAGGCAGCCCTGCTAGGGAAATGGTATCTAAAGTAAGGCAACAGAGTCCAAGTCAGAGACAGCCCCTGCTCCAGTTGTTAGGGGACCAACTTGAGGACAAACAGCTCATCAGTTTCATATGTGTAAGAGGCCTAGAGCTAGTCCAGGCATGTACTTTTCTTGGTGGTTCAGTTTCTATGAGGCCCCATGGTCCCAGGTGAGCTGGCTATGTAGTTCTTCTTGTGGTGTCCTACCTTTCCAGCTCCCTCAATCCTTCCTCTAACTCTTCCACAAGATTCCCAGAGTTCTGCCTAATGTTTGTTTGACTGTGCAACTGTTCCATTTTTTGCTGGATGAAGCGTCTCAGATGACAGTTATGCTGCTCTCCTGTCTACAAGCATAGCAGAGATATGAATAAAAGATGAGGGCCCAGGATTTGGGGTACACCATTGCCTAGGGGATGAAAGAGGAGGAGCAGCAAATGCATTTGGTGAACTTGGAAGAGATATTCAGCTCTCCTTAATAGATATTATTTTTCTTGTAGGTGATATGAGCCATAATTTTTGTCTAGTTACATGGCTGTACAGAACAGATTGTTTTCAAATTAAAACAAAGTTTTTAGATTTTTTCCTTCTTTTTTGTGGGGGAGGGAAGGGGTCATCAAGACATGGTACCTGTGTGTGTGTAGCCCAGGCTGTTCTAGAATTCTGCCTCAGACTCACAGAGATCCATGTGCCTCTGCCTCACAAGCACTGGGATTAAAGGCTTGCACCACTTGGTGAGCAGTCAGTACTCTTAATCACTGAGTCATCTCCAGCTTTCTTGGAATTTTTAACAGATGTAATCACATGACTATGTCTGCATTAGTTGAATATAAATGGAATGATGAATATAATGTTTCAAAAATGTTTTAAGGAGATAATGGTGTGTATTCCCAGCATTTCTTTAGCTGAGACTGGAGATAGGCTGGGAGGTGGTGGCTCACTTTTAATCCCATAATTTTGGAGGCAAGGCAGAGGCATTTGGATCTCTCCATTAAAGGCCATCCTGGTCTATAGATCTAGTTCCAGGACAGCCAGGAAACCTACACAGAGAAACCCAAACCAAACAAGCAAGCAAGCAAGCAAACAAGCAAGGAAAGGACTGAAGATATAGCAGCCATCTTGGGTAGGAGTAACAGAGCAAAGAGCTAGAAAGATCCTAGATAACTAATGACTGACAGTAGGGTTGCCATAGCAGATCTAGATAGCTGCTCTGTGTTTTGTTTTTCTTTGTTTTTAATATGATAAATAATAACATTATATGTTTAAAGCACTATAAATCTGAGTTTTCAGTTTCATGCTGGCAAAATAGGTACAAGGTGACAGGATGGGTTATCAGGATCCAGGGACATAGATAGTGAAGGAATGTTTTTCAGTGTCATATGTAACCAATTGAGGACATCACTGAGAGAAGCAGTTTTTGAAGAACTTCATGGTTGAATGTACAGATGATCTACTTATATGCAATGTACAGATAAGGTAGAGACTGTAAAGTCTCTCTCATTCCTGTGGCCTCCCATTTTTTCTTATGAGTATTTAACCCCATCATTGAACAGCAAATAATGAACTGCAAGTTTACTCTAATGAATGATATACTCTTTTGAGAATTTATACAGGTTTTTTTTTTCATTTTTTTCAGTTTTTGTTTGTTGTTTGTTTGTTTGTTTTCCCAAGATAGGGTTTCTCCATGTAGCCCTGACTATCCTGGAACTTCCTCTGTAAATCAAGAATGTTCTCAAATTCAGAGATCTGCCTGTCTCTGCCTCCTGAGCACTGCCAGGATTAAAGGTGTGTGCCATCACTGCTTGGCATAAAGGATCATTTTTAACTCTGACTTTTCTTATTTGATTGTTGTTTTTACTAACCAAATTGCAGAATATTGGTAGAAGAAATGATAAGAATTGAGGTTAGCTGATTAAACACTTCCCATGTGAGAAATCTCATTGTGATAGGTATGAACATATGTTTGGAAAACTTTGAATGTGTTTTATTAAAACTTAAAAAGACCAGCTGTATGTACTAGTGTGGTCTGGCTTTTTACCTTCTTTCCTTCCTTCCTTCCTTCCTTTAGAGACAGGATCTCCGCAGCCTAGTCTGGCCTGTAACTCACTAGGAAGTTGCCACCAGTACTTGCAAACATTACATTTTAAGAGGAAAATACAAAGGAAGTATTCTTTTGAGACAGGGTTGATCTTTGTAGCTTGGCTATCCTGGACTCATTTTGTAGACCAGGCTGTCTTGGAAATCACAAAGATCCACCTGCCTCTGCCTCCTTGAGTTGCTGGAATTGTAGGCTTGCACCAAGATGCCCAACTTCAAATCTTTATTTTTTAAAAACATTTTATCTTCCTCTCTCAGTTTATTTAATTTTCACTTTTTATATTTTAAATTTTTGAAATAAGGTTTTTCTGTGTAGTCTTTGTTGTACCATAACCCAGATCTGCTGGCTTCTGCCTCCCAAATTCTGGAACTAAAGGTATTGGCCATCACCATCAGGATTAAATCTGTTCCTTAATGATATTTTACATACTAGTTACAAGTTAGTTTTCCAGCATAGGGGCTGATAAAACAAAGTATCATAAATGTGGAGGCTTAAAACAACATGTGGTTATTCTTGCATAATTTTGGGGGGTTGCTCTGAAATTTATTTGTCAGGAAGTAACCTCCTTTGAGGTTCTTTTAGGGAAGAAAATTCATCTCTTCTAGTTTCTGGTGGTCCCCAGTGTTCTATCATTTATGGTACCATAATTCTATTTTTTGTCCTCTCTTCACATGGCTTTCTTTATCTAAATCTTTTTCATTTTTTCATAAAAACAATTTCTTTGTCCAGCCTTGTGGTACATGTCTATAATCCCAGCTATTTGGGGAACAGATGCTGCAAGATGCCAAGTTCAAGGCTTTTGTGAGTTACAGAATGATTTCAAGGCCTGACTGGGAAACTTAATCTCAAACAAAAAATAAAAATAGAAATATGTCTGTGGCCATAGCTCAGTATAGTGAAGCACCTGCCTATTGAAACCCCAGGTTCAATTCTCAGTCCTGGGTGTTGGGGAGTATTAGGAGGCCTTGTTTTGCCTTATTATTTTTTTTCCTTTCTTCTTTTCCTCCCTTCTTCCCTTATTTTTTTCCCTATAGTAGGGACTGTGCCTAGAAAACACACATTTTCTCTCTCTTTCCCCTCCTCCTCTTGCTCCCTCTCTTTCCTCCCCCTTCTTACCTCCCTACCAGACTGAGCTATATGCCCAGGCCTGTTTTTTTCTATACCCAAAGACTATTATAATGGCTAACTCGAACTGTCAGGTTGACTCACCTGAGAGGAAGGAACCTTAAATAAAAATTGGCTTCCATCAGATTGCCATGTGAGCAATCGCTAATTGATGTAGGAGGGCCCAGTCCATTGTGGATGTACCTTCCTGCAGGTGGATGGTACCATTCCAGCAGGTGGGCCTGGGCTGTATAAAACAGGTAACTGAACAAGCCAATGAGTGTTGCTCCTTCAAGATTTCTGCCTCAGTCCCTGCTTTGAGTTTTTGCCCTGTTTTCCCTGGATGGATTATAAGCCAGATAAACCCTTTCCAAAGTTGCTTTGATCAGTGTTTATCATAGCAACAGAGAAACAATCCAGGGCAACATAGAAAAACAGTAAATAAAGTTAAATAAGTAAAGTAGGTTTTAGTTTCATAAGGTGCACATTCTACCTTAGGAAAGGAAAGCACAGAACTTAATCTAATGTTCAGTATTTCCAAAAATTAGTATAATTTTTCTTCGTATTATGTAAGTAAAATTAGAAGAAATAGGTATCATGTCCACCAGAATTAGCTTTTAAGAAGCTGTAAACACTGTTTTAGTGTTGAAGTCTAGGGAATCGTTGCTAAAGACTTTCAAAGCCTTGTCATTCCTTCTCAGCTACAAGTACTAATCAGGTAACACCTTGGGAAAATGTGGCTTTACTGGAAAACAGGTTAATGCCTTTGATTGCAGACTGGTGGCCTAGTCTGCTTTTTTCTCTCTTAGCAAGTTGTATGACCTGTTCTCTGTTTACTTGTGATAATGAGGTTTGAAGCTATTGAAGACATTGTTAAAGGACTCAAAGACATTGTATGAGTAGTTAATAACGGTTGATAAGTAAGCCTCATCTGGGGCATTTCTGTCCTTCTAAGGAGTCAAGATTACACACTCTGGTTTTTTCTAGAATTCTTGCCTTGTTGTTTTTTTTTATTTTCACATGGACCTTTAACAGTTTAAAAGAATTTGGAATTCATAATCTTTGGAGATGAATATAAATTTCATGATGCTTTTTTTACATTACTGTTTATTATTATCATTTATTACAATTTATTCAAATTTTACAGTGGCTGTGTCCCCCTCCCTCATATCCATCCGATCACACACTTCTTCCCTCTTCTGCCCCTAAGCCCCTCCCCTAGTCTACTGATAGGCAAGGTCCTACTCCCCTTCTATTTGACCCTAGCCTATCACGATGTTTTATACAAGTATTCCTCCTATTGTTGCACACATATTATTACAGTTAACTATCCTTCTCTCTAACATCTATCATGTTTATCATCTATATCATATATCTATTACACACACACACACACACACACACACACATAAGGTTGTGAAAATGTTATTTTTTCCAAAAACATGTGTTTCAAAAATTGATCAAAAAGAGTGATTTAAAGTCAAAAGTTTGAAGGAAATGAAATGCATGTGTCACTTTGTCAGTTATGGCATGAGCCTTGGAATGTTGACATCACAGTAGTTTCTCCCCCTGACTACTACAGAATGTTTACACTTGAGTGGTTTGTATACAGACTGCTATAGCCATTTTTGGTTAGCACCAGCAAAGAAAAGGAGAATTTCATGCTCAATGAGAGTTTCTCTATTCCAGGCTCCACTGTGAAGGTATTTTAAAATGAGTATTGTTATTTTCTTGATAGACTACTGTTTTCAGGAAGTGTTCGATCTTGATTTCTCTAGAACATGTGAACTAATTCTTTTTTTTTAATTTTTTATTAATTACACTTTATTCATTTTGTATCCCCCCATAAGTCCCTCCCTCCTCCCCTCCCAATCCCACCCTCCCTCCCCTTTCTGCATGCATGCCACTCCCCAAGTCCACTGATAGGGGAGGTTCTCCTCTCCTTTCTGATCTTAGTCTACCAGTTCTCATCAAAAGTGGCTGCATTGTCCTCTACCGTGGCCTGGTAAGGCTGCTGCCCCCCTCAGGGGGAGGTGATCAAAGAGCAGGCCAATCAGATTATGTCAGAGGCAGTCCCTCTTCCCATTACTATGTAACCCACTTGGACACTGACCTGCCATGGGCTACATCTGTGCAGGGGTTCTAGGTTATCTCCACAAATAGTCCTTGGTTGGAGTATGAGTCTCTGGGAAGTTCCCTGTGTTCAAATTATCTTGTTCTGTTGCTCTGCTTGTGGAGTTCCCGCCAAGATGAAAAACTCAAGGGACAACACATGCTGGAGAGGTTGTGGAGAAAAGGGAACCCTTCTTCACTGCTGGTGGGAATGTAAACTTGTACATCCACTCTGGAAATCAATCTGGCACTTTCTCAGACAACTAGGAATAGCGCTTCCTCAAGATCCAGCCATACCACTCGTAGGCATATACCCAAAAGAGGCTCAAGTACACAAAAAGGACATTTGCTCAACCATGATTGTAGCAGCTTTATTTGTAATATCCAGAACCTGGAAACAGCCCAGATGCCCCTCAACTGAAGAATGGATGCAGAAACTGTGGTACATCTATACAATGGAGTATTACTCAGCAATGAAAAATAAGGAAATCATGAAATTTGCAGGTAAATGGTGGGACCCGGAAAGGATCATCCTGAGTGAGTTGTCCCAGAAGCAAAAAGACACACATGGTATATACTCACTCATATAAACATACAACATAGAATAAACCCACTAAAATCTGTACATCTAAACAAACTAAGCAAAAGAGAGGACCCTAACTAAAATGTTCAATCCCCATCCTGAAAGGCAAAGAGGATGGATATCAGAAGAAGAAGAAAACAGGAAAGAACCTAGGAACCTGCTACAGAGGGCCTCTGAAAGCCAGAAGAAAACAGGAAACAACCTTGGAACCTGCCACAGAGGGCCTCTGAAAGCCTCTGCAGTATAGACTGTCAAAGCAGATGCTGAGCCTGATGGACAACTGATGGGCAGAGTGAATGGAATTTCATGTAAGAAGTGAGAAATCATTGTCAGTTTTTAAGTAGATTTCTTTTATTTATCTGTGTACATGTGGGTATACATGCCTGGCAAGGGCCAGAAGAGGGTAAGAGATGCCCAAGAGCTAGACATCATTGTGATCCACCTGATACAGGTTCTGGGAGCCTAATCCAGTTCTCTGCAAGAGCAGCATGTGTCTTAACTACTGAGACATATCTTCAGTCCAGTTCTCTAGGTTTTGATGGGACAAGCAGTTGGAAACATGAAGCCCAGGTTGGTCTGTAGCTCATCATCCTCCCTCAGCTTCTTGTCCTCCAATCACAAGTCTGCACCTTCATGCCTTCCAGTCTTTTTCTTGAATGGTTTCAGGTCCTTATTTTGTGTTCCAGGCCACAGACTGCAGATAACAGTGAAACTGACTTTAGCTCTGTGTCCCTAAGGGTGTAGAGACAGAGTGTTTCCTCTGTTGTTAGAGCGAGGCTAGGGTAGAACTGCCACCCTGCTAGGGCTTTAAGAATCCTGCTGGGACTGCTTTTTAAAACTTGTCTTTCATGAAAAACTCAAGTGACAACACATGCTGGAGAGGTTGTGGAGAAAGGGGAACCCTCCTCCACTGCTCGTGGGAATGTAAACTGGTACAACCACTCTGGAAATCTATCTGGCACTTTCCAAGACAATTAGGAGTAGTGCTTCCTCAAGACCCAGCTATACCACTGCTAGGTATATACCCAAAGTTTGTTCAAGTACACAAAAGGGATACTTGCTCAACCATGTTTATAGCAGCATTATTTGTAATAGCCAGAACCTGGAAACAACCCAGATGTCCATCAACGGAGGAATGGGTACAGAAATTGTGGTATTTTTACACAATGGAATACTACTTAGCAATCAAAAAGGAGGAAATCATGAAATTTGCAGGCAAATGGTGGGATCTAGTAAAGATCATTCTGAGTGAAATATCCCAGAAAGAGAAAGACAAACACGATATATACTCACTTATATAGACCTATAAGATATGATAAACATAATGAAATCTATACACCTAAAAAAGATAATTAAGAGAGCAGACATGGGGTAAGATGATCAATCCTCGTTTAGAAAGACAGATGGGATGTGCATTGAACGTATGACCAGAGTCTACTGAGGGCATCTGAAAGACTCTAACTAGCAGTGTTTTCAAAGCAGATACAATGACTCATAACCAAACCTTCGGCAGAGAGCAAGGAATTATATGAAAGAAGGAGAGTTAGTATGATGGGGAAAGGATAGGAAAGGACCAAATATATCTGGGCACAGGGTCTTTTCCAAGACTGACATTCAACCAAGGACCATGTATGGATATAACCTAGAACCTCTGCTCAGATGTAGCCTGTGGTAGCTCAGTAACCAATTGGTTTCCCATAGTGAGGGGAACAAGAACTATTTCTAACAGGAACTCAATGACTGGCTCTTTGACCTTCCCACCCCCCAAGGGAGGAGCAGTCCTGTTAGGAGGGATTTGCAGCCAGTCCTGAAGATACCTGATAAAACAGGATTGGATGAATAGGGAGGAAGTCCCCCCATCAGTGGACTTGGAAGGGGGCACGGTGGAGATGAGGAAGGGAGGGTGGGATTGGGAGGGAATGAGGGATCGGGACACGGCTGGGATACAGAGTTAATAAAATGTAACTGATAAGAAAAAAAATAAAATTAAAAAATATAGAGGCAAACATTAAGAATGATAGGTATTATAATAAAATAAGATTCTGGTATGAACATCTGAAATGATACAGTTAAATGACCCAGTACAAATTTCAGTTTTTTACATTGTTTTGAACAGAAGACTGTAGTTTTTGAAATAAATCCATTCATTTATTCACTTAAAAAACTTGTCTTTCATCGGGGCCTTTTCTCCTTAGCAAAAGGAAAAGCGAATAATTAATTACTGTTTTGTCTAGTGTTGATCCCGTGGATCCCAGGTTTCTGTAGATCTGAGGTTGGAACTCTGTGCCCCAGTACCCAAGCGGTAATCAGCAGCAGGTGAGTGCAGCAGTCATGCATGCAGCAGGAAGCTAGATCCTGGAGCCTGTGTGAAACCAGAAACTTTTCCTGAAATGGGTGTCCTGAGTTTGGAACTGATGTTTCCCCCACCGTATGGTATCCTTCCAACAGGATGAACCAGTCTGTCCTGTTTTGCGGTCCACAGGTCAGTCTAGGTTGTTGAGTATAGCACTCAGGAGCAGGTAAGTGTTTCTATGCTGCCTACTGGGCATCTGAAGGAACCCAAAAACTTTTCCTGAGAACTTTTTGGTGGAGTGTGGGGGAATTCCACTGGATGCCCTGAGGTTGGACTTGATGTTTCCTTCACCATGGGGTTTCCTCTCAACAGGGAAACCTGGTCCCTGGTACTTTGGTGCCCACAGTTCTGTGTGGGACAGTGATTTGGGCATACAAGCAGCTCTCTGGCCTGAGCACCTTCTAGATCCCAGACCTTTTTCAGGGATTTTCTGGGTGACCTGAGGTCAGTCCTGATTTCTTTCTATTCCATGGGGTTTTCTCTAGCCTGGAAATCCCAATCTCTGGTGTGTGGGGCCCACAGTACAGTCTAGGATGGCAACCGGAACACACAGTCATGTGGCTCTGGGCTGGTGACCTATTGCCTGCAGGGACCCAGGAACTCTTCCATGGTTTATCTGGGTGACCTGAGAAAAGACCCGATTACTTCCCAATCCATGGGGTTTGTTCTTAACTTGGAAACACAATTGCTGTTGTTTTAGGGCCCAGAGTTTGGTCTGTTGCTTGCTGGGTGGTCACTGCTGTACTGTTCTGCAGATACTGTCCTCTTGGTACCACCATATTTGATTCTCCTTTCTTTTATTAAACATTTTTTTCTTTTTCTTTTCTTTTTTATTTTATTAATTACAGTTTATTCACTTTGTATCCCAGCTGTAGCCCCCTCCACCATCCCCTTCCAATCTCACCCCTCCCTCCCTCTTCTTCTCCTATGTCCCTCCCCCAGTCCAATGATAGGGGAGGACTTCCTCCCCTTCCATCTGACCATAGTCAATCAGGTCTCATCAGGATTGGCGTCTTTGTCTTCCTCTGTGAACTGGCAGGATTTCTCCCTGGTAGGTGGAGCTGATCCAAGAACTAGCCTATGAGTTCATGTCAGAGATGGTCCCTGGTCCTATTATTGGGGAACCCTCTTGGATACAGAGCTGCCTTAGACTATTTCTGTTCAAGGGTTCTAATTTATCTCCATTCATGGTCCTTGTTTGGAGTATCAGTCTCAGAAAAGACCCCTCTGCCCAGATCTTTTGGTTCTGTTATTCTCCTTGTGGAGCTCCTGTTCCCTCCAGATATTTTTATGTCCCCCTTCTTTCATAACATTACCTGCACTCTGCAAAATGTTTGGCTATGAATATCAGCATATGTTTTGATACCATGCTGGGTAGAGTCTTTCAGAGGATCTCTGTGATAGGTCTGTGATAGGCTCCTGTTACTTTCTCAGACAATTAGGAATACTGCTACCTCAAGATCCAGCTATATCACTCCTAGGCATATATCAAAAAAATGCTGAAGTATACAAGGATATTTGCTCAACCATGTTCATAGCAGCTTTACTTGTAATAGCCAGAAGCTGGAAACAACCCAGATGTCCCTCAGTTGAGAAATGGATACAGAAATTGCGGTACATTTACACAATGGAATACTACTCAACAATTAAAAACAAAGAAATCATAAAATTTTCTGGAAAATGGTGGGATTTAGAAATGATCATCCTGAGTAAGGTATCTCAGAAGCAGAAAGACACACATGGTACATACTTACATATATGTGGATATTAGACATATGATATAGAATGATCATACTAAAATCTGTAGACCTAAGGAAGCCAATCAAGAAGGAGGACCATGGTAAGATGCTTAATCTTTTCTTTCTTCATACCTTTTTTTTTGAGTGAGGGTGGTTACCCAGACTGGACTCAAATTTTTGCTCTCTGGTTTTGTTTTTCTATTTCTTTTTTATTAATTATTTTTTTTCACAATTTCTTCATTATATATCCTGGCTGGAGGCCACTCCTTCAACTCCTACTGGTCCCATCCTCCCTTCATCTTCCCTCATCTCCTTCCCCTAGTCCACTCAAAAGAGGAGTTCTCTGCCTCTGCCATCCACCCATGATATCACAATACTACTCAGCTATTAAAACAAGGAAATAATATTTCTGCTCTTATTTCTTCTCCATAGGTCGCTTGCTCACCTCAGAAGATTCCATACCCTGAAGCTTGCCTGCAACCTTACTGTGAAATAAGCACTAAGTATAACTAATTTTACAGAGTACCACTCAAAGACAATGTTTGATTGACCATCTCACATCCAGAAACATGTGAAATATGAAATTCTATGAAGTCTGAAACATTTGATCACAAACATTTCAAAGAACTTGGTTCTCCACCAGCCCAGGAAGGCAAGAGGGGCAGAAGATAAGGTGTATAGCTTGTAAGGCTCACAAACATACAATGATCAGACACTCTGGGAACCACCTCAGAAAATAAGTTCAACTTTAACTCCAGAAAACAGATTCTATATACCCCTTAGGAAATGACTGGGATACTTCATGGATAGGTGTATATAATCGTTTAAAACTAGTTACTTCAAGAATGCTTGATTTGTATTAAATAGCACATTCTTATCATACAAACAAGAGCACAGATCCTAATCATCCTATATTTAAAGGGAGGAGAAGGTTAGCAGGGATCTGTGTAAAAAGCCATCTATCAATTTTGGTTGGTGGCATCTATGTCTAAAGATA
>NW_026588040.1:0-1379 GCF_907164565.1 Psammomys obesus | reverse complement strand
TTTTTTTTTTAATTTTATTTTTTTCTTATCAGTTACATTTTATTAACTCTGTATCCCAGCCGTGTCCCGATCCCTCATTCCCTCCCAGTCCCTCCCTCCCTCCCTCATCTCCACCCTTGCCAAGTCCACTGATAGGGGGAACCTCCTCCCCATTCATCCGATCCTGTTTTATCAGGTATCTTCAGGACTGGCTGCAAAGCTCTCCTCTGTGGCCTAACAGGACTGCTCCTCCCTTGGGGGGTGGGGAGGCCAAAGAGCCAGTCATTGAGTTCCTGTTAGAAATAGTCCTTGTTCCCCTCACTATGGGAAACCAATTGGTTACTGAGTTACCACAGGCTACATCTGAGCAGAGGTTCTAGGTTACATTCATACATGGTCCTTGGTTGCATGTCAGTCTCAGAAAAGACCCTGTGCCCAGATATGTTTGGTCCTTGTGGAGCTCCTATCCTTTCCTCATCAGACTAACTCCCCTTCTTTCTTATGATTCCCTGTACTCTGCCAAAGGTTTGGTCATGAGTCTTTGCTTTGAAAACACTGCTAGTTAGAGTTTTTCAAATGCGCTCAGTAGATTCCTGTCAATGTTTAATATGCATCGCATCTGTCTTTCAAAACGAGGATTGATAATCATACCCCATGTCCGCTCTCTTGATTATCTTTTTTAGGTGTATAGATTTCATTATGTTTATCATTTCTTATAGGTCTATATAAGTGAGTATATACCGTGTTTGTCTTTCTCCTTCTGGGATATTTCACTCAGGATGATCTTTTCTAGGTCCCACCATTTGCCTGCAAATTTCATGATTTCCTCCTTTTTGATTGCTGAGTAGTATTCCATTGTGTAAAAATACCACAATTTCTGTACCCATTCCTCCGTTGATGGACATCTGGGTTGTTTCCAGGTTCTGGCTATTACAAATAAAGCAGCTATAAACATGGTTGAGCAAATATCCCTTTTGTGTACTTGAGCAAACTTTGGGTATATACCTAGCAGTGGTATAGCTGGGTCTTGAGGAAGCACTATTCCTAATTGTCTTAGAAAGCGCCAGATAGATTTCCAGAGTGGTTGTATCAGTTTACATTCCCACCATTAACACATTAACACATTATCTGGTTTTGTCTGGGCATTTTTCTAAACCATTTTTATTTTCATTCTTGCTTCCTCTTTCACATCTTCCCTCTGAATGCTGTTTTTCAGGTTTTGTTTTTCTAATTCAAATTTTTGTTAATATTACAACACAGATAAACAGTTTTTGTTTGAAATTTATGTGCCTATTTTGAAGACAGAAGTTCCTGTAAAAATTTTATAACTGTTATGGCAATACAATTGTTTTTTTATTTATATCAAGTATAAAAATATTTAATTTATAATTCAAAGTATG
>NW_026588039.1:0-1329 GCF_907164565.1 Psammomys obesus | reverse complement strand
ACCTTAACTTTCTGATGAAATTCCTTTCCCATACATGATGGGAAAAAATTTACAGCAACATTGTCTTCCTGTTTAAGAAATGTGAATGAAAACAAGAACAGGCCCCTTAAAATGTTTTCTATTTACTTATTTGAAGTGTGTGTGTTGTGTCTGTGTGTATATCAGTGTTCTGTTTGCATGTGCAGTGCTCACAGAGGGCAGAAGACGGCATGTAAACATGTATTCTAAATGTGTGCTAACCACTGAGCCGTCTCTCGAGGCCAAACATGTATTTTACAGGAAATACTCTATCTAACCTCTTCATCAACATTTCTAATATAATTAACTCGAGATTTATTTACTTCTTTTCTTTTAATTATATGTGTGCATTATATGTTCGTGAGCTCAGGTGCCATAGAGGCCAGATGAGGTCATCCTTGCCCTGGTGCTGGAGTGACAGGTGGTTGTAAGCCAGTTGACTTAGGTGCTGGAACTGAACTCAACAGCCCTGCAAGACCAGCAAGAGTTCTTAACCTCCAAGCCCTGGCTTCAGCCTCCTCTCTCTGCTCTTGACTTTGGCTGTGACTTGACTATCTTCTTAGTGCTCCTGACTTCACCTCTCATGAACTGTGGACTATGACCTGAGAGTTAATCCAAATAAACCTTGTCCTCCTCTAAGCCAGTTTTGATTATGGTGTTTTACTGCCACAACAGAAACAGAATGGGGAAATAATCAAAACTTTTGAAGCTTTTCCTATACCTGAGAAGATGACAAAACAAAAACCAGGCAATGCCCCTGAAAACCTCAAAATGAGGCCGTGGTGGGGAATCATTTCTATAATACATAATCATTTTAATGCACAGGAAACGTGAAGCAGCAAGGAAGCCCACCTACAGGTACACAATACAGGCATGACTTACTGTGAGGGGGTTTGGACCTCAGGATAAATGGAGGACTGAGGGTGTGTTGGGCTGGGTCCACCAATATTCCTAAAGGCAATAGTGTTTGCTACCAATGTTGCTGTTCCTGTTTGTGATGAATAATTTCTCTTGCCTCTCTTCTCAGATATTTACTCTAGTTCCTTGTCTCATACAATGAGAAGAATCAAGACCCTTTATGGAGTTGTTGACACATTACACATTTTTCTCTGAAGTAGGCTTTGGGATCTCCTTCAACATTTTCCTCTTCCTTTTCCACCTTTCTGAGTTCCTTCTTGAATGCAGGCTCCAGATCATTGACCCACTCATCAGCCTCTTGGCCCTCATCCACCTTGGGATGCTAATAGTCATTGGGTTCGCAGTTTGCTGACATTCTTGCATCTCAGAATATGTGGAATGACATCAAGTGTA
>NW_026588038.1:0-1407 GCF_907164565.1 Psammomys obesus | reverse complement strand
AAGTAATCCAATTAAAAAATGGGGAACAGAGCTAAACAGAGAATTCTCGACAGAGGAATATCGAATGGCAGAGAAACAGTTAAAGAAATGCTCATCCTCATTAGCCATCAGGGAAATGCAAATCAAAAGGACCCTGAGATATCACCTTATACCCATCAGAATGGCCAACATGAAAAACTCAAGGGACAACACATGCTGGAGAGGTTGTGGAGAAACGGGAACCCTCCTCTACTGCTGATGGGAATGGAAACTGGTACAACCACTCTGGAAATCTATCTGGTGCTTTCTAAGACAATTAGGAGTAGTGCTTCCTCAAGACCCAGCTATACCACTGCTAGGTATATACCCAAAGTTTGCTGAAGTACACAAAAGGGATATTTGCTCAACCATGTTTATAGCAGCTTTATTTGTAGTAGCCAGAACCTGGAAACAACCCAGATATCCATCAACGGAGGAATGGGTACAGAAATTGTGGTATTTTTACACAATGGGATACTACTCAGCAATCAAAAAAGAGGAAATCATGAAATTTGCAGGCAAATGGTGGGATCTAGAAAAGATCATCCTGAGTGAAATAGCCCAGAAGGAGAAAGACAAACACGGTATATACTCACTTATATAGATCTATAAGATATGATAAACATAATGAAATCTATACACCTAAAAAAGATAATCAAGAGAGCGGACATGGGGTAAGATTATCGATCCTCGTTTTGAAAGACAGATGGGATGCGCATTGAACATTGACAGGAGTCTACTGAGCGCATTGAAAGACTCTAACTAGGAGTGTTTTTAAAGCAAAGACTCATGACCAAACCTTTGGCAGAGTACAGGGAATCATAAGAAAGAAGAGGAGTTAGTCTGATGAGGAAAGGATAGGAGCTCCTCAAGGACCAAATATATCTGGGCACAGGGTCTTTTCTGAGACTGACATGCAACCAAGGAACATGTATGAATGTAACCTAGAACCTCTGTTCAGATGTAGCCTGTGGTAGCTCAGTAACCAATTGGTTTCCCATAGTGTGAGGAACAAGGATTATTTCTAACAGAAACTCAATGACTGGCTCTTTGGCCTCCCCACCCCCCAAGGGAGGAGCAGTCCTGTTAGGCCACAGAGGAGAGCTTAGCAGCCAGTCCTGAAGATACCTGATAAAACAGGATCAGATGAATGGGGAGGAGGTCCCCCCTATCAGTGGACTTGGCAAGGGGCATGGTGGAGATGAGGGAAGGAGGGAGGGATTGGGAGAGAATGAGGGATCAGGACAAGGCTGGGGTACAGAGTTAATAAAATGTAACTGATAAGAAAAAAATAAAATACAAAAAAAAAAAAAGAGAGAGAGAGAAAAGGTACATCCAGATTTGCAAGCAGCACGCAGAAAAGGAAACTTTGAACCTGGCATGTGATTT
>NW_026588037.1:0-1014 GCF_907164565.1 Psammomys obesus | reverse complement strand
TCTATCTGCTGCTGGCTGAAGCCTCCCAGTCAGATCAGAGATGGCAGGGACCAGCATGCACAATATCTGAGAGGCAGAGGATCTGAAACCTTGAAATTGGTGAGTGGAGGCGCACCTGAAGTCAGAAAACCAACATTGAGGCTTCCTGAAGGAGAGGGGACATCACAGGAGCTGAGAACATTTTGATTCAGATTACCCGAAGACTTCTCTGGAGACAGAGAGGGGCAAAATATCACTTTTTTTGGGTCTCCCTTCTCCTTGGAGGAGCAGGCCCACAGTGCCAGAGACTCTGGGCACAGAACTCCCTGCCTGCAGACTGAGACAGCTGAGGCAGGGCTCCTAGCTCCTCAGCTGCAGCTGCCAGGTGTACCAGCCTTCAGGATCCCAATCTACAGTTACATCCTTCTGGGTCCTGGGTCTGGAAGCAGCCATACGAACTCTGCAGGGCCTCCCAGCCAGTGACTGTAGGGCAGCCCAATCCTTCAGTAGCAGCCAGCTGGCTGTACAGCCACCACAGTCCAGCAGACCTGCAAAACCATCCAGGTACGCCAGGGGCCAAGCCACCTAGGTCCCTGAACCACTGTTGTGGCTCCCAGGACTTCCCAGGAGGCACCTGGATTGGATTCCCAATTCTGCAGCTGCAGCTGGACTCCTTATTCCAGCGGCTGCAGCAACACTGAGCTGATGGAGGTCATCCTCCTTTATTTGACTCAGCAGGATCAAACCTGTGAGTAGAGAATAGGGTTAAACCATGTGGTTTACAATTTGACCTGCAAGAGAGTGTGCCCTCATGTGCCTACAGTGCCCCAGATCCAGGGTGCTTCTAAGCTAGCAGCCAGACATCAAATCCCTCCCACCCACACATCCACTGTGGGAAACAGAGGGATTCTTGGGACATTGAAACCCCTGCTTTGCGGGTCTACCAGTGGAGTTTAGGCAAATAACTCCAGGAGCTCAGTCAGAGAGGAATACCAGTAGCTTGTAGGCCACTGATGTACTCAGAGAATTTGCCCC
>NW_026588036.1:0-1429 GCF_907164565.1 Psammomys obesus | reverse complement strand
AGGAACAAGAGATGTAGTGAGGAAATTGTTATTTTAAAAATGAAAATTTTTATAAAAAATAAAAAAGTCAGAGGAATAAGCATTATTATAATGATGAGAATCTATTATTATTTATTATACTCAAAAAAGTCAACCTTTAGGCAATTTTATATGAAACAGAACTTTTTATCTTTTCTTAAAAACAATAAAATGTTGAAAGATTAATTAAAAATTCTTTATATTCTACAATCTAATGCTACCATGGGTTAAATGTCTTACAATGTGCTATATGACTTCAAGTACTATGTTGAAGAGATAAGGAGAGAGTGGGCATCCTTGCCTTGTCCCTGATTTCAGTGGGATTGATTTAGGTTTATCTCCATTTAGTTTGATGTTGACTATAGCCTTGCTGAATACTGTCTGTACTATGTTTAGGTATGTGCCTTGTATTCCTGATATCTCCAAGACCTTAAACATGAATGGGTGTTGGATTTTGTCAAATACTTTTTAGGCATCTAAGGAGATGATCATGCGTTGTTGTTGTTTTCTTTCAGTGTGTTTATATGATGCATTTCATTGGTGGATTTCCGTAGATCGAACCATCAGTATATGCCTGAAATGAAGCCTACTTAGTGGTAGTAGAGAATACCTTTAATGCATTCTTGGATTCTGTTTGCGAGTATTTTATTATTTTTGCATCAGTGTTCATAAGGGAAATTGTTCTGAAATTCTCTTTCTTTGTTGGCTCTTTGTGCAGTTTAGGTATCAAGGTGACTGTGGTCTCATAGAATGAGGTTGGTAATGTTCCTTCTGTTTCTATTTTGTGGGATGGTTTGAAGAGTATTGGATTTAGTTAGCACTTTTTGAAGGTCTGTTAGAATTCTTCGCTGAAACCATCTGGCTCAGGGCTATTTAGGAAGAGTACTTTTGATGATTACTTCTATTTACATAGGGGACATGAGCCTATTTAATTTATTTACTTGATCTTGATTTCATGTTGGTAAGTGGAATCTATCAAGAAAATTGTCCATTCTATATAAAGTTTTTGTAAAGGATAGGCTTTTGAAGTACCACTTAAAGATTCTTTTTTATTTCCTTGGTGTCTTTCCTTATGCCCCCCTTTTTATTTTCTACTTTGCTCATTTCAATAGTGTCTTTCTGCCTTTTGTTACTTTGGTTCAATGTTTGTCTATGCTGTTGATTTTCTCAAAGAACCAACCCTTGCTTTTGTTGGCTCTTTGAATCATTTTGGTTTTAGTATATTGATTTCAGCACTGAGTTTGATTATTTCCAGCCATTTACTCCTCTTGAGTTTTTCTATATCTTTTTTTGTTGTTGTTTTTCCTAGGTCTTTCAGGTGTGTTGTTAGATTGCTTGTATAAGATGTCTCAATTTTCCTTACAAAGGCACTGAGTGCTATCAACTTTCTTGTAAGCACTGCTTTCACTGT
>NW_026588035.1:0-3763 GCF_907164565.1 Psammomys obesus | reverse complement strand
TGTTTCCTGTTTTCTTCTGGCTTTCAGAGGCCCTCTGTAGCAGGTTCCGAGGTTGTTTCCTATTTTCTTTTTCTTCTGATGTCCATCCTCTTTGCCTTTCAGGATGGGGATTGAACATTTTAGTTAGGGTCCTCTCTTTTGCTTAGTTTGTATAGATGTACAGATTTTAGTGGGTTTATTCTATGTTGTATGTTTATATGAGTGAGTATATACCATGTGTGTCTTTTTGCTTCTGGGACAGCTCACTCAGGATGATCCTTTCCAGGTCCCACCATTTACCTGCAAATTTCATGATTTCCTTATTTTTCATTGCTGAGTAATACTCCATTGTATAGATGTACCACAGTTTCTGCATCCATTCTTCAGTTGAGGGGCATCTGGGTTGTTTCCAGCTTCTGGCTATTACAAATAAAGCTGCTACAAACATGGTTGAGCAAATGTCCTTTTTGTGTACTTGCGCCTCTTTTGGGTATATGTCTAGGAGTGGTATGGCTGGATCTTGAGGAAGTGCTATCCCTAGTTGTCTGAGAAAGTGCCAGATTGATTTCCAGAGTGGTTGTACCAGTTTACATTCCCACCAGCAGTGGAGAAGGGTTCCCCTTTCTCCACAACCTCTCCAGCATGTGTTGTTCCTTGAGTTTTTCATCTTGGCCATTCTGATGGGTGTAAGGTGAAATCTCAAGGTTGTTTTGATTTGCATTTCCCTAATGGCTAATAAGGTTGACCATTTCTTTAAGTGCTTCTCTGCCATTCGATATTCCTCTACACAGAATTCTCTCTTTAGCTCTGTTCCCCAATTTTTAAGTGGATTACTTGGTTTATTGCTTTTCAGCTTGTTTAGTTCTTTATATATACTTGATATTAGCCCTCTGTCAGATAAAGGGTTGGTGAAGATTCTTTCCCAATCTGTAGGCTGTCTATTTGTTTTGATGACAGTGTCTTTTGCTTTACAGAAGCTTTTCAGTTTCATGAGGTCCCATTTATTGATTGTTGCTCTTAGAGCCTGTGCTGTTGGTGTTCTGTTCAGGAAGTTTTTTCCTGTACCACTGAGTTCTAGGGTATTCCCCACTTTTTTTTTCTAGCCGATTTAATGTGTCTGGTTTTATGTTGAGGTCTTTGATCCACTTGGACTTCAGTTTTGTGCAGGGTGATAAGTATGGATCTATTTGCATTTTTCTACATGTAGACATCCAGTTGGACCAGCACCATTTGTTGAGGATGCTATATTTTTTCCATTGTATGGTGTTGGCATCTTTGTCAAAAATCAGGTGTCCATAAGTGTGTGGGTTTATTTCTGGGTCTTCTGTTCGATTCCATTGATCCACCATTCTGTTTCTATGCCAGTACCATGCAGTTTTTTATAACTGTTGCTCTATAGTACAGCTTGAGTTCAGGGATGGAGATACCTCCAGAAGATCTTTTATTGTAGAGGATTGTTTTAGCAATTCTCAGTTTCTTGTTATTCCATATGAAGTTGAGAATTTTTCTTTCCAAGCCTGTAAACAATTGTGTTGGCAATTTGATGGGAATTGCATTAAATCTGTAGATTGCTTTTGGTAAGATGGCCATTTTTACTATGTTAATCCTGCCAAGCCATGAGCATGGGAGATCTTTCCATCTTCTCATATCTTCCTCTAATTCTTTCTTCAGAGACTTGAAATTTTTTTCATACAAGTCTTTGACTTGCTTGGTTAGGGTTACACCAAGGGACTTTATGTCATTTGTGGCTATTGGGAATGGTGTTGTTTCTCTAATTTCGTTCTCAGCCCTTTTGTCTTTTGTATACAGTAGTGCTACTTATTTTTTGAGTTAATTTTGTATCTGGCCACTTTGCTGAAGGTGTTTATCAGCTGTAGGAGTTCCCTGGTAGAGTTTTTTGGGTCACTCATGTATACTATCATATCATCTGCAAATAGTGATAATTTGACTTCTTCCTTTCCCATCTGTATCCCTTTGATCTCCTTCAACTGTCTTATTGCTCTAGCAAGGACTTCCAGCACTATGTTGAAGAGATATGGAGAGAGTGGGCAGCCTTGTCTTGTCCCTGATTTCAGTGGGATTGCTTGAAGTTTCTCTCCGTTCAGTTTGATGTTGGCTATAGGCTTGCTGTATATCGCCTTTACTATGTTTAGATATGTTTAGATATGTGCCTTGTATCCCTGATCTCTCCAGTACTTTAAACATGAATGGATGTTGGATTTTGTCAAATGCTTTTTCAGCATCTAGGGAGATTTTCATGTGGTTTTTTTCTTTCAGTTTGTTAATATGGTGGATCACATTGATGGATTTCCGTATATTGAACCATCCCTGCATACCTGGGATGAAGCCTACTTGGTCATAGTGGATAATATCTTTGATGTGTTCTTGGATTCGGTTTGCAAGTATTTTGTTAAGTATTTTTGCGTCAATGTTCATAATGGAGATTGGCCTGAAATTCTCTTTCTTTGTTGAGTCTTTGTGAGGATTAGGTACCAAGGTGATTGTAGCTTCATAGAATGAATTTGGTAATGTTCCTTCTGTTTCTATTTTGTGGAATAGTTTGAAGAGAATTGGAGTTAGCTCTTCTTTGAAGGTCTTGTAGAATTCTGCGCAGAAGCCATCTGCTCCTGGGCTTTTTTTGGATGGGAGACTTTTGATAACTGCCTCTATTTCTTTGGGGGATATAGGACTATTTAATTGATTTACTTGGTCCTGATTCAGCTTTGGTAAGTCAAATCGATCAAGAAAATTGTCCATTTCATTTAGATTTTCAAATTTTGTTGAATATAGACTTTTGAAGTAAGTCCTAATGATTGTTTGGATTTCCTCAGTGTCTGTAGTTACGTCCCCCTTTTCATTTCTGATTTTGTTGATTTGGGTGGTGTCTCTCTGCCTTTTAGTTAGCTTGGCTAAGGGTTTGTCGATCTTGTTGATTTTCTCAAAGAACCAGCTCTTGGTTTCATTGATTCTTTGAATTGTTTTATTTGTTTCTAATTGATTGATTTCAGCCCTGAGTTTGATTATTTCCAGCCGTCTACTCCTTTTTGGTGAGTCTGCTTCTTCTTTTTCTAGGATTTTTAATTGGGCCATTAAGTTGCTTGAATGAACTCTCTTGAATTTCTTCTTGAAGGCACTTAGTGCTATGAATTTTCCTCTTAGCACTGTTTTCATTGTGTCCCACAAGTTTGGGTATGTTGTGTCTTCATTTTCATTGAGTTCTAGAAAGGCTTTAATTTCTTTCTTTATTTCTTCCCTGACCCAGCTGTCATTTAGTAACAAGTTGTTCAGTTTCCATGTGTGTGTAGGCTTTTTGCTATTTCTGTTGTTGTTGAAGTCCAGCTTTATTCCATGGTGATCAGACAGGATACAAGGGATTATTTCAGTCTTCTTGTATCTGTTGAGGCTTGCTTTGTGACCAACTATATGGTCTATTTTGGAGAACTTTCCATGAGGTGCTGAGAAGAAGGTAAATTCTTTTGTGTTTGGGTATAAAGTTCTGTAAATGTCTGTGAGGTCCATTTGATTCATGACCTCTGTCAGAGATATTGTTTCTTTGTTTAATTTCTGTTTTGTTGACCTGTCCTTTGTTGAATGTGGGGTGTTGAAGTCTCCCACTATTAATGTGTGGGGATCTATATGTGGTTTAAATTTTATCAATGTTTCTTTTACAAATGTGGGTGCTCTTGTATTTGGGGCATAGATGTTCAGGATTGTGATGTCTTCCTGGTGGAATTTTTCCTTGATGAGTATGAAGTGTCCTTCCTCATCTCTTTTTATTAATTTT
>NW_026588034.1:0-6815 GCF_907164565.1 Psammomys obesus | reverse complement strand
TTTGGAAACACTCCCAGATAAATCACAGCTATCATGTCAACTCTGCAACTCTTCCAGAATAGCATAAAGCAGTGTTAATAAAGTCTTGGGAGAGCATCCAGGAAGCCTTTGTGTTAGACATGGAAAAACAAGCCTTTCTGCCTAGAAGACAGGGCACTCATCATGATCTGAGGCCAGAAATAAACTCTTCTGCCTTCAGGGCTTTCTGCTTTTCTAGTACTGGCCTGCTGTCTCTTTTTTTTAGCCTTCTAAGGAACACTTCTCTGGCCTTGACCTTTCAGGTGGTGTGTCCACAGAGGCAGCTTAGTCTCTCAACTTTGCTCTAGGCTGCAGAAGAAAGCTTGAGCAAAGGGGTGTGGATGTTAGCCAGTGGCCCTCTTGATAGTGCCTGGAGGAAGTGACTTCTACTGTCAAATAATAGTTTGAGAATGAATTGTGCAAACAAATAGTATCTGGGCAGACTTCACTCCAAACCTGAACTTGGTGAAGGTTCAGACCATCCTCCCCTTCTGTCTTTTGTCAAGGAAGCTATTTTGTTTCTGTGGCTTCAGATGGTGTTTTACTCATCAGTGGGAGCTGATTCCTGACTGAGTTCCAATCAAGACTTCTGGCTATGCCTTGAGCGTTATGGAGGGAAGAAGATAACGATGCCATTTACAAAGGAAGTTCTTATTTATTATTTATTTATATTATTTATTTATTATTTATTTATATTATTTATTTTTCTTATTTATTTATTTTTATTATCTCTTGTTTACTGTGGATACTCTGGCCCAGAGAGTTTGAGTACTTAACTCAAGGCTACAGACAGTAAATTATCATCGCAGCCAAGGAAGGTGCTAAAGTGCTTGCCACACAAGCATGGAGTCCTGAGTTTAACTCCCCAGAAGCCATGATTTTTTAAGCTGGGTGTTTTGGCCTATGTCTTGTGATTCCAACACTGGGGATGCAGGGAGAGGTGGATCCTTGAGGCAGGCTCACAGACTTTGTTAATGTAATATTTACTAAGAAACACTGTTTCCAATTAACAAAACAAACCACCCAATGTCAGTTCCAGCCATGCCCACAAGTGTGCGTACATCCACAGACATATGCTCCCTCATAAATACATGAGTCTCCACCACATCAAACAGCCCTCCTCCACCATCAAACCACACAGTCATCATTGCCTCTGTTCCTTACTGTAAAGTTCTGAAGTTGAGACCTCACTAGCTATGAGAGCCAGATCATTCCTTGACAACTCTCTTTCCCCTTGTGATTAAACCTGGGAATCTAGTGAGTTTCTCATAAGAATCCTGGGTGACTAAATGCTCACTATATGTAAGGTTCTCAGCCATGAGAAGGGGGTTCTCTGTATGGTTTGCACAGTGCTCAGTCAGTCTACCTTCACCTCCAGTGGGGATTCCCCCAGGAGATCTCTGGGGAGATGGATTTCAAATGTCGTCATACTGTATGACCTTTTGAGTGCCCAGGTTACCAGAACTCTTAAAAAACAAAACAAAACAAAACAAAACAAAAACAAAAAACAAAAAACACCTTGATACTTGAAGACAATCCTATGCAATCATCCCTGTGACTCGTGGTAATTAGTCACACTAGGTCAGTGATTCCTATAAATAGTTGAATTTATTATTATGTTTGTGTAACCAAGAGACATTTTAAGATGGTCTTTTTTTCAGTTGGTATTCTTTGGTGTTTACAGTACATCTATGTTATAGGCACCATTTAATCCCAACTGCATGCCCTGGCAGTGACTCACATTATGAGACAAAAATAGAAAAAAAAATGCATTAGACATGACATTTGGGAAATGGGAGAGAAGAGATGGGACACACTATGGAAGTGTTAATTTTCTGATTAATATTGCCTAAAACTGGATTACAATAAGATAACAAGGGCTTTAGTCTCTAAGTAGTATTTTAAATGTATTTTCTTCTTGTTTTGATTTGAGACAAGTTCTGACCACATAGCCCAAGGTGGTTTCAAACTTCCAATCTTGCTTCATTCTCCTGAGTGGTCAGATCACACTACCATATCTGGCTAATAAACACTTTTATTATAGAAAAGAAATAAAGTCAAGAAATTCTATTACATCAGTGTGTTTAATCTGTTAAATCAAAGATTAATTGATTTTTACCATATATATATATGATTTTTACCATATATATATATATATATATATTTATATATATAAATACATACATACATACACACACACATTAAAGTAGTGACACAACTTGTGGGTCTGTGGGTCAAGACCCCTTTGGGGAATTGAACAACCTTTCACAGGGGTCACATGTCAGATATCCTGTATATCAGATATTTATATTATGAATCATAACAGTAGCAAATACAGTTATAAAGTAACAACAAAATGATTTTATATTTGGAGTCACCGCAACATGAGGAATGCTATTAAAGAGTCACAGCATGAGGAAGAGTGAGCACCACTGCATTAAATTATGATCCATTTATTATTTCTTTCATTCATTCATTCATTCATTCATTCATTCATTCATCTATCCACCAATGCATCTTCTAGTCATCCATCTACAATTATGTTTTCTCATGCCAGCTATAGTTATTTTGGGGTGGTGTTATACTGAAGATTCAAGATTGTTCTCTCTGTGTTCTTTAATATTGTTCAAATTGCTTATAATAAGCATATAATGTTTGATACAGGTAAAAAAAATCATAAAAGAGAGGGAAACAATGTTCCTGAATTTCCCACATTTGTGCTCTCCTTGCTTTTGTCACCTTCACACATCCCAAAATGTCCATAGCCAAGGCTTATAGATTCATCCAATACTTCAATACTTATGGTGGTCCTATCCCTAGACAGACGCTGCTGCAGTTTACTCAAGGAGTCCTTGGTGTTGGAGGCCTTGAGTGACAGGCTATTGCTGACCTACTTGAAGGCATAGGACTGAAGGAATAAGGAAAGAAGTCTCAAGGACAGGAAGATGGAAAGGAGGCTGAGTCCTTGGCATTTCTTGCCTTGCTTTTGAGGCTATCAAGCCAAGAGACTGTAAACAATTTGTTTAGAGTCACCCTGTTGCAAACACCTAAGCCAATCAATTATCCCTGTATAATTTTTTTTTTTGCACATCTGTGAGTAAGAAGAAAAGAAAGGTAGGCTCTCAGGTCTTTAGAGTTGACATGGAAAGAAAATGAAAGGGGTCATCAGGAAGTGGAGAGAGATGAGGAACACATCTCTTCCATCCTCGAGTCGGTGATCCTGCTTTCTTATTAGTCTTACCAGGATGAGCCTTGATAGGATCCAGTAGACACTCTAGAAGCACCTAATGCATTACAGTGTTTAGATGAACCCTATTTGGGCTGACATTATGCAGGGTTTGAGTGGTATTGAAAAGATGCAAGGAACTCTGGAGGCCTGTCTGCTGTACTTGGGGGCTACTGAAAGTTGACATAGACTTTCATGGTACTTTACATTTTTCTGATAAGATGGTGCTAGGGGCTTGAAACAAACTTTGTTTGTACCCTGAAAGGCAGACCCTGCTCAACTTCAGCAAATTCTCTAGTGGACAACTCCATACTTTCCCAACAGTGACTGGAATGTCTCCACTGGGCCACCTTATGTACTATGAATGATATTCTCTTTTGTTTCTTCTCCTAGCCCCACAACTTCCTCTCCAGTCTGCATGCTTCTCCTCCCTCTTTCTAACTCATTTTGATATGAGGAAGTTTTAATTCAGGTTTCATTTTTTACAAGGGTCATGTATAAAAAAAAAAATATATGGCCCAAATAATGAATTTCTTTGGCTAAATATAAGAACTGGAGTGATTAGTTAGAAATAGTCAAGGGATGTGTTTTTCATTCTTCAGGAATGTTTTATAACAGAATACTTTTTCCAGAACCAAACCAACTTTAAGGACACATCATCTTACAAAATTATTTTGGGTTATTTCCCAGTGTTAATGCAACATGGGAGGGGTTAGCTGGACATAGAAACCTTAGAATTCCAAGTGTTTTTTAACAGCTTAAGGATAAAGTTCAGAATATTTGAAATCTGGGCTGTCTCAGAAAAATCCAGAATAAATACGAGCACATCCACAACCAGCTAGAAGTTTAGCATGATTCAGGTAAAAGAAAGAAATCAGACAGGAAACAGGCCTGCCCTGGACTCTGGCACCTGCATGGTGAGGATGCTCAAAAAGCTCCCTACTGAAAAAAAGAAACGTTTGGAAACCTATGAAGCTGCACATTGTTTCTGTTAATAAAAGAGGAACACTGCTTCCTCAAGATCCAGCCATACCACTCCTAGGCATATACCCAAAAGAGGCACAAGTACACAAAAAGGACATTTGCTCAACCATGTTTGTAGCAGCTTTATTTGTAATAGCCAGAAGCTGGAAACAGCCCAGATGCCCCTCAACTGAAGAATGGATGCAGAAACTGTGGTACATCTATACAATGGAGTATTACTCAGCAATGAAAAATAAGGAAATCATGAAATTTGCAGGTAAATGGTGGGACCTGGAAAGGATCATCCTGAGTGAGTTGTCCCAGAAGCAAAAAGACACACATGGTATATACTCACTCATATAAACATACAATATAAATTAACCCACTAAAATCTGTACATCTAAACAAACTAAGCAAAAGAGAGGACCGTAGCTAAAATGTTCAATCCCCATCCTGAAAGGCAAAGAGGATGGACATCAGAAGAAAACGAAAATAGGAAACAACCTTGGAACCTGCTACAGAGGGCCTCTGAAAGCCAGAAGAAAACAGGAAACAACCTTGAAACCTGCCACAGAGGACCTCTGAAAGCTTCTTCAGTATAGACTGTCAAAGCAGATGCTGAGCCTGATGGCCAACTGATGGGCAGAGTGAATGGAATTTTATGTAAGAAGTGGGAAATAGTAAGAGCTTGAGGGTACAGGAACTCCACAAGGAGAGCAACAGAACAAGATAATTTGAACACAGGGAACTTCCCAGAGACTCATACTCCAACCAAGGACTATTCGTGGAGATGACCTGGAACCCCTGCACAGGTGTAGCCCATGGCAGTTCAGTGTCCAAGTGGGTTACATAGTAATGGGAGGAGGGACTGCCTCTGACATAATCTGATTGGCCTGCTCGTTGATTACTTCCCCCTGAGGGTGGAGCAGCCTTACCAGGCCACAGTAGAGGACAATGCAGCCACTTTTGATGAGAACTGATAGACTAAGATCAGAAAGAAGAGGAGAACGTCCCCTATCAGTGGACTTGGGGAGTGACATGCATGCAGAAAGGGGAGGAAGGGTGGGATCGGGAGGGGAGGAGGGAGGGGCTTATGGGGAAATACAAAATGAATAAAGTGTAATTAATAAAAAATTTAAAAAAGGGAGGCGGGGCAAGATGGCGGCGCCAGGAGGACTCTCATTCTGAGGAGCAGCACAGCAGGATTGGCACAGTGACCAGCAATCAGAACTCGCGGCCACAAAACACAAGTGGTTGTGTTTCTCAGGTGAGAGGATACCACACGGTGGGGGATTCAATCAGCTTTAACTCACCCGGCTAAACCGCTGAAGAGATCCCGGTTCCTCCAGGCGCTTAGTCGCCAGCCTAGAGCTACCCGCCAGCGCAATCTGGTCACGGTCCCAGACTGAACTGTGGGCCCACAACACCATAGACTGGATTTCCCAGTCGAGAGATAACCCCACGGAGCAGGAAACAATTGGGACCGACCCCAGGTTACCCAGACATCCCCTGGAAAAGACTCGGGTTCCGCGGGTGTCACACGAGCCAGCCCAGACCCAGAGCCAGGACAAAGGCGCCTGCACAGAGCCCTGCATGCACGCGTGATTCGCCGCCTCAGATAGAACTGTGGGCACCAGGGCACCAGACTGCGTGTCTCTGGCAGGAGGAAACCCCCAGCGGAGGGGGTCAGCAGCTATAACGCTTAAGACACCCAGCACCAAAACACTTCCTGGACTCACGCAGACTCTAGTGCAGGCAGAAGCGCTGTGCTCTGCCGCCATTGTTGCACTCCCCTGGAGCACTGGGACACACAGCTGCATCCTCGGACCTGCAGGAGACGAAGAGCCATTACAGCAGCCCTCAGATACTGTGCCAGGGATCGGCCAGTTGTCCCTGGCTGGACTGCCAAAACTGTGGGAATCCATGATCCTTCAGGGGGGCTGCACCCACAGCGTCTGGACCAGAGCGGTGCCTACAGCCGCCATCCCAGATAGAGACAAACAGTTTCTGGTCCAGAGTGAGGCACCCAGCCTCCAGACCAGAGCAGTGCCCCCTGGCGCCAACTCAACCTAGGTGCACATTCTCCAGGTCCAGAGCAGAGCAATCAGCCTTTGGCCCAGAGACTTGCTGAGTGCACCTCCCACTTTCTCAGACAGAACTGTGCGCCACAGGATAACAGACTGAGTTTCCCTGTTGGGAGAAAACCCCACAGCTAGGGAATCAGCAGTCTATTCAAGAGGACTGTACATGGAAATTTAGTGAGCAGCAGCACACTAAATTTATAACAAGAAACCCAGCAGTGGGGCAGCTGTCTTGAGAAATTTTATGGGCAAGAGGAGATCCCCCCCTGCCTAACATAGACCACAGCTACTACTCAGGGCTATAAACCTGAGGTGCGCAGTGGCAACTCCGGAGAAACACTGGCCATACAGTGACCATAACCAAAAAGCAGAGAAGGACTCCTTCAGGAAAAATCATCTTCCGGCCAAGGGGATACTCCCTACCTCAGGACTCCAGGGAGCACAGAAACTAACAGCCAAAACCTAAATCAGCCCAATGGGTAGAGGTCAGCGTAAAGGCTCAACCAACAAAAGACAGAGCAATATGG
>NW_026588033.1:0-13348 GCF_907164565.1 Psammomys obesus | reverse complement strand
TCCTGCCAAGCCATGAGCATGGGAGATCTTTCCATCTTCTCATATCTGATAGACATTACCTGAGGGTAAAAGGTTGGAAGATGACTTTCCAAGCAAATGGACCCAAGAAACAAGCAGGAGTAGCCATTCTAATATCTGATAAAATAGACTTTCAACCAAAATTAATAAAAAGAGATGAGGAAGGACACTTCATACTCATCAAGGGAAAATTCCACCAGGAAGACATCACAATCCTGAACATTTATGCCCCAAATACAAGAGCACCCACATTTGTAAAAGAAACATTGATAAAATTTAAACCACATATAGATCCCCACACATTAATAGTGGGAGACTTCAACACCCCACTCTCAACAAAGGACAGGTCAACAAAACAGAAATTAAACAAAGAAACAATATCTCTGACAGAGGTCATGAATCAAATGGACCTCACAGACATCTACAGAACTTTACACCCAAACACAAAAGAATTTACCTTCTTCTCAGCACCTCATGGAACCTTCTCCAAAATACCATATAGTTGGTCACAAAGCAAGCCTCAACAGATACAAGAAGACTGAAATAATCCCTTGTATCCTGTCTGATCACCATGGAATAAAGCTGGACTTCAACAACAACAGAAATAGCAAAAAGCCTACACACTCATGGAAACTGAACAACTTGTTACTAAATGACAGCTGGGTCAGGGAAGAAATAAAGAAAGAAATTAAAGCCTTTCTAGAACTCAATGAAAATGAAGACACAACATACCCTAACTTGTGGGACACAATGAAAGCAGTGCTAAGAGGAAAGTTCATAGCACTAAGTGCCTTCAAGAAGAAATTCGAGACAGCTCATTCAAGCAACTTAATGGCCCACTTAAAAACCCTAGAAAAAGAAGAAGCAGACACACCAAAAAGGAGTAGACGGCTGGAAATAATCAAACTCAGGGCTGAAATCAATCAATTAAAAACAAATAAAACAATTCAAAGAATCAATGAAACCAAGAGCTGGTTCTTTGAGAAAATCAACAAGATAGACAAACCCTTAGCCAAGCTAACTAAAAGGCAGAGAGACACCACCCAAATCAACAAAATCAGAAATGAAAGGGGGGACATAACTACAGACACTGAGGAAATCCAAACAATCATTAGGACTTACTTCAAAAGTCTATATGCCACAAAATTTGAAAATCTAAATGAAATGGACAATTTTCTTGATCGATTTGACTCACCAAAGCTGAATCAGGACCAGGTAAATCAACTAAATAGTCCTATATCCCCCAAAGAAATAGAAGCAGTCATCAAAATTCTCCCATCCAAAAAAAGCCCAGGACCAGATGGCGTCAGCGCAGAATTCTACCAGACCTTCAAAGAAGAGCTAACTCCAATTCTCTTCAAACTATTCCACAAAATAGAAACAGAAGGAACATTACCAAACTCATTCTATGAAGCCACAATCACCTTGGTACCTAAACCTCACAAAGACTCAACAAAGAAAGAGAATTTCAGGACAATCTCCCTTATGAACATTGATGCAAAAATACTTAACAAAATACTTGCAAACCGGATCCAAGAACACATCAAAGATATTATCCACTATGACCAAATAGGCTTCATCCCAGGTATGCAGGGGTGGTTCAATATACGGAAATCCATCAATGTGATCCACCATATTAACAAACTGAAAGAAAAAAACCACATGATAATCTCCCTAGATGCTGAAAAAGCATTTGACAAAATCCAACATCCATTCATGTTTAAAGTACTGGAGAGATCAGGGATACAAGGCACATATCTAGTCATAGTAAAGGCGATATACAGCAAGCCTATAGCCAACATCAAAGTGAACAGAGAGAAACTTAAAGCAATCCCTCTGAAATCAGGGACAAGACAAGGCTGCCCACTGTCTCCATATCTCTTCAACATAGTGCTGGAAGTCCTTGCTAGAGCAATAAGACAGTCGAAGGAGATCAAGGGGATACAGATGGGAAAAGAAGTCAAATTATCACTATTTGCAGATGATATGATAGTATATATGAGTGACCCCAAAAACTCTACCAGGGAACTCCTACAACTGATAAACACCTTCAGCAAAGTGGCCGGATATAAAATTAACTCAAAAAAATCAGTAGCACTCCTGTATACAAAAGACAAAAGGGCTGAGAAAGAAATTAGAGAAACAACACCATTCACAATAGCCACAAATGACATAAAGTACCTTGGCGTAACCCTAACCAAGCAAGTCAAAGACTTGTATGAAAAAAATTTCAAGTCTCTGAAGAAAGAATTAGAGGAAGATATGAGAAGATGGAAACAACTTTAACTTTTGAAAAAGCTGAGTGGTGGTGTTGCACATCTTTAATCCCAGCACTTGAGGGGCAAAAGTAGGCAGATCTCTGAGTTTAAGACCAGACTGATCTACAGAGTGAGGTCCAGGCCAGTCAAAGCTACACAGAGGAACCCTGTCCCAACAGAAAAGAAAATGACCCCATTTGCTCATAAGGAATGGTACTATTGGAGGTATGCCTTGTTGGAGGAAGTGTCATAAGGGATAATCTTTGAACTTTCAGAGTCTCAAGCCAGGCCCAATGTGTCTTCCTGTTGGCTACCAATCCAGATGTAGAACTCTCAGCTACCACACCAGTATCATGCCTGCCTGCATGCTAAATGCTTCCCACCATGACAATAATGGACTGAAAATCTGAACTCTAAGTCAGCTTCATTTAAAAGTTTTCCTTGAGATTCAAGATTGTGGTAGCCAGTGTGCAGGGGGTCTGGGTAGCAGGATCTCAGTGACTGCAGAGCAAGTGAGAGGACATGCTGTGGACTCTAAAACACCAATATCTGTGCTTCCCAGGAGTGAGGAGAGTCCATGGGTTCTGGGAATGAGTGGTTCAGCTTCTGGCAACCCAACTTCAGCAATACAGCCTCCAGTCCATAGGCCTACCCATCTTTCTTAGGAGACCAGCCAGACCATAGGAGCATACAGGAACTTTCTACACAATGGAAGTATCCAGCACAGACAGTGTCTGGGCATCCTGAGCTCAGAGACCACTGAACAATCAACTCAGTAGCAGGGAGGCTGACTCTGAGGGGTCTCCAACAAGAAGAGGACTCCTGGATTCCTGAGACTGGCTCACTATTCTCTAAGATTCCACAGCCATTCCACAACCATAACCACCATTCTGATGACAGCTGCTCAAGGAACATCCAGCCTCCTCCCCAAGGCTCTTCCCACACCCTCAATTAATTCAGGGTACACCAGAAACAACCAGTCAATGCCAGGGACAACCAGATGTCTAAAGACCAGTGTAAGAACAAAATCAACAAAATCCAGGGCAATATGGTGCCTTCAGTAACCAGATATCCCACTGCAAGCACCCCTAGATTCCCTAACTCAACTAAAACACAAGAAAATGACCTTAAATCTATGCTTATGGAGATGATAGATGTCTTTAAAGAGAAAACAAATAAATCCATTAAGAAAATAAAGAAAAATACAACCAAATACATAGAGGCTTCCAAATGGGCTCCCTAGTAAGCAGAACAGGGACTACATGAACTCAGTGTCTGGCTCTTTGATCATCAGCTCTGAGGGCAGGCAGCCTTAACAGGCCACAGAGGAAAACAGTCCTGATGAGACCTGATAGGCTAGGGTCAGATGGAAGGGGAAGAGGTCCTCCCCTATCAGTGGACTGGGGAAAGGGCATGGGAGTTGATGAGAAAGGAACAGAGGGCGGGATTAGGAGGGGTCAAGAGTAGGGGCTACAGCTGGGATACAAAATGAATAAATTGTAATAAATAAAAAATTATATTTAAAAAAAAGAATAATAGGAATAGAGAAAAGAGAATATTTCTGGCTCCAAGTACCAGAAACTATTTTTTAAACTTTTAAAAATTATTCATTTATATATTATTTATTACAATTTATTCACTTTGTATCCTGGCTCTAACTCCCCTCCCTCAGCAACTCCCACTCCTAAAAAAAAAGAGATGGCTTAAACACATAAGAGGCTTACACAACACCAAACAGATTAGACCAGACATGAAATTTCTCCTGCCACATAATATTCAAACCACTAAATATACAGAACAAAGAAAAATATTAAAAGCTTCAAGGAGAAAAGGCCGAGTAACCCAGAAGCCAAACCTATTAGAATCATAACTAACTTTTCAACAGAGACTCAAAAATCGGAAGGCCCAGGGTGGATATCTTACAGACCTTAAAAGACCACAGATGTCATCACAGACTACTATAACCATCAAAACTTTTAATCATCATAGATGGAGAAAACAAGATATTCAATGACAAAACCAAACTTGAACAATATCTGTATGCAAATCTAGTGCTATAGAAAATACTAGAAGAAAAATTCCAACCAAAGGAGGTTAACTGCACCCAAGAAAACACAGGATATTAATAACTCTATTGCAGCAAAGCCAAAAGAAGTCAAGCACACAAACACACTACCACAACCAACATCAAAATAAAAGGAACTAACAATCACTGACCATCAATATTTCTAAACAGCAGATTCAATGCTCCAATAAGAAGACACAGGCTAATATCATGGTTGTATAAATTGGAACCATCATGCTTCTATATATAAAAAAATACACCTCAGCAACAAAAGAAGACTTTACCTCAGAGTAAATAAATAGTAAAAAGTGGTTTACCAAGCAAATGGACCCGAGAAGCAATCTAGAAAACTAGCCAGTAAAGGTGAAGCTTCTAGGTCAGTATATGCTTGATTTTCCATGATTTATGACTCCAGTATGTGGTGTATTCAGTAACAGGATTTTAGCATTAAGTTCAAAAGCAGCAGTTCCCAACCTGTGGTTTGTGATCTTCAGAAAACAAATATTTCTGATAATCTTAGAAACTGATTGCCACTCAGTAGCAAACTTCAGTTATGAAGTAGTAACAAAAATAAATTGATAGTTGGGGGTTCCTAATGTATTGGAAATATGTGTTTTCCAATGGTCAGGAAACAGGCTGAGTACTGCTCTTCTGGGGATAAAAAAGAGCAATGGCTGTAATTAGTCTGTAATGTTTGGCAATCTATGGAACACCACTTCTCAACAACTAAGAAAGGAGTAACCCATTAATATTGCCGCAGATTTCATTTGTTGCCATATGACAGTTAGTTGATGCATTGTCCCTCAGAGAAAATGCATATAAATTCATATGAACATGTGTGTGTCCCTGTGTGTTTTCGTGTGTGTGTGCATGCATGCAAGCATGTGCTTGTGCACACCCACACACATATGCATGACCTGTTCAAACTCCTTAAATGTGACAAAAACCAACAGCCATTCATGTTTACAGTTTTGGAGAGATCAGGGATACAAGGCACATACCTAAACATAGTAAAGACAATATACAGCAAGCCAACTTCAAACTAAATGGAAAGAAACTTAAAACAATCCCACTGAAATCAGGGACACGGCAAGACTGTCCTTCTCGCCATACCTCTTCAACATAGTACTTTAAGTCCTAGCTAGAGCAATAAGACAACTAAAGAGATGAAGGGCATACAAATCAGAAAAGAAGAAGTCAAAGTATCACTATTTGCAGATAATATGATAGTCCACATGATCAATCCCAAAAATTCAACCAGAGAACTCCTTCAGCTGAAAAACATCTTCAGCAATGTGGCTAGATACAAAATTAATTAAAAAAAAAAAAAAAAAAGAGTAGCCCTCCTGTATACAAAAGGGCTGAGAATGAAATTAGGGGAACAACACCTTTAAAATAGCCACAAATAACATAAAGTATCTTGGTGTGACTCTAACCAAGAATGTGAAAGAGTCTATGAAGAAAGAAAATGAAGAAGATATCAGAAGATGGAAAGATTCCCATACTCATGGATCAGTAGGATTAACATAGTAAAAATGGCCATCCTGCCAAAAGCAAATATACAGATTCAATGCAATTCCCATCAAAATAGCAACACAATTCTTTACAGAACAGAACTTGAAAATACAATTCTCAGTTTCATATGGAAAAACTAAATACCCAGAATTATTAAAATAATCTTGTACAATAATAGATCTTCTGGAGGTATCTCTGTCCCTGATCTAAAGCTGTGCTACAAATCAACAGCACTAAAAACTGTATGGTTCTGGCACAGAAACAGAAGAGTGGATCAATGGGATTGACTAGACGACTCAGAAATAAACCCACATAACTATGGATACTTGAATTTTGACAAAGAAGCTAAACCCATACAATGGAAAACATCTTCAACAAATGGTGCTTGTCTAAGTGGATGTCTACATGTACAAAAATGCAAATAGATCCATATTTATCACCTAGCACAAAACTAAAGTCTAAGTGGATCAAAGACCTCAATATAAAATCAAACACACTAAATCTGTTAGAAGGAAATGTCAGGAAGAGTGTGGAACTCATTGGCACAAGAGACAACGTCCTGAACAGAACACCAACAGCACAGGCTCTAAGAGCAAGAATCAATAAATGGGACCTCATAAAACCGAAAAACTTCTACAGATCAAAGGACACTGTGGTCAGAACAAAATGACAACCTACAGATTAAGAAAGGATCTACATCAACTCTTTATATGACAGAGGGCTAATATTCAGAACATACAAAGAAGTTAAACACCATCACAGTAGCTCCACAAGGAGATCAACATATCCAAAAAGTCTGGGCACAGGGGTCTTTTCTGAGACTGATATTCCAGCCATGGACCACTCATGGAGATGGCCCGGAACCCCTGCACAGTAGGGGTTCACAGTAAAGAGGACAGGGACTGTCTCTGGCATGAACTGGTTGGCCTGCTCTTTGATCACCTTCCCCTGAGGGGGGAGCAGCCTTATCAGGCCTGATAGAGAAGGATCAGAGGGAAGGGGAGGAGGACCTCCCAGTAGACTGGGAAGGGGCACTGGTGAGGAAGAGTGGAGAAGGGTGGGATTGGGAGGGGAGGGGGGAGGAGCTATGGGGGGATACAAACTCAATAAACTGTAATTAATAAAAATAAAAATAAATTAAAAAACAAAAAATAAACACCAACAAACCAAGTAATACAATTAAAAATGGGTTACAGAGCTAAATACAGAATTCTCAATAGAGGAATATCAAATGCCCAAGAAACACTTAAATGTTCAACATCCTTCGTCATCAGGGAGAAGCAAATTGAAACAACCCTGAGGTTTTATCTTACACCCATCAGAATGGCTAAGATCAAAAACTCAAGTGACAACACATGATAGAGAGAATGTGGATAAAGAGGAACCCTATTCTATTGCTGGTGGGAATGTAAACTTGTACAACCACTTTGGAAATCAATCTGGAACTTTTTCAGACAATTAGGAATAATGTTTCCTCAAGATCCAGCTATACCACTCCTAGGCATTTATCTAAAAAATGCTCAACTATACAACAAGGACATTTATTCAACCATGTTCGTAGCAGCTCTATTCAGAATAGCCAGAATCTGGAAAGAACCCAGATGCTCCTCAACTGAAAAATGGATACAGAAATTGTGGTACATTTACACAATAGAATACTATTCAGCAATTAAAAAAAAAAGAAATCATGAAATTTGAAGGCAAATGGTGGGAACTAGAAAAATTAGAAAAGATCATCTTGAGTGAGGTAACCCAGAAGCAAAAAGACACACATGGTATATACTCACTCAGAAGTGGATATTAGCCATATAATACAGGAGAAACATACAAAAATCTATACTCCTAAAGAAGCTAAACAAGAAGGAAGACCCTAGGGAATATGCTTAATCCTCATTCAGAAGGACAAAAGCGATAGACACCAGAAGCAGGAGAAGATAGGAGACTACCATAGATGGCCTCTGAAAGACTTTAACTGATTGAGGTATCAAAGCAGAGACTGAGACTCATAGCCAAACTTTGGGCAGAGTGCAGGGAATCTTATGAAAGAAGCGGGAGACAGAAAGACCTGGAGGGGACAGGAGCTCCAAAATGAGACCAACAGAGCCATAAAAACTGAGTACCCTGAGTACCCTGGGTACCCTGAAGAGAATGATACCCCAACCAATGCATGGAGAGGACCTAAAACCCTGACTCAGATGTAACCCATAGACTCAGTCTCCAAGGGGGTTCCCTAGTTAGAGGAGTAGGGACTTTCTCTGGCATGAACTCAGTGGCAGGCTCTCTGATAACTGCTCCCTGGGGGGTGCACCCTTGCCAGTCCACAGGGGAAGAAAATGCAGCCAGTACTGATGAGACCTGCTAAGCTAAGGTCAAATAGAAGGGGAGGAGGACTTCTATCAGAGGATTAGAGGAGGGGCAGAGGAGAAGGAGGATGAGATTGGGAGGATACAGAGGAGATGAAGGAGGGGACCACAGCTGGGATACAAACTGAATAAATTTTAATAAATGAAAATAATTTTTAAAAATTAAACTCTCTAAATATACTCCTCTACCCCACCCTCCCATCATTACTCCATATAACCCTTTTCATTCTGTTATTTCTCTTCCTTTATTCATGTCACTGTATTTTATACTTTTCTCTTGAAGGATTTCCCACTTATCCCTGCTCTAATTTCCAAACCCCTATTGGTATTCCAGATGAAACACACATATCAAAAGACTCAAAGCTAAGAACCATGTGTAAAATATATATATATATAATATATATATTTTATATGTATATATACATATATATGTATATATGTAAATATATATATATGTATATATATGCAATGTCATCTTTCTGAGTCAAGATTACCTCACTCAATATGGCTGTTTCCAGTTTCATCAATTTACATGAAAATTTCACAATTTCATATTTGTTAATGGGTGAATAATATTCTAATATGTAAATGTACCACATTCATTGTACTTTCATCAGTTGATAGATATCTGGCTTGTTTCCTTTCCCTGCTTATTGTTATTAGAACAGCAATAAATATTGATGAGCAGGTATTTAAATAATAAAATGCAGAATACTTCAGCTATATGCCTAGCTATAGCATGTAATATATCTACTTCTAGCTTCCTGAGAACCATTCATAGTGATTGTTCCAAAACTGCAATCACACCAGCAGTTAATAAGTGTTCCTCTTTCCCCACTTTCATGACAGCATTTATTGTCATTGTTTTTTTTTTTTCTGAGCCATTCTGCCCAAAATAGGATCAAAATCCCAAAGTAGTTTTAATTTGCATTTCCATGATGGCAAAGAACATTGAACATTCTTTTAAATATTTCACACCCATTTATTTCTCATCTTTTGAAACCCCTCTTTAAGTCCATGACCAAATGGGTTTTTTGTTTTGTTTTGTTTTTGTTTTTTATTCTGGTTATTTGTTTTCTTACTTCTCAGTGTTTTTAGTTCTTCATATATTCCAGATACCTACACTTGGTCTGATGGAATTTTGCCATTCTACAGATTGTCTCTTCACTCAAATGATGATGACACTTGCTGTACTTATGAATTTTAGTTTCATGTGATTTCATTGGTCATTGTTACTTCTAAGAACTGTTCAGAAGGTCCTTTCCTGGCTCAAGCATTGTTTTTTTCTTTCTGTCAGATCCAGGATATGAAGTTGTCATAGTAAGAGTTTCTTTGGTGTGATAAAATAACATGAAGAGGCGGGGCAAGATGGCGGCGCCGGGAGGCCTCTCATTCTGAGGAGCAGCACAGCAGGATTGGCACAGTGACCAGCAATCAGAACTCGTGGCCATAAAACACAAGTGATTGTGTTTCTCAGGTGAGAGGATACCCCACGGTGGGGGATTCAATCAGCTTTAACTCACCCGGCTAAACCGCAGAAGAGATCCCTGTTCCGCCAGGCGCTTGGTCCTCAGCCCGGGGCTACACACCAGCGTGATCTGGTCATGGTCCCAGACTGAACTGTGGGCCCACAACACCTTAGACTGGATTTCCCAGTCGAGAGATAACCCCACGGAGCAGGAAACAATTGGGACCGACCCCAGGTTACCCAGACATCCCCTGAAAAAGACTCGGGTTCGGCGGGTACCCCAAGAGCCAGCGAGGACCCAGAGCCAGGAACCCAGGCTCCTGCACAGAGCCCAGTCTGCACGCGTGATTCGCCACCTCAGATAGAACTGTGGGCACCAGGGCACCAGACTACGTGTCTCTGGCAGAAGGAAACCGACAGCGGAGGGGGTCAGCAGCTCTAAGGCTTAGGACACCCAGCACCAAAACACTTCCTGGACTCACGCAGACTCTAGTGCAGGCAGGAGCAATGGGCTCTGCCACCATTGTTGAGTTCCCCTGGGGCACTGGGACACACAGCTGCATCCTCGGACCTGCAAGAGCCGAAGAGCCATTACAGCAGTCCTCGGATACTGTGCCAGGGATCGACCAGTTGTTCCTGGCTGAACTGTCAAAACTGTGGGAATCCCTGGACCTTCATGGGGGCTGCACCCACAGTTTCTGGACCAAAGCGGTGCCTGCAGCCACCATCCCAGACAGAGACACACAGCTTCTGGTCCAGAGTGAGGCACCCAGCCTCCAGACCAGAGCAGTGCCCCTAGGCGCCAACTCAACCTAGGTGCACATTCTCCAGATCCAGAGCGGAGCAATCAGCCTTTGGCCCAGAGACTTGCTGAGTGCACCTCCCACTTTCCCGGACAGAACTGTGCACCCCAGAATAACAGACTGAGTTTCCCTGTTGGGAGAAAACCCCACAACTAGGGAATCAGCAGGTTCTTCAAGAGGACTGTACATGGAAATTTAGTGATCAGCAGCACACTAAATTTATAACAAGAAACCCAGCAGTGGGGCAGCTGTCTTGAGAAATTCTATGGGTAAGAGGAGATTCCCCCCTGCCTAACATAGACCACAGCTACTACTCAGGGCTATAAACCTGAGGTGAGCAGTGGCAACTCCGGAGAAACACTGGCCATACAGTGACCATAACCAAAAAGCAGAAAAGGACTCCTTCAGGAAAAACCATCTTCCAGCCAAGGGGATACTCCCTACCTCAGGACTCCAGGAAGCACAGAAACTAACAGCGAACACCTAAATCAGCCCAATGGGTAGAGGTCAGCGTAAAGGATCAACCAACAAAAGACAGAGCAATATGGCATCTCCAGAACCCAGCCATCCAGGGGTGAACAGCCCTGAACAATGCAGCATAATAGAAAATCAAGAAGATGACCTTACATCTATGTTGATGAAGAGAATAATAGAGGAAAAAGATAAAATACGTAAAGAATTAGAGGAAGATAAAAACCAAAGAGATCATGGCTATCCGTAAAGAAATGGAGGAAGATAAAAACAAGCAGATTAGGGCCATCCGTGAAGAAATACGGGAAGATGCAGCCAAACAGCTTGTGGCCTTCAGAGAAGAAATAATTAAATCACTGAAAGAAATCAAAGAGACAGAGTTGAAGGAACTAAAAGAAAAAGAGGAAAATACAAGCAGACAGGTAAAGGAAGTAAACAAAACAACTCAAGACCTGAAGATAGAACTAGAAAAATTAAAGAAAACACAAATGGAGGAAATAATGGAGAGGAAGAATTTAGGGAAGAAAACAGGAACTACAGAGGTAAGCATAACCAACAGAATACAAGAAATGGAAGAAAGAATCTCAGGTGTAGAAGATACAATGGAAGAAATCGATGGATCTGTCAAAGAAAATGTTAAATCCAAAAAATTCCTGACACAGACCGTCCAAGAAATCCAACACAATATGAAAAGACAAAACCTAAGAATAATAGGTATAGAGGAAAAAGAAGATTCCCTTCTCCATGGCCCAGAAAATATTTTCAACAAAATCATTGAAGAAAATTTCCCCAAGTTAAAGGAGAAGCCAATAAGGATACATGAGGCCTACAGAACACCCAACAAATTTGACCAGAAAAGAAAATCCTCCCGCCACATAATAATCAAAACAGTAAGTATACAGAACAAAGAAAAAATACTAAAAGCTGCAAGGGAAAAAGGCCAAGTAACATCAAAAAGGAGTAGAAGGCTGGAAATAATCAAACTCAGGGCTGAAATCAATCAATTAGAAACAAATAAAACAATTCAAAGAATCAATGAAACCAAGAGCTGGTTCTTTGAGAAAATCAACAAGATCGACAAACCCTTAGCCTAGCTTACTAAAAGGCACAGAGACACCACCCAAATCAACAAAATCAGAAATGAAAAGGGGGACATAACTACAGACACTGAGGAAATCCAAACAATCATTAGGACTTACTTCAAAAGTCTATACTCAACAAAATTTGAAAATGTAAATGAAATGGACAATTTTCTTGATCGATTTGACTCACCAAAGCTGAATCAGGACCAGGTAAATCAATTAAATAGTCCTCTATCCCCCAAAGCAATAGAAGCAGTCATCAAAAGTCTCCCATCCAAAAAAAGCCCAGGACCAGATGGCGTCAGCGCAGAATTCTACCAGACCTTCAAAGAAGAGCTAACTCCAATTCTCTTCAAACTATTCCACAAAATAGAAACAGAAGGAACATTACCAAACTCATTCTATGAAGTCACAATCACCTTGGTACCTAAACCTCACAAAGACTCAACAAAGAAAGAGAATTTCAGGCCAATCTCCCTTATGAAAATTGATGAAAAAATACTTAACAAAATACTTGCAAACCGGATCCAAGAACACATCAAAGATATTATCTACTATGACCAAGTTGGCTTCATCCCAGGTATGCAGGGGTGGTTCAATATATGGAAATCCATCAATGTGATCCACCATATTAACAAACTGAAAGAAAAAAAAACCACATGATAATCTCCCTAGATGCTGAAAAAGCATTTGACAAAATCCAACATCCATTCATGTTTAAAGTACTGGAGAGATCAGGGATACAAAGCACATATCTAAACATAGTAAAGGTGATATACAGCAAGCCTATAGCCAACATCAAACTGAACGGAGAGAAACTTAAAGCAATCCCACTGAAATCAGGGACAAGACAAGGCTGCCCACTGTCTCCATATCTCTTCAACATAGTGCTGGAAGTCCTTGCTAGAGCAATAAGACAGTCGAAGGAGATCAAGGGGATACAGATGGGAAAGGAAGAAGTCAAATTATCACTATTTGCAGATGAAATGATAGTATATATGAGTGACCCCAAAAACTCTACCAGGGAACTCCTACAGCTGATAAACACCTTCAGCAAAGTGGCCGGATACAAAATTAACTCAAAAAAATCAGTAGCCCTCCTGTATACAAAAGACAAAAGGGCTGAGAAAGAAATTAGAGAAACAACACCATTCACAATAGCCACAAATGACATAAAGTACCTTGGCGTAACCCTAACCAAGCAAGTCAAAGACTTGCATGAAAAAAATTTCAAGTCTCTGAAGAAAGAATTAGAGGAAGATATGAGAAGATGGAAAGATCTCCCATGCTCATGGCTTGGCAGGA
>NW_026588032.1:0-12799 GCF_907164565.1 Psammomys obesus | reverse complement strand
ATTTCACCTTTCGAACTCATGTATGGGAGACCGGTCCTAACTCCTGGCCTTTCAGCTAAATCCTCTCCTCTCCCTGACCACCTGCTTACTCCCTTACTCTGTCATCTCCGTTCCCTTCTATGGATCTTTACTGACCACAGTTTACCACAGCCATACACTAACCCCTGTCCATCTCCTATTAACATTGGGGACCAGGTCCTTCTTTCCCCTCCAAACCAAAGTTCCCCAACCCTTTCTCCTAAACGGCAGGGTCCTTTCAAGGTAATTCTTGTGACTCCCACAGCTGCTAAACTTGAGGGTTTTCCTCACTGGATTCATCTATCCCACCTTAAGCCTTTCACCCCCTCTCCTCAAGATAATGCCCCTTCCTACATATCAACCCCAACAGGGCCTTGCTCCCTCAAGCTCCAAAAGATGCCGAAATCAACCACCCTGTCTCCAGTTCCAGAAGAATGAGACCTCACCACAGAAGCGGTGTTCGACTCCACTGGATTGGATATGTATCTTTCCTCCTCTCCCTCTTGCCTATTTCTGTTAAAGGTAATCCTGACATATGGAGATTTGAGGTTCAAGAAACCATCATTAATAATAAAAAAATCTCTCCAAATAGGGTCAACGAACTGCTCTACGGGAGGCTGTCGGGAGCCGATTGAGATAGCCATCACCCCCACTTCTATCCCTCCCCCCTTACTTGATAGAGTTTTTGTTTGCTTTCTCTTTGATCAAACAGAGGATTATTGCAAAAAATGGCCGGACACGTATGGAGGCTGCCCATACTGGTCTTGCCAAATCCACTTACCAACACAAAAGAAATTTCTTCACCTGTATAAAAAAACCCTCTACCTATACATCCAAGACCCATGGGATGCCAGATGGGAAGGAGGCGTCGTCGGAAAACTCTACCACCGCTACACACCCGGTCTACCAATAAGTACTATCCGTATCCAAAGAAAATATGTCCCAATTACCCAAGATTTGGGAATGGAAGAAGTAGAAGAGATAATTAAACACTCCTCTAAGATCATTACCTCTCTAACATCCCCTCTTATAAATAACACAAACCTGTCATTTAATCTCCTACTCCAGACTCTGACCTCAGCCTACAAGCTCCTTAATGTGACCCAACCGGGCCATTTTGAAGCTTGCTGGCTGTGTGTACCACAGAGGACCAAGTCAGAGGTACCGCTGACAGCCTCTGCGGTAACTCTGTCAAACAACCTTACCTCACCATTTACTAACTGCCCTGACTCTGATGTTGCCACAACCCCTTACCTTTCTCATATCCCCCTCTTTGGCGTGGCAAGCTGTTTCAAGGCATCTGGGACACACCCTGTAGGAATGCTAAATTCTTTAGACTGTAATGAAACTGTAATCCTTGAATCCTCATCTCAACCCCAATGCCCTACCGGGAATAACATTTCGATTCTTTGTGGCACTCAGGTCTACCATCGTCTGCCTGCTCGTTGGTCAGGAGTTTGCGCTCTGGTACTCCTCTTCCCCGAGCTGGGGGTAATAAGCGACAGAGAGCTCCTACCAATCCCGGTTGTGGACTCAAAATCTGCCCGGCAGGAAAAGAGGGCAATTCAAATCCTACCCCTGCTGGCTGCTGCCGGAATCACGGCAGCTTTAGGGATCGGAACAGCAGGATTAGCTACCTCACTAACTCTGTATTATCAGCTTTCTTCCCAGTTTATCCAGGACCTTCAAAGGTGGCTCAGACAATACTAACCCTCCAAGGACAGATTGACTCACTGGCAGCAGTAGTACTTCAAAACCGGCGCGGATTGGATCTCCTCACAGCTAAAGAAGGTGGCCTCTGCCTTTTCCTCCAGGAGGAATGCTGTTTTTATGTCAATCAGTCGGGTATAGTAAAGGACAAAATCCAACAACTCGAGACAGATTTACAAAAGAGGAAGAGCTGGAGGCATCTAGCTCTTGGGCCTTTCAAAATCCCATATGGAAATGGATTCTGCCCCTTATCTCACCTTTCTTGCTAGTTTTTCTGCTTTTGCTTTTTGCACCTTGCTTAATTAACTTCCTCTCTACATTTTTCCAACAACAAATACAAAAAATTTCTAACCAAACCATTAATCAGTTACTCTTACAGGATTATCAACCTCTGCCCACAGAACCAGATGACTATGACTCCGATGGTGTGGACCAGCTGTATCCTGAGATGGACAACACCCCTAATCAGCAGGAAGTAGTTTGAAGAGCAAAAGTCGTCCCTATGCCCTTCCCCCACTATCACTCCTTCCTGGCTCCCCACTTTTTAATAAAACAAAAAGGGAGGAATGTTGGGATCAGTAAGCAGGCACTTCTACAGCCAGCTCCAAGAAACCTGACAGACCGGTTATCAGGCATTTGTGAAGACACCCAGACCACCTGCTGACCACCTGGAACTACCTGCACATGCTCTAAATCACCCTATAAAGAGAACAGGAGCCCCCCCTCTCTCTCTCTGCCTCGTCTCTCTGCGACCCCTCTCCCCCTGCTCCCCCCTTCCCCTAATAAACCTCCCACGTGGAACAGATCTCGTGGCGTGATTTGTGAATGTGTAACCCTCACATTCGCACGTTTCCTAACAGTTATACTTTCATGATCTGTCCTAGATTGGCAGATACTTGTCATAAGAAATGTGTATTCCAAAGATTGCAGAAAACTGTGAGGAAAGGTTGATTGCTAATGAGTATAAATTTATGATGTAGTTTTAAGAAATTTCTAGAATTAGATTATGCTGATGGCTATACAGCCAATGAACACACTGAAAATCAAACAAGTTTTTATTATCAAAAGGTGAGTACAATACTATATCATTCCTTATGCAGAAATAAAATAATTCTGCCAGAGTTGGCATATTCTTGAGATAATGTAAAGGTGAAAAGACGAAGCATGCAATTCTACAGAAAGAGATGGCGTTGTTAAAGAGGAGTGGCTTTTGAGTTTTATTAAATTTCTGCTTTGAAAGGAGAAGTAAACCTTAGATTATATGAAATAACTCGTACTTTTTTCTGATATGTATTAATTTGGTTACCATAATAAGGAATTAATGCTGGTTTAGCACAAAGAATTCATACTCAGAATTGTAATTAATCCCACCAAAGCCTGAGGGAAATGAATCTGTGGTCCCAAATGCCACTCAGTAAGATAAAATGCTACCAGTCTCCTGTTCTTCCGGCAGAGACCTGCTTATCTAAGGTAGGTGCTAAGTTTCCAAGTCTAAATACATGAGATAAAAATCCTAAAACTTACCTGTATAGAAAAAATGTAATTTGGTTATTTTTTTGCTTTATTTCTTAGATCATTTAGTTCATATGCTTTCATATTTAATTGCTGAACATACTTATTTGAAGAGAATGTTAAGAATGTGTCTATACTTAATAGTAGTAAGAATAAAATTCTATTTTAATCTGGTTACATAAAGAAGTATTTTTTAATTATGTAAACACATGAATTTAACAGACGTCTTTTTATTATTAAACATTTAATAATATAATATTTAATAATATAATATGCATTTGTAAACTTCTTATCCTAAGAAATATATGTGTCAAGCATAAAGACACAATGATACCTATTATAATTGAATAAATACTATTTTCAAAAGTAAACATTATTTTTACTGTTTTGATTATCATTTATTACAATTTATTTAGTTTCTATCCTGGCTGTGGCTCCCTTTCTCATCTCTTCCCAATCCCACCTTTCTTCCCCTACTCCCCCTAGATGGCTCAGCTGTTAAAGGCTAAGGTCACAACCATAAATTATTAGACTTCTTATTTCAAAACTGATTGTAGATGGTGAATAATATATTCAAAGTGAACTTCATGTGTGTATTTTGCCTTTATTTGTTAAGTATTGAAAATTCCCAAAATGCTCTTCATCCACATTCCAATTTCCACATGTCATCAAGGGCAAAAATATACATCAAACATCATAATAAAAAAAAAAGTGTACACACACACACAGAGGAAGTGATTCAGAGACATAAAAAGAGACAGAAACTGAGACAGACAGACAAAGAGACAAAGAGACAGGGAGAGAATCAGGCAAAAGGAAGATAGGCAGGTAGAGAGATTCTAGATATGGCAGAAATATTTTTATTCGTCATCCAATTTCCAGAGCTTTTGAAAGTTCTTAACTGATATTTTCATTCTACATGGAACATTTTCAGGGTTCTGTCAATCTGGATCTGACCTGTGCTAAGACATACAGTCAGTCATGCGAGTTTTCTGTCTGTTGGTATGGATTGATGGGTCAGGATGCTCCCTTTATCCAGGTCAGGGAGCTCTAGATCCTGGTGCGTTGAGATGGAGAACTGCCTTACTGTTTCTGAAAAGAACAGTGCCCTGGGCCACATAGTTACATGGCTAGAAGCCACTGAGACCCCACGAATGGAGAAGGAGAAGGCACTGAGCTAGGCCTTCTTTCCCTTTCTGTTTCATATGTACTGCTATCAGAGAAAGCAGGGGTTGGTGAGCTCCTTCAGTTGTTGGGGTGCGTGGGATGAAGAGTTGTTTGGGATGTAGTGGTAAAACCCTGGGCCTTTGTCAATTTTATTTTATTTCTTAAATTTATTTAACTTTTATTCACTTCACATCCTGGGTGTTGCCCCAAACCTCTTCCCCTTCCAGCCCCTCCCTCCCTTCCTCCCCATTCCCCCTTGCCTCTTCATCATCCCCCCCTGCTCATCAAATTGCATCAGGACTGAGCATGTTCTCTTTCCCTGTGGCTTGGCAAGGCAGTCTCTCTGGGAGGAAGTGGCAAAGAAGCTGGCAAGTGAGTCCATGTCCAATGCAATCATCACTTCCCTTACTACAGTACCCACACGAAGCCTAAGCTGGGGTCTAGGTCCAGGACATGCATGGTCCTTGGTTGATGCTTCAGTCTCAGTAAGCACATCTGGGCCCTGCTTAATTGGCTTTCTTGTGGAGCTCCTGTCACCAGCAGGTCCTTTTCTCTTTTCTCCCACTTTTCCACAAGACTCCCTCAGCATCATTCTTAAATCAAGCATAATATTTTGTTGTATATGTATGGCATATGTCTTTGGTCAGAGACCCTTGACTGTAAAAAACAGGTAATAAGGACACTGTACTAGCTATGAAGTTCCCAAAATGAAACTCTCATCAGATGTAGTAATGCAGAAGCTTATTAGTATTGTTCAGTAATCTAGTCTGTACTTTTATAGCTGATATAAATGTTCTTTTCAAAGCCATCACTTATTGGGAGATAATGAGATTCTTTCCATGTCATCTGAATGTTCCAAAGCAGGAAGAAGCTCTGTTTACTACCTACTGTGCCAAAGTTCTTTGATGTCATTTTGAATTTCAAATATTTCTTTCAGCCAAATATACCCCATGACAAGAGAACTTGACTAGCAGAAATTAGGGACTTTGTAGAAAGCAACACACTGGATGAAGAACAAGGAAATAAGATCAAATTTTCTAACCAGCCTTGCTGAGATGTTAGCTACTAAATCTTTCAACTATAAAGCAATCCATCTTTAAACTGACCTATGACTCTCTTATGTAATAATAATAACAAATGTAGCCAATCATGTTCTTTCTTACAGGTGCATTGTTGAAGTTCAGAAAGCAAAATTAACATTCGTTATCTTCTTGAATATTTTCTAAACAATTTATAAATGCAAAGAAAAATGGAGAGGGAAAATTGCTCTTCCATTACTGAGTTCACATTAATGGCATCACCAGCAACTCTGACGTAAAAGCAGCTCTTTTCACAGTGCTCCTTCTGGTCTATCTCATTAACCTTGTTGGAAACCTCGGAATGATTGTTTTAATTAAATTGGATCCCCAACTTCAAACCCCTATGTACTTTTTCCTCAGTAACCTCTCATTTTGTGACCTCTGCTATTCCACAGCAATTGGACCCAAGATGCTGATGGACATATTTGGCAATGACAAGTCAATTCCTTTTTAGACCTGTGCTCTGCAATTTTTCATTTCCTGTACATTTGTAGATTCAGAATGCACACTGCTGGCAGTGAAGGCCTTTGACTGGCATCAGGCCATCAGCACCCCTTACTGTACACAGCAAACATGTCCAGGCTCTGCTCCTTGCTAATGCCTGGGGCTGACCTTGTGGGTGTGGCGGACTCTTTGATACACACAACTTTGACATTCCACCTATGTTTCTGTGGGTCTACTGAAATTGTTCATTTCCTTTGTGATATCCTTCCCATTTTACTGTTGTCATGCTCAGACACACAGGTCAATGAATTAGCAATATTCACAATTTTGGGGTTTATTGAGTTGAGCACCATCTCAGGAGTTCTTGTCTCCTATTGTTACATCATCTCATCAGTCGTTAAGATCCCTTCTGCCCAGGGGAGGTTCAAAGCTTTCTCTACCTGTGCCTCCCACCTGACTGCCATTGCTATTTTCCAAGGAACTGTGCTATTCATGTATTTCTGGCCAAGTTCTTCTTACTCTCTAGATCAAGACAAAATAAGCTCACTGTTTTATGTCCTTGTGTTCCCCATGCTACACCCTTTGATTTACAGCTTGAGGAATAAGGATGTGAAAGAAGCCCTGAAGAAACTAATAAATAAAAGATGTTGTTAAGTTCTTTACTTTTCTCATAGATAGTGATTGTTTGCCTAAAATTATGTCATGTAAAAAATGAATTTTATTTAATGTTTATTTAATGAAATTGTTATTTATTTTAATGCTAAATTATAGTAAAATTGTCCACCAAATGCTACAGTCCAGTCTATGTGTGTGTGTGCACACATGTGTGTTCATATGTGTGTGAGTATGTGTGTATGTGTGCATATGTGTGTTTTCCCATTCTTTTATTCACATTTTATGGGACTGCATAGCTCAACATCAAGATTATTTTAGAAGATTTTTTTTTATAATTTAAGAGAAATATTCAACACATTATTATTTTTTTTCATCCTGGCCATTATCTTCTTTTTCTTTCATGTCTCCAAGTCTCATTCTTGCTATTTATCAATAATTCACAACATATATTTTTTTGTCCAAACATATTGGTATAATTGACTGTGTAATGTTATTATTGTATCCAGTTCCTTGTATCTTGATATACATTTTCCTCTTTGCTTCTGAAATTAAAAAAGAGAAGTTACCAATAATCCTCATAAATTATATAAAATATAATAATTATATTAAGAGACTCAAAAACCTGAATATTCTAGAATTTAGTAGATATGACAACCGCTATTACCATAAACTATAGTTTCAGCCTCTCCTCTCTCTCTCCCCCTTGTCGTTCTCCCACTGCCCCTAGAAAGATCCTTAAATTTTAATCATTTCTTGTAGAGTTCAGAGCACTCTCTATTATTGAATTAACTATGGTAGTTGATAGTAAGTTTCATGATTTCTATGATCCTTTCTAGTTAACTATTTTCTGCTTTGCATTCTCTGTGATGGTAGAATACGAGCATATTACTATATAAATTCTAAATTACTTGTAAAAATATTCACATAATAAAACTAGTGTTTCATTTACATATGAAATAATTTCATTTATCAGAGTTATCTGAAACAGTGATGCTGGTGAGATAATATTAACTTTACAAATCCAAATATTCTTTTTTTTGTATTTGAACTGATTTGATTTTTATTGCACAATGTATACAGATGAGTGTTCGTATTCTATGCAACATAACAATATCCTAATTTTTCTTTTGCCTCTGTTTTTTGAGTTTTATTAAATTTTACTTTTTTTAATTTTATTTTTCTTTTTAGTTACATTTTGTTAACTCTGTATCCCACTCCCTCATTCCCTCCCCAACCCCACACACCCTCCCTGGTCTCCTCCTTGCCCCTTTCCAAGTCCACTGATAGGGAAGGACCTCCTCCCCTTTCATTTGACCCTGTTTTATCAGGTATCTTCAGGGCTGGCTGTAGAGTCCTCCTCTGTGACCTAACAAGACTGCTCCTCCCCTGGGGGAAGGGGGAGTCAAGGAGCCTGACCTTGAGATCCTGTTAGAAATAGTCCTTGTTCACCTTACTTTGGGAAACTACTGGGTTACTGAGCTACCACGGGCCACATCCGAGCAAAAGTTCTAGGTTATATCCATAGATGGTCCTTGGTTGAGTGTCAGTCTCAGAAAAGACCCTGTGCCTGGATATATTTGTTCCTTGTAGAGCTCCTATCCTTTCCATATCATACTAACTCCCCTTTTTTCATATGATTCCCTGCACTCTGCTGAGGGTTTGGTTATGAGTCTTAGTGTCTGCTTTGAAACACTGCTGGGTAGAGTCTTTCAGATGCCTTTTGCGGTAGATTCCTGTCATACTTTCAATGCACATCCGATTTGTCTTTCTAAATGAGGATTGATCATCTTCACCCGTGTCCACTTTCTTGATTATCTTCTTTAGGTCTGTAGATTTCATTATGTTTATCATATCTTGTAGGTCTATACAAGCGAGTATATACCATGTTTGTCTTTCTCCTTCTGGGATACTTCACTCAGAATGATCTTTTCTAGATCCCACCATTTGCCTGCAAATTTCATGATTTCCTCATTTTTGATTGCTGAGTAGTATTCCATTGTGAAAAATACCACAATTTCTGTATCCATTCCTCCGTTGATGGACATCTGGGTTGTTTCCAGGTTCTGGCTATTACGAATAAAGCTGCTACAAACATGGTTGAACAAATGTCCTTGTTGTGTACTTGAGCAAATTTTGGGTATATGCCTAGGAGTGGTATAGCTGGGTCTTGAGGAAGCATTATTCCTAATTGTCTGAGTAATCACCAGATTGACTCCTAAAGTGGTTGTACCAGTTTACATTCCCACCAGCAATGGAGGAGGGTTCCTCTTTCTCCACAACCTCTCCAGCATGTGTTGTCACTTGAGTTTTTCATCTTGGCCATTCTGATGGGTGTAAGGTGAAATCTCAGGGTCGTTTTGATTTGCATTTCCCTAATGGCTAATGAGGTTGAGCATTTCTATGAGTGTTTCTATGCCATTCGATGTTCTTCTTTCGAGAATTCTGTTTAGCTCCGCTCCCCATTTTTAATTGGATTACTTGGTTTGTTGCTTTTCACATTCTTGAGTTCTTTATATATACTGGATATCAGCCCTCTGTCAGATAAAGGGTTGGTGATGATTCTTTCCCAATCTGTAGGCTGTCGTTTTGTTTTGATGACAGTGTCTTTTGCCTTACAGAAGCTTTTCAGTTTCATGAGGTCCCATTTATTGATTCTTGCTCTTAGAGCCTGTGCTGTTGGTGTTCTGTTCAGGAAGTTGTCTCCTGTGCCAATGAGTTCTAGGCTGTTCCCCTTTTTTTTCCAACTGATTTAGAGTATCTGGTTTTATGTTGAGGTCCTTGATCCACTTTGACTTTAGTTTTGTGCAGGGTGATAAATATGGATCTATTTTCATTTTTCTGCATGTAGACATCCAGTTGGTCCAGCACCATTTGTTGAAGATGCTGTCTTTTTTCCATTGAATGGATTTGGCTTCTTTGTCAAATATCAAGTATTCATAGGTGTGTGGGTTTATTTCTGGGTCTTCTATGCGGTTCCCTTGATCCTCCTTTCTGCTTCTATGCCAATACCATGCAGTTTTTAATACTGTTGCCGTGTAGTACAGCTTGAGATCGGGGATGGAGATACCTCCAGATGATCTGTTGTTGTACAGGATCATTTGGAGATTCTGGGTTTTTTGTTTCTCCATATGAAACTGAGAATCTTTTTTTCAAGGTCTGTAAAGAATTGAGTTGGTATTTTGAATGGAATTGCATTGAATCTGTAGATTGCCTTTTGCAGTATGGCCATTTTCACAATGTTATTCCTACCAATCCATGAGCACGGGAGATCTTTCCATCTTCTGAGATCTTCTTTGATTTCTTTCTCCAGAGACTGAAGTTTTTCTCAAACAGGTCTTTCACTTGCTTGGTTAGAGTCACACCAAGGTACTTTATGTTATTAGTGGCTATTGTGAAGGGTGTTGTTTCCCTAATTTCTATCTCAGCCTTTTTGTCTTTGGTATACAGGAGGGCTTCTGATTTTTTTGAGTTGATTTTGTATCCTGTCACTTTGCTGAAGGTGTTTATCAGCTGAAGGAGTTCTCTGGTTGAATTTTTGGGGTCGCTCATGTATACTATCATATCATCTGCGAATAGTGACACTTTGACCTGTTCCTTTCCGATTTATATCCCCTTGATCTCCTTTAGTTGTCTTATTGCTCTGGCTAGGACTTCAAGTACTATTTTGAAGAGATATGGAGACAATGGGCAGACTTGTCTTGTCCCTGATTTCAGTGGGATTGATTTAAGTTTCTCTCCATTGAGTTTGATGTTAGCTATAGGCTTGCTGTATATTCTCTTTACAATCTTTAGGTATGTGTCTTGTATCCCTAATCTCTCCAAGACTTTAAACATGAATGGGTGTTGGACTTTGTCAAATGCTTTTTCAGCATCTAAGGAGATGATCATGTGGTTTTCCTCCTTCAGTTTGTTTATGTGGTGGATTGCATTGATGGATTTCCGTATGTTGAACCACCCTTGCATGCCTGGGATGAAGCCTACTTGGTCATGGTGGATGATATCTTTGATATGTTCTTGGATTCGGTTTGCAAGTATTTTATTGAGTATTTTTGCATCAATGTTCATAAGAGAGATAGGTCTGAAGTTCTCTTTTTTTGTTGGGTCTTTGTGTGATTTAGGTATCAAGGTGACTGTGGCTTTATAGAATGAGTTTGGTAGTGTTCCTTCTGTTCCTATTTTGTGGAATAGTTTGAGGAGAATTGGTGTTAGCACTTCTTTGAAGGTCTTGTAGAATTCTGTGCTGAAGCCATCTGGGCCAGGGCTTTTTTTGGAGGTGAAACTGTTAATGACTGCTTCAATTTCCTTGGGAGATATATGGTTATTCAGTCTTTCTACCTGATCTTGACTTAATTTTGGTAGATGGAATCTGTCAAGAAAATTATCCATTTCATTTAGATTTTCAAATTTTGTGTCATATAGGCTTTTGTAGTATGACCTAATAATTGTTTGGATTTCCTCAGTGTCTGTGGTTATGTCCCCATTTCATTTCTGATTTTGCTGATTTGGATAGTTTCTCTCTGCTTTTTAGTTAGTTTGGCTAAGGGTTTGTCTATCTTGTTGATTTTCTCAAAGAACCAGCTTTTTGTTTCATTGATTCTTTGGATAGTTTTATTTGTTTCTAATTGATTGATTTCAGCCCTGAGTTTGATTGTTTCCAGCAGTTTGCTCCTCTTGGGTGTATCTGCTTCTTTTTTTTCTAGGGTTTTCAGTTGGGCCATTAAGTTGTTTGTATGTGATGTTACAAATTTCTTCTTGCAGGCACTTAGTGCTATAAATTTTCCTCTGAGCACTGCTTTCAATGTGTCCCATAAATTTGGGTATGTTATGCCTTCATTTTCATTGAATTCTAGGAAGTTTTTAATTTCTTTCTTTATTTCTTCCTTAACCCAGCTGTCATTGAGTAGTAAGTTGTTCAGTTTCCGTGTGCGTGTAGGCTGTTTGTTATTTCTGTTGTTGTTGATGTCCAGCTTTAGTCCATGGTGGTCAGATACTATACAAGGGATTATTTCAATCCTTTTGTATTGTTGAGGCTTGCTTTGTGACCCACTATATGGTCTATTTTGGAGAAGGTTCCATGTTATGCGTGTGTGTGTGTGTGTGTGTAAGTGTGCGTGGACGTGTGTCTCGAGGGACAGAGTGATGGCTAATGTTGAACCCTTCAGTGTATGGAAGAGGCTCTGCACTGTATATGTCGCAGGCGCTAGTGATGATCGCAGCGCAATTTCTGGCATTAACTGCCTTAACTCCTCAATTAGACCCACAGAACAGGAACTTCAATGTCCCTAGTGCCCCTCTGTTTCCCAAAGTGGGTATGTGGGTGGGAGGGGGTTCGATGCCTGGCTTCTGTTTTAGAAGGACCCAGGATCTGGGGATCTGCAGATTCTCAAGGGTGCACTCACTTACAGGCAGGTCACTTGGCAGAGATCGGGATATCTGGGCTCTCTGCTCTCTGGTTTGGCCCTGCTTCTTTGATGTGCTCCACCAGTTCTGTGCTGCTGTCACTGCCAGGTTCTGAGGTCTTGCTGCAGCTGGAGATTTCAGGGTAGTCACGTCAGTAGGGATCAGGGTAAGCAGGCTCTCTGTTCTCTGGTTTGGCCCTGGTTAGTCTTAAACTGGAGGGCTGTTGTGCCCTGCCAGCTCAGTACTGCTCTGCCGCCAGGTTAGAAAGTCCTGCTGTAACTGGAGACTGGGTTGCTAGTCCAGATGCTTTCTGGGAAGTTCTGGGATCTCTTCATTGTGTTCTCCAAGCTTGGGAGGCCCAGCGCCTGGTGTGTCTAGCTTGTATGATGTTTCTGCCTGGTTTTGGTGAGCATATAGCGTATTTTCTGTCACTGTGGGATTGGGCGGGCCGTACCGTCAGTGATGGTGCTCCTGCAGAGCGAGTATGGCGTCTAGCAGACTTGCGCCCTGGGAGGATGGTGCAGCCTCTGTGCGAATCTGGGACTCCGAGACATGTACTGCTGGCCTTTGCTGCTTAAGGGCTTGGAGCTCTGCCTCAGTGGCTGCAGGCCCCAGGCAGTTAGGTCTGCGCTGAGAAAGATGAATCCGCTGTGCCCGCCAAATATTCTTATATGTGGCTTTGTAATGGCATGTTAATTGTATTTAGAGTTTCTTTTATTGTTATTATTTTAACTACTGACTGCAGTTTCCAATCCTTTCTCTCTGTCAAGTCCTTCCTCTCCCATCTTTCCTCAGCCACCCCCAGCCACTCCTCCTCTTCCGTTTCTCTTCACTAAAGGGGAGTACTTCTATAG
>NW_026588031.1:0-27385 GCF_907164565.1 Psammomys obesus | reverse complement strand
CTAATCTATGTGTATGTCTATTGCTATACCTGAGTAACAGAAAACTAAATGGATTGGCAGGTCTACTGAGTAGCTGTCATGGGGAGATAATTAAAATTTTAAGAACTGTTAAAGCTTGATTTTTCAGAGAAATTCCTTACAAACATGTACCAGTTGACCCTGAGGTACATGGTATTGGATAATTTACTTGTCACGAATATGCTTAAAGCTGTGATTATTTACCCTGTTTATTTTCCTTAAAACTTCCAGTGCACATAGAGGTTTTTTTTTCAGAGGCACATTTGTATCAGCTTATACATGAAACTCTCCTTACAGGTACTTTAGAATTTTTACAGTGTTCTTCAGTATCTTGGTCATTCCATTTGTAACTTAAAATGTATTATGAGAAAATGAGTATTTTAGAAAAAAAATATACAAAATGTAAGGTACTATCCACAGTGAAACTTAAAACTCTGCCTTTTTTATTTACCACATTCTGCTTTTAATGATCAAAATTATGAAAAGTATCAATAACTAAAAAAAAAACATTTCCCCATATTTTAAAAAGTTGACCTGTCCCATGGGAATGTCAAGCAAGGTCTACCTGAAAGAGAGAGTGGGAATGATCTGGGCAGATACGCCAAGAATGGAGTCAAGACAGGTTTTTGATCAGGACTCATTGAGTAGGCTCTCAAACAGCTTTTTTTTTTTTTAATTTTATTTTTCTTTTTAGTTACATTTTGTTAACTCTGTGTCCCAGCTGTATCCTGCTCCCTCATTCCCTCCCCAATGCCACATTCCCTCCCTGGTCTCTTCCCTGCCCCTTTTCATGTCCACTGATAGGGGAGGACCTCCTCCCCTATCATTTGACCCTGTTGTATCAGGTATCTTCAGGGCTGGCTGCAAAGTCCTCCTCTGTGGCCTAACAGGACTGCTCCTCCCCTGGGGGGGTGGCATGTCAAAGAGCCTTCCCTTGAGATCCTATTAGAAATAGTCCTTGTTTCCCTTACTTTGGAAAACTACTTGGTTACTGAGCTACCACAGGCCACATCCAAGCAGAAGTTCTAGGTTATATCCATAGATGGTCCTTGGTTGAGTGTCATTCTCAGGAAAGACCCTGTGCCTAGATATATTTGGACCTTGTAGAGCTCCTATCCTTTCCATATCATACTAACTTTGCTTCTTTCATATGATTCCCTGCACTCTGCCAAGTGTTTGGTTATGAGTCTTAGTGTCTGCTTTGAAACAGCTTTTTAAAAGCAAAAAGCCACAAACAACTTTCTCATGGCAACAGCCCTTTTGCTTCACTTGGCAAAACAACCAAGGATTCACTCACGATTATACAGGGTTTGTTATCTAGTTATCAGGAACAGAGCACCCTGCTGGATAAACTGCCTCGGTCTGTCTTTGAAAAATTTAAATTTAGATTAAACCCACATCTGCCAAGTCCAAGAGGAAAAATTCCATTGCCAGACTCCTTTAAAAAGTCAAAGAATTCCATTCACTCTGCCCATCAGTTGTCCATCAGGCTCAGCATCTGCTTTGACAGTCTATACTGCAGAGGCTTTCAGAGGCCCTCTGTGGCAGGTTCCAAGTTTGTTTCCTGTTTTCTTCTGACTTTCAGAGGCCCTCTGTAGCAGGTTCCGAGACTGTTTCCTATTTTCTTTTTCTTCTTTCTTTCTTTTTCCATCCTCTTTGCCTTTCAGGATGGGGATTGAACATTTTAGTTAGGGTCCTCTTTTTTTCTTAGTTTGTTTAGATGTACAGATTTTAGTGGGTTTATTCTATTTTGTATGTTTATATGAGTGAGTATATACCATTCGTGTCTTTTTGCTTCTGGGACAACTCACTCAGGATGATCCTTTCCAGATCCCACCATTTACCCGAAAATTTCATGATTTTCTTCTTTTTCATTGCTGAGTAATACTCCATTGTATAGATGTACCACAGTTTCTGCATCCATTCTTCACAAGGAGAGCAACAGAACAAGATAATTTGAACACAGGGAACTTCCCAGAGACTCATACTCCAACCAAGGACTATTCATGGAGATAACCTAGAACCCCTAAACAGATGTAGCCCATGGCAGTTCAGTGTCCATCCGGGACACATAGTAATGGGAAGAGGGACTGCCTCTGACGTAATCTGATTGGCCTGCTCATTGATCACCTCACCCTGAGGGGGGAGCAGCCTTACCAGGCCATGGTAGAGGATAATGTAGCCACATTTGATGAGAACTGATAGACTAAGATCAGAAAGGAGTGGAGAACCCCCACTATCTGTGGACTTGGGGAGTGGCATGCATGCAGAAAAAGGAGGGAGGGTGGGATTGGGAGGGAAGGAGAGAGGGGCTTATGGGGGGATACAAAATGAATAAAGTGTAATTAATAAAAAATTTAAAAAAGTCAAATAAAATTCACAGTCTTACCTGTAGCAGTGAGGTTCCTGTAGATCTTCAGCATCACATCATTGTAGAGACTCTTCTGGGAAAGGTCCAGTTAAGCTCAGTCTTCCAGAATGAAGATTCTGTGCACATTACCACATGTTAATGCATCCTAAAACATTCCACAGATGTGTACAGAAGAAAGCAGAATTCAGATAACGTTGTGAAAGGATATTTCTTTGACAATAGTTCCGGTGATTTTTCAAACTTATTCCATGACAAGACATAGAAGAGGAGGTTCACCCCATTAATTTCTAGGCCTTTTTAATGCCTTGGCCTTGCAAGAAAGGTGTGTATTAACATACATGTAGACATAGACAAAAATAAAAAAGAGAAACAAACAAACCAAAACCACAGATCAACCATAATGAGTACATTTCAGAGAAATTGTATAAACAATTACTAACTACAAAACAAATCAAAACAAACAAACAAATAACATGGGTAAATGGGATATATTGGCTCATGCATAGCTATAGTCTATACCTACCAAAAGATCAGATAGTCAATCCACCTTAGCCCCACTACCTCTCCCTTCCTCATCAAAACATGCTAACCCTCAGCTTGAGTGGATACTTGCTGCTGAACCAGTGGCCACACTGGCAATGACAAGTCCAGCCTCCAATTAAGCTAGAGATTCCATGCTTGATTATTGGCCACCTAGGCCTCCAGAACTCCTGTCCAAACTTGAATGGAGACCCTATGCTCAACCATAGACCATACAGTTCACAACACAGGAGAAGAAACAGAATCCATGGAAGAAAACACTTCTTCAAGTAAGACAAACTCAGAAATAAGTCCTAAATCAATAATTACCCAGAACATTGATGCCAAAAAAAAAAAAAAAAAAAAAAAACAGTGTAAGAATGCAGTCTATAAATGGATCCATGATGGTGGCACCGACCATGCAGGGATCTGAACAACAGCTCAGGAATGAGAGCACAGTGACCAGAAGAGAATTCTGTGGACTCCAAAACCTTGACATCTGTGTTTTTAGGTGAAAGAAGAACCCACAGGGAAACTCAAGGGCCCAACTTCAGACCACCCTGCCATTCCCAGGAATAGTTCCCAGGGTTTGGCCTGGCACAGCCACAGTGATAGGCTGCCTGCTCAAGCTCACTCTCTGGTACTGATTTTTTGCAGCTCTTACTTCAGGTGCTTACTCTCACTGACCATGCAGTACATATCTTCCTTCTGGTACCTGGGTTAGGCCTCAGAGCAGAACACACACTCTCACTGTCCCATGAACACCTTCTGAGTACCAGAGGTTTTTGGCCCCAAACTCAGGTACCCACTCTCAGGGTCCTTAAAGGGGATACCTTACAGTATCAGGGACACCCAGCTGCAAACTCAGGGACCACTCTCACCGTTCTGAGCACCTGGCTCCAACCACGGACTTTCTGACACTTGGGACCCATAGATAAAACTAAGACACTGCTCCAAGGCTCACTCAGTCTCCCTACAGAGACCAGTAGAACCTCTGAGCTGACAGGATCTCTATTAAGGCTACATATAGAAAGTACACTGTCTGAGCACAGTGATTGGGCTCACTAAAATAAGATAAATAAAGCCAGTAGTAGAGGAACTAACTCCAGGTCTTCCCTGTGAGAGGAGGATCCTTGAGTGGCTGAGGAGTCCACATGTTCCCCAGGATCAAACATCTGATGAGACTGACTGGAAATTCCTTGAGAGCCAACCACCAGTCTGAGGTTATTTCCACCAAACTGAAAAGGGCTCCTGCAGGAACATCCAGCTTCTTGTCCAGGACTCTCCCCACATCCCTGAGCACTTCAGTAGGCAACAGGATCTATGCCAGAGACAGCCAGTTGTCCAAAGGGAAGTAATCCTGAATGCCCAAATACAACTGAAACAAAAGAAAATAACCTTAAATCTATGCTTATGGAGATGAAAACAGAGGAAACAAGTAAAATCTATAAAGAAATACAGGATGATAGAGACAAAAAGTCAAAAGCCTTTAGAGACAGAAATAAATTAATCACTGAAAGAACTGCAGAAAAGTTCAAAGAGGTGAAGAAAATTGGATAAATCAGGTAATGAAAAACAGGAAAATACAATCAGGTGAAGGAAATCAACAAAACTGTGCAAGAGCTGAAGATGGAAATGGCAACATTAAAGAAAGCACAAATTGAAGAAATCCTGGAGAGGGAGAACTTAGGGAAGAAAGCAGGAATTACAGAGGTAAGCATTAGCAACAGAATACAAAAGATGGAGGAAAGAACCTCAGGTGTAGAAGACACAATGAAAGAAATTGATGCATCATCCAAACCAAAAATGTTAAATTCTAAGAAAACTGTGACACAAAACATTCAAGAAATCAAGGACACTGTGAAAATGAGAAACCTAAGAATATTATAAATAGAAGAAGGAAAAGATTCCCATGTCCAAGGACCAGAAAACATTTCCAACAAATTATAAAAAAAAAATCGCCAATCTTAAGAAAGAGATGCTTAAAAGGATACAAGTGACTTACAAAATTATTAGACCAGAAGAGAAAATCATCTGACCACATAATAGCTAAATCACTGAATGAACAGAAGAAAGAATGATAATTAAACGCTGAAAAGGAAAAGGGCCCCCAAAAAAAATAATGGCAAACTTATCAGAATCCTATGTGACTTCTCTGCAGAGATCATAAAAGCAAATTTAAATAATATGTATGCAAATACCCAGTCGTACACAAGACACTTTTAGGAAAACCAGCACCTAAGGTTAAACATACACCACCTAAACAAAACAAAACAACAACAACAAAAAAAACCAGAACATAAATAACTTCAGTATAGCAAAACAAAAAATAGAAAAGGACACAAACACACTATTGCAACCAACACCAAACTAAAAGGAACTTACAGTCACTGGTCATTAATATCTCTAAACAGCAATGGAGTCAACTCTCCAATAAAAAGATATAGGCTAAAAGAATGGATGAGTGACCCAGCTTTCTGCTGCATATAAGAAACACACCTCAACCACATCTCAACCAATGAGAGATATTACCTGAGAGTAAATGTTTTCCAAACAAATGGACAACAAGAAGTAATCTGCAGTAGTAATTCTAATATCTAATAAAATACTTTCAACCAAAATAAATCAAAATAAATGAGGAAGGACACTTCATACTCAAAAGAGAATAATTGTGCCAAGAAGAAATTTCAATTCTGAACATCTATGCCCCAAATACAAATGCAGCCACATTTGTAAAAGAAACATTAATAAAACTTGAACCACACGTTAATCCCCATACATTAATAGTGGATGACTTCAACATCCCACTCTCACCAAAGGACAGGTCAAGGAAACAGAAAGTAAACAGAGAAATAATAACACTAACAAATGTCATGAATCAAATGGATGTAAGAGACATCTACAGAACTTTTCACCCAAACACAAAAGAATATAACTTCTCAGCACTTTATAAAACCTTCTCCAAAACAGATCATACAGTTGCTCACAAAGCAAGCCTCAACAGATACAAAAAGACTGACATAATTCCTTTTACCTATCAGACCACCATGGACTAAGCTGAATCACAACAACAACAGAAATAGAAAAAAGTTGACACAGGCATAGAAACTGAACAACTCTCCACTCAATGACAGCTGGATCAGGGAAGCAAGAAGAAAGAAATTTAAGACATCCTAGAATTCAATGAAAATGAAGGCACAACATATCCACACTTATCGAAAACAATGAAATCAGTGATAAAAAAGAAAGTTCATGACATAAAGTATATCCATAAAGAAATTGGAGACATCTCATACAAGCAACTTGATGGCACACCTGAAAAAAAAATGGAAGCAGATACACCCAAGAAGAGCAGACAGCTGGAAATAATCAAATTCAGGTCTGAAATCAATAAATTAGAACAAAGAAAACAATTCAAAGAATCAATGAAACCAAGAGCTGAATCTTTGGAATTTCAATAAGATAGAAAAATCCTTAGCAAAACTAACTAAACGGCAGAGAAACACTATCCAAATCAAAAAATAAGAAAACAAAAGTATGACATAATGACAGACACTGAGGAAATCCAAAGAAATATTAGGTCATAATTCAAAAGTATGTATACCACAAAATTTAGAAATCTAAATGAGATGGACAATTTTCTTGATAGATTCCACTTACCAAACTTAAATCAAGATCAGATAAACAAGTTTAATTGTCTTAAGTCCCCTAAAGAAATAGAAACAATCATCAAAACTCTCCTATCCAAAAAATGCCCAGCACCAGATGATTTCAGTGCAAAATTCTTTCAGACACTCAAGGAAAAGCTAATAGCAACACTCTTCAAACTTTTCTACAAAATAGAACAATTTCCCTAATGAACACTGATGCAAAAATATTGAATACTTGCAAACCAAATACAACAAAACACCTCAAAGTTATACACAATGATCAAGTGGGTTTCATTCCAGGCATGTATTGTGGTTCAATATATAGAATGCTATCATTGTAATAGATCACGTAAATTAATGGAAGGACAAAAACCACATGATCATCTCCTTAGATGCTGAAAAATCATTTGACAAAATCAAATACCCATTCATGTTTAAAACTTTGGAGAAATCAGGGCTACAAGGCACATACCTAAACATAGAAAAAGCAATACACAACAAGGCTATAGCCAACGTCAAACTAAATGGAGAGAAACAAATCAATTCCACTGAAATTAGACAAAAAGCAAGACTGCTCACTCTTGCCTTATCTCTTGAAAATATTACTTGAAGTACTAGCTAGAGCAATAAGAAATATAAAGGAAATCAAGGGGATACAAATCAGAAAAGAAGAAGTCAAAGTATCACTATTCACATGATAGTATACATAAGTAACCCCAAAAATTCTACAAGGGAATTCCTACAGCTGATAAATACCTTCAGCAAAGTGTCTGGATACAAAATTAACTCAAAAAAAAAAAAATCAGAAGCCCTCCTATATGCAAAAATAAAAGGGGAAAGAAGGAAATTAGGCAAATAGAACCTTCACAACAGCCAAAAGAAAAGCAAAACAAAAAACCATAAAGTATTTTGGTATAATTCTAACAAAGCAAGTGAAAGACTTGTATGAAAAAAAAAATCAAGTCTCTCAAGAAGAAATTGAATAAGATATCAGAAGATAAAATGATCTCCCATGCCCATAGATCAATAGGATTAACATAATGAAACTGGCCATTTTACCTAAAAGAATATAGATTCAATGCAATTCCCATTAAAATACCAACAAACTTCTTTACATATACTGAAAAAAAAAACAATTCTCAATATCTTGTGGAAAAAAATAGCTAAAACAACCCTGTACAATCAAAGATCTTCTAGAAGTACCTCCATCCCTGATCTCAAGTGAAACAGAAATAAAAATGGCATGGTACTGTCATGGAAACAGAATAGATGATTAATGTAATTAATGGGAAATCCAGAAATAAACCCAGACACCTACAGGTATTTAATTTTTGACAAAGAAGCCAAAACCAAACAATGTTTAAAAAGACAGTATCTTCATCAAATGGTACTGGCCTGGCCTAACTGGATGTCTCCATATAGAAAAATGCAAAAAGACCCATATGTATCACCCTGAGCAAAACTATAGTTCAAGTGGGTCAAAGACCTCAACATAAAACCAGACACAATGAACCTGTTAGAAGAAAAAGGAATGAAGAGCCTTGAAGTCATTAGCACAGGAGACAAATTCCTAAACAGAACACCAAAAACACAAGCTCTAAGATCAACAATCAATAAATGTTATCTCATGAGCTGAAAAGCTTCTGTAAAGCAAAGGACACTGTCATCAGAACAAAATAACAGCCTACAGACTGGAAACAGATCTTCACCATCCCTACATTTGACAGAAGGCTAATATCCAGAATGTATATAGACTCAAGAAATTAAACACCAAACTGGGATACAGAGCTAAACAGAGTATTCTCAACAGAGGAATACTAAATGTCAGGGAAAGACTTAAAAAAGGCTCACTGTCCTTAGTCATCTGGGAAATGCAAAAGAAAATGACTCTGAGATTCTATTAGAATGGCTAATAACAATAACTCAAGTGACAACACATCCTAGTGAGGATGCAAAGAAAGTGAAACCCTCCTCCATTGCTGGTGGAAATGTAAACATGTACAACCACTTTGGAAATCAAGATGGCACTGTCTCAGAAAATTCAGAATAACTCTACCTCAAGATCCAGCTATATCACTTCTGGATATACCCAAAAGATGCTCCATCATACATTAAGGACATTTGCTCAACTATATTCACAGCAGCTTTATTTATAATATTCAGAATCTGGAATCAACCTATATTTTTCTCAAGCAAAGAATGGATACAGACATTCTTATACAATTACACAACAGAATACTCCACAGCTAATAAAAACAAGGAAGTCATAAAACTTGCAGGCAAATGGATGGGACTAGAAAAGATCATCCTGAGTGAGATAACCAGAACTAGAAAGATATGCATGGCATATACTCACTTATAAGCAAGTATTAGCCAGTTAATATAGGATAGCCAAACCAAAATCCACAGACCTAAAGAAAGTAAAGAACAAGGAGGATTCGAGGGAAGATGATGAATTCCCATTAAGAAGGGCAAACAGGATAGAGACTGGAAGTATGAAAGAGAGAACAGGACAAGAGTCTAGCACAGATGTTCTCTGAAAGTCTCCATCCAGCAGAAGATGGAAGCAGAAGCTGAGAATTACAGCCATACTCTGGGCAGAGCACAGGGAGTCTTAAGGAAGAATGGGGGAAGAGAAGGGGGTCAGTAGCTCCACAAGGAGACCAACAAAGTTAAAATATCTGGACCCAAGGGTCCCTGTCAAGACAGATGGGCCAACCAAAATCCATACATGGAGAGGACTTAGATCTCCTACCCAGATGCACCCCATAGGCAGTCAGTCTCCAAGAGGGTTTCCTAGTAAGTGGAGCAGGGGTTGTCTCTGACATAAACTTTGTTCCCTGCTCTTTGATCACTCCCTTCTGGCAATGTAGCCTTGCCAGGCCACAGAAGAAGAGGATCCAGGCAGTTCTGATGAGACTTGATAAGCTAGGGGCAGATGGTAGTGGAGGAGGACTTCCATTTTCAGTGGACTAGGGAAGGAGGTTAGGGGGAAAAGAAAGTGAAGATGGGACTGGAAAGAGATGGGGCAGGATGCTACAATTGGGTTGTAACATGAATAAATTATTAAAAATATAAATGAATAAATAAACAGATAGATAAATAAATAAATAAGAATACAATCTACAACAGCGAGGTCGATATATTCCACTGGGTATCCTACTACAGCAATCCCTGAATAGTCCAACAAAGCAGAAGTCCATAACATATAAAATCTGTCAATGTATTCTACCATATAAACAAACTGAAAGAAAAATATCACATTAGGAAATCATTAGATGCTGAAAATGGCTTTAACAAAATCCAACACCCCTTCATGACAAAGTCTTTGTGGACAGTAGGAATATAGAAGACATACATAAATATAAGGAAAATTCACAGCAAGCCTACAGCCAACGACAAATTAAATGGTGAAAAACTCAAGGCAATTCTACTAAAATAAGGAACAAGACAAGCTTCTTTCCTCTGCCCATATCTATTCAATAGAATACTTGAAATTCTTCCTGGTGAGGGCATTGAAAGAGATCATGGAAATACACACCAGAAAAGAAGTAATCAAAGTATCATTAATTGCAGATGATACCATAGTATTCATGAGAGATCCCAAGAATTCTACCAGAGAACTCCTAAACTTGATGAATACCTTTCACAAAACAGCTGGATACAAAGTTGCTTGAAACAGACAAAACCAAAAAGAGAAAAAGAAAGAAAGAAGAAAAACAACAAAACAAAACAAACAAACAAACAAAAAAAACAATAGCTGTCCTATATAGAAATGACAAACAAGCTGAGGAAGACATCAGAAAACCACACAGTTCCCAATAGCCATAATTAATATAAAATATACTGAGGTAATTCTAACCAAGAAAGTGAAATACTTGTGCAGCAAGAATGTTAAAGAAGTTTTCTTTAGAGTCTTTCTAGACTGTTTAGAGAATGAAATTGAAGAAGATACCAGAAGATAGAAAGATTTCACTCATGGATAGAATTAATATAGTAAAATGGCCATCCTACCAAAATCAACCTACAGACTTAACACAATTCACATCAAAATTTCCACACAATTATAATCAAATCAAAGACCCATATATAAATCCACACATCTATGCCCATTTGATTTTTGATATAGTAGGTAAAAAGACACAACAGAAAAAAGAACGCATCTTTAAGAAATGTTATGGATTCCATGCACTCTGCCCAACAGTTGACCATGAGGCTCAGCATCTGCTTTGATAGTCTGCAGGGCAGAGCTTTTCAGAGGCGCTCTGCAGCAGGTTTCTAGGTTGTTTCCTGTTTTCTTCTTCTTCTGATGTCCATCCATTTTCAGTTGAGGGGAATCTGGGCTGTTTTCAGCTTCTGGCTATTACAATTAAAGCTACTACAAACATGGTTGAGCAAATGTCCTTATTGTGGACTTGAGCCTCTTTTGTATATATGCCTAGGGGTGGTAAGGCTGGATCTTGAGGAAGCACTATTCCTATTTACCCGAGAAAGCACCAGATTTCTTTCCACAGTGGTTGTACAAGTTTACATTCTCACCAGCAGTGGAGGAGGGTTCCCCTTTCTCCACAACCTCTTCAGCTTGTTTTGTCACTTGAGTTTTTCATCTTGGCCATTTTGATGGGTGCAAGGTGAAATCTCAGGGTTGTTTTGATTTGCATTTCCCTAATGACTAATGAGGTTGAGCATTTCTTTAAGTTTTTCTCTGCCACTAGATGTTCCTCTATAGAGAATTCTCTGTTTAGCTCTGTTCCCCATTTTTTAATTGAATTACTTGTTTTGATGCGTTTCAGCTTCTTTAGTTCTTTTTATATACTGCATATTATCCCTCTGTCAGATGAAGTGTTGGTGAAGATTTTTTCCCAATCTGGAGGCATTCATTTTGTTTTGATGATGGTGTCCTTTGCTTTACAAAACCTTTTTAGTTTCATGAGGTCCCATTTATTGATTGTTGCTCTTATAGCCTGTGCTGCTGTTGTTCTGTTTAGGAAGTTTTCTCCTCTACCAGTGAGTTCTAGGGTCTTCCCTACTTTTACTTCTAACTGATTTAATGTTTATGATTTTATGTTGAGGTCTTAAGTAATCAAACAGGAGGACGCTGACTAAAATGCTCAATCCCCATCCTGAAAGGCAAAGAGGATGGACATCAGAAGAAGAAGAAAACAGTAAATAAGCTAGGAACCTGCCACTGAAGGTCTCTGAAAGGCTTTTCCCTGCAGACTATCAAAGCAGATGCTGAGACTTATGGCCAAATGTTGGGCAGAATGCATAGAATCTTCGGAAAGAAGTGGGAAATATTAAGATCTGCAGAGGACAAGAACTCAACAAGGAGAGCAACAGAACCAGAAAATTTGAACACAGGGGTCTTTCCAGAGACTCATACTCCAACCAAGTACCAGGTATGGAGATAACCTAGAACCCCTACACAGATGTACCCCATGACAGTTTAGTGTCCAAGTGGGTTACATAATAATGGGAAGAGGAACGGCCTCTGAAATAATCTGATTGGCCTGCTCTTTGTTCCCCTTCCCCTGAGGGGGAAGCAGCCTTACCAGGCCACAGAAAATTACAGTGCAGCCACTTCTGATGAGATCTGATAGACCAAGATCAAAAGGAAGTAGAGGAGGATCTCCCCTATCTGTGGACTAGGGGAGGAGCATGCTTGAAGAAGGAGGAAGGTAGGTAGGATTGTGGGGATGGGGGAGGGGTTTATGGGGGGATACAAAGTGAATAAGGTTTAATTAATAAAAGTTAAAAAATTATATTTTAAAGTTGAAACCAAGCTGGGAGCAGTGTTGACACCTGGAATCCCAGCACTCCAGGGAACAGATGGAGGTGAATTTCTGTGAGTTCAAAGCCAGCCTGCTCTACAAAGTGAGTCCAGGACAGCCAAGGCAACACAGAGAAACTCTGTCTCTAAAAACAAAACAAAACAAAACAAAACAAAACAAAACAAAAACAAAAGCAAAGCAAAACAAAAGTTGAAACCTGATATGGCCCTATATGTCCCAGGGACTAGCAGTCTATAGAAAAGCATACCACAGAATACTCACAGATTTTCTCTCAGGCTGTACACTTTTAGCCAGAAAAAATAACAATCCTGTCAGACAGTGCCACATCAGTTTGTCCAGATCTCCTGTTTTAGTTGAACTAGTGTAACTACAATAATTTGTTTTCTAGAAATACATTCAGTTCTTTAAACATATTCTTGACTTCCTAGATGGTGGACCCAAGAAATGAAAATTTAAGACATTTATTGATCATCTAACCTTGATTAGCTGAGGACTCATTGGTAACCCCAACTGCTAGCAAAGCAAGAAAGCTCCCACCTGACTTCCTGCCACTGTTTTCTGTGCTGTGGCTATATCAGTTTCAAAACTGGTCAGTGAAGTCAGTTCTTACACAGGTTCCTCTTCCTTTTTACTTCCCCCCAAAAAACCACAGAGGGCAGAGGACAATCATTCACAGGTCTCCTTTTCATTCTCATGACCAGTGAAGGCCCAGCCTATGAGTTTGCAGTAGTGTCTTCCAAGCGCTGGACAACAGAGGTAGGACTAGGTGTTCAAAGCAATTTGCAATCACACTGTGTGAGGGAAACCTGAACTATGGGAGGCATTGCTCTAAACAGAAGTAAACTAATCAGCAGTACCAGAGAAAAATGGAATAAAAGTCTTAATGACCACAAAACACAGGAGAATAGAAACAGAGATTAGAGCAGTAATACATTCAAAGAAAATGAAATTTGAAAACTGATACTGATAATTCACACTTTAAAAAGGTAAACATGGTTGAAAAAACCCTTAGCTATGCTGACTTGGGAAAATAGTAGTCCCTCCCTTAGTGGAGGGAACGCCATTAATAAGCACCAATTGCCCTTGACCCTGCATACAGTGTTAGTCTGAGATCTGTAACCTGACTCAAATAGATACTGCCAGTGAGTGGCCTGTGTCTTAAACCTCTGAGGTGACTTAAGAGTGTCAACCACGGCTATGTCTATACTATAGAAGAGTTCCACAATTGGATATTCAGAATTTATTGGCTCAAGCTAACTTCCCCAAACTGTTTTGTCTTCATGCATGAATAATACATATTGGGAAATCACAAAATTACTCCCCCTGCTTAATCAAGTCCTTCTTCATAATGGTGACCCCTGCAGCTGACTATATTAAACTGTACTTATTGATCAGAAGTATTGCCTACCCTCTTTTTACCAGCAGTGTGCACAATAAACAATTCCTGCCCTTCAGGTCTGAAAGCAAAGGCATGCTCCACACATATATTCTATTCCTGTTGCTGAAATGGGCAGTTGATTAAGTAACTCAAATTACTAATTTTAAAACTCTGTGATGGTACAGCACTTTAATTTAAGATTTTAATTTTAATCAAGTGGACATCAAGATAATTGTCATCAATAGCCACAGAATAGGAACAAATCCACCTGACTCAATGTAAGAGAGATGGTCTCAGAAACATTTTTTTCTACGAGGCTGGAGGTACATCTGTTCATTAATTAATACACCTTTTTGGGGAGAAAAAAACTCCATGAAGTTAAGACAATAATGAAGAAAAATTTCTTGAGAACAGCAGACACCCAGCTCTGGTTAATGTTGAAAGAGGACAGATTTTGCATCCTATATATGCTGGGTCAGACTCTAGGTTACACTTTGAACAATTTGTTTATTTTTTTCTGTTTTTCTTTTTCTTTCTTTCTTTTTTAATACTAGTTACATATTGTTAACTTTATATCCCAGCCATATCCTGCTCCACCATTCTCTCCCAATCCCACACTTCCTCCCTCATCTCCTCCCTGCCCCTTTAGGAGTCCACTGTTTGGGGAGGACCTCCTCCCCTTTCATCTGACCCTGTTTTATCAGGTATCTTCAGGACTGGCTGCAAAGTCCACCTCTGTGGCCTTGCAGGACTGCTCCTCCCCTAGGGGTTGAGGAGGTCAAAGAGCCTGCCATTGAGTTCCTGTCAAAAATAGCCCCTTTTCACCAAACTATGGAAACCAATTGGTTACTGAGCTACCACAGGCTACATCCTAGCAGAGGCCCTAGATTATATCCATACATGGTCCTTGGTAGACTGTCAGTCTCAGAAAAGACTCCTATGCCCAGATATATTTGATCCTTGTGGAGCTCCTGTCCTTTCCCCATCATACTAACTCCTCTTTCTTTCAGATGATTCCCTGGACTCTGCCTAAGGTTTGGTTATGATTCTTACTTTCTGCTTTGATACACTGCTAGGTAGATTCTTTCAGAAACCCTCTACAGTAGGCTCCTGTTCTGTTACTTGTTTTCTCCTATGTCCAATGCACATCACATTTGTCTTTCTAAGTGAGGATTGATCTTCTAACCCCAGGTCATCTTTCCTGTTTATCTTCTTTAGGAGTATAGAGTTCATTTTGTTTATCATAACTTATAGGTCTATATAAGTGAGTATATATCATGTGTGTATTCCTTTTTGTGGTATACTTCACTCAGAATGATCTTTTCTCGATCCCACCATTTGCCTGCAAATTTCATGATGTCCTCCTTTTTGATTGCTGAGTAGTATTCTGTTATGTTAAAATACCACAATTTCTGTATCCATTCCTCCATTGAGGGACATCAGGGTTATTTCCAGGTTCTGGCTAATACAAGTAAAGCTGCTACAAACATGGTTGAGCAAATGTCATTGTTGTGTACTTGATCAAATTTTGGGTATATGCCTAGAAGTGGTATAGCTGGGTCTTGAGGAAGCGCTAATCCTAATTGTCTGAGAAAGTGCCAGATTGACCTCCAAAGTGGTTGTACCAGTTTACATTCCCACAAGCAATATAGGAGGGTTACCCTTTCTGTACAATCTCTCCAGCATGTGTTGTCTTTTCAGTTTTTGAAATTAGCCATTTTGATGGGTGTAAGGTGAAATCTCAGGGTTGCTTTGATTTGCATCTCGCTGATGGCTAAGGATTTTGAGCATTTCTTTAAGTGTTTCTTTGCCATTCTATATTCCTCTACAGAGAATTCTCTGTTTAAATCCATATCCCATTTTTAATCGGATTACTTGGTTTATTGATATTTAACTTTTTTAGTTCTATATATAGGGATGGTGAAGATTCTTTCCCTGTCTGTAGGCTATTGTTTTGTTTTGACAACAGTGTCTTTTGCTTTACAGAAGCTTTTCAGTTTCATGAGGTCCCATTTATTGATTGTTGCTTAGAGCCTGTGCTGTTAGTGTTCTGTTCAGGAAGTTTTCTTCTGTGCCAATGAGTTCTAGGCTCTTCCCCATTGTTCTAGAAAAATGCTGGAGCAGGACTTCCGCAGACATCACCTAAAGTTGGGCAGCACATAGTAACCATCAAACTGTGACCATCATATTTTTAGTCATCAAAATTAGCCATCAGGTAGTAGCAATAATGGAGTGGCCATCACGTGATTTCTATCACATAGTGTGGGTCATTATGATCATTACACAGCTGGACATAACATAGGACCTTTAATACATTGAGTATCACTAAGGCTATCACACAGATACCTTCAAACAGTGCCCATTATGGAAAGTAAATCACACAGTTATCCCTTAAACAGTGAACCTCACACAATGGCCATCAGTCACTGGCCATCCCAGTGTGTCCACAGAACAGAGTCCATTAGGGTGGCTATCAAATAGTGATACTCACTTAGTGTTCACCACATATTTCAATAAAAGAGTGACAGTCATAAAGCAGACATCGAACACTGGGAATCACACAACGTTCACACAGTGGCCATTGCAGAGTGACAGTCACAGAGTTGGCTGTCTCAATGTGGCTATAGCACAGTGGGCATCCTATAGGGGTTATGATACTCAACCATCACATACAGAGGATATAAAACATCAGTCACCAAATTATGTCCATTCCTAGTGACCTCCATATGGAAGCCATCACATAGTGATGATAAAGAGAGACCATTACATACTTTACTCCAAGGTGGACATCACACAGTGACCATCACACTATGTCCATCACAAAGTGATGATCACTCAGTGAATTACTCACAGCTGTTCATCACAATGACTATCATAATCTGTTCATCACATTGTGGCCCTCACTTGCTGGTCACAACATAGTGGATTTTACAGTATCCATCACCCAGATATGACCACACAGATGCCATCACACAGGGACCATTATGCTGTAGCCATAAAACAACAGCTATCAATCTGCTTTCATATTGCAATGATAATGAAAATGTGGACAGTATAAACTGATAAGCACATAGTGACCAACACAGTGACCATCACGTCATGGCCTTCACACAGTGTCTCTCACACTGTGACCATAAGAGAGTTGGCCATGTACATTGACATTGGCCATCACTTGGTGTCCATCACATGCCATCTTTAACACTCTGGGCATCACCATGTTTATGACATAATGACTATCACACATTGGCCATCATAAATGAATATTACACAGTGACCATCAAACAGTATCAATCAAAATGTTCATCACAAATTAGTGATTACACGGTGACCATTATGCAATTAAATCACACAGCTAATCATCAATTATTAGCCAGCACAGAAAGGCCATCACAAAACAACCATCAGTGACAGGCCATGGTCGTGAAAATCATGTATTTGCAATGAAGCACTGATCAATGCACAGTGAACAAAACTCAGTGTCAGTCACCCATTGTCCAACACAAGGTCAAATTTACAAAGTGACAATCATACCACATAAATCACATAGTGGGATATCAAACAGTGACCATCAGATAATGGCCATCACAAGGTGACCATCACAGTAGCTATCAAACTTTGACCATCACATAGTGGGATCCCACAGAGTTTATTATTCAGTGAACAACACACAGAGGCCATAATTAAGTGGCCAGCATACAGTGACCACCAAAAGTGTCAAAAAATACATTACTGTCAATGAGAGGCCCTCAAAAAGTGGCCATAAACAGTAACCATCACCCAGTAACCATCACGCATTGAACAGAACACAATAGCCATTAATTATTACCATTTCACAGTGGCCATTACATTGTAGCCATCACACAATGATAATTTAACAGAGCCATCACCCAAACATCACATGAATGCAATTACAGTGAACACCATGAAGTTGAACATCATGATACGGACATCTCAGTATCAATCAACTCATGGTCATACATGGTCTCCATTACATAGGGAAGACTACCTTAAATATCAAACAGTGATCACAAATACAGTGGCCATCATACAGAGGGATGTATATATATATATATATATATATATATATATATATATATATATATATAATTTATGTGTAATATTATATATATATATCATAGCAGGCATCACATAGGTGCAAGTTACCTGTGATATATGTACATATAAATGTATGAATGTATATCATATATATATATATGTGTGTATATATATATATATATGTGTGTGTGTGTGTATATATATATATATATATATATATATATATATATATATATACTGGGCACTCAGAAGAGGAGTCCCAACCTGGGAAGCTAACCCAGAGCCAGATTGAGAGCAAGACACACATGCAAATGAAGAGTCACAAGAACTGAGGCTGCAAACCCTGAGAGCCGGCAAACAGAGTACACAAGCCACAAAGCTGTAAGGATGTGGACAAAACAAGATGGTCAATTTCCAAATCCAGGCAAAAAAAAAAAACAATCCAAAAGGAGGAGAGTGAACCTTAGGCGAGAGGTGGGGACTCATTTGACAAGCACTTCCTGCAGGAAGCCTCTACCCACAGCACATGCCAGAATGATCCCTGCCTTCCCTATTGGGAAGGCCACAGAAGCATCAACCAGGCTAAGAAGTGACCAGGTGCTCTCATGGCTCCAAAGCTGGAGACACACAGAGGTGAGCAGGTTAACCTGAGTGCCCCAAAAAGAACATGCAGAAAAACACACTTGACAAGAGCAAGCTTGAAGGCAAGGAAGGGCTGTGAACCCCATGGAGTCAGCTAGAGTGGGCTCTGGGGTCTGAAAAAGGCTTCCTGAGCTATGGAGGAGGCATGGCTTTCCAACATTTTCACATGAGATCCCACTTCTGCCTCACAGGCAACCCTTCTGGAGACACTCTCTGGAGGCCTCTCTGCCTGATCTCAAAACACTTTGGCGTGTTCCTACCACACATGAGAGCTTAGGCTGCAGCCATCTTACCAGAGCTAATACTCCAACTTGCATTGGCCAACCAGACACCCACTACCCAATGACTCTGGCGAAGGTTAGGCTTCAGGAAGAAAGACCAGCCCCGACACCTCAACTCACACCTAGGCCTTCACCTCCCCAAGGGACTCACTGGAACACATGCCCACCCACACCACTTCCTGATGCACACCTGTGTGAATTGGAAGAGAAGGATGGATTTCCTGGAATTCTCACCCCCTCTTCTGGAGGGCTGTGCGGAAACAATCATTGACCTCAATTCCCATTGCAAGTACTCCAGTGCTAGGACAAATCTTCTTTCCAGAGTTAGATTTCCACCCCTTAGTGCTTCGGCCATGCCAAGGTACACAACTGTCTGGGGGAGAACTGCTTAGGATAATTGCCAGGTGTGTTAGCATCAACACTAATGAATATTGTGTTCATTTCTCTTTTTTGTATACATAGACATTCATGAATAAACATTTGTGAGTATATACATATGATTGGAAAGAGAGAGTCATTCACAGGCATGGACAAAGTTGATAGCCTCTGTGTGAGTGTACATGTGTGTTCAAGTGTATGTATGTATGTGTGTGTGTATGTATGTGTGTGTGTGTGTGTGTGTGTGTGTGTGTGAGAGAGAGAGAGAGAGAGAGAGAGAGAGAGAGAGAGAGAGAACAGTAGGAAAAAAACCAGAGGGGAAAAAGGATCCCTTGGCAACCCAGAAAGCCAAGACCCAGTTGCCCAGGATCAGAATGGAAATGAAAAGATCTGGGCTTGCTTTTGGGATTTGTACCAGTGTGAACACCTGTGAATGCCTAGCCTGTGGAAAGAAGGAGCCAGGCTGCCAAGGCGGTGTGGTTGGTGTGCAAGACAAGACCCAGTTGCCCTGGATCAGAAGAGAAATGAAAAGCTCTTGGAGAGCTTTTAGGATCTGCACCAGTGGAGTTGGAAAGGTTATTGTTGTTTAAGAACACCCTAGGATTGCATTCTGTTGGTGTAGAAGAGGTATTGATCAATTTCGGGGAGGTTGGGAAGCAACCTTTTTAATGTCATTAGAAGTTATATCTCATCTGTCTTTAACTGCCTTTGAAAACCAAATAAACTTGAAGCACAGGCACTAAAGATGACAGACAGAGATGATGAGGTTCAACAAACTAAAATTTAAGACTGTGGACCATCATGGATAAACAGAATAAAATAGAATTGTACATAGTTCTAAAGTATTTTTCTCATCCCTGGGAGTGGCACTTGTCCCCAGCTTCTCTCCACTTAGTCACATTTCCTGTTTGAATTGAGCACAGATGAACCAATACAGCTCCGATGTCAGGCAGCTTTTCATTTCTACAACAACAGATCTGTAGAACTACACTTATAGAAAGGAAACATTTATTTTACCAAAAAACTGTGTGTGCTTACCTTCTGCTTTCATGTAATTTTGCATTCATCAACTTTTCTTAGTTCCCTTCAAGCCCAAAGAAATCTTTGAACTCCATGGAATTAGAGCTACATAATACTCAAAGCAACCATAACATGCTGAGAACCCAACTGGATGCTTTCCAGTAGCAAATAGTGCACTTAACATTGAGCTATAACTCTAACACCGAAATGTGTATTTCAATTTATGTAAAGCACAAATGAAATGTTTTTCTTTTTATATGGTGCCTGCATGCAAGTTGCACACTGCTAGCACTGTGGAGCCCTCGGAAACAAGAAGATGGCAATGGATCTCATAAAACTAAAATTACAGGTGCTTGTGAAATTACAGATGCTGAGTCTTCTGAGATAGCTGCCATGAACATAACTTCTGACACATCACTTCACATAATAGTTTACCTTAAGCTTCTTTTTTTTCAAAAGCAACTACAACTGTGTTTATTTGTAAGATTTTCTTTTTTTAATTTAATTTTTTTTCTTATCAGTTACATTTTATTAACTGTATCCCAGCCATGTCCCGCTCCCTCATTTCCTCCCAATCCCACCCTCCCTTCCTCATCTCCCCCTTCCCCTTTCCAAGTCCACTGATGGGGGTGGACCTCCTCCACATTCATCCCATCCTGTTTTATCAGGTATCTTCAGGACTAGCTGCTAAGCCCTCCTCTGTGGCCTAACAGGATTGATCCTCCCTTGCGGGGTGGGGAGGTCAAAGAGCCAGTCATTGAGTTCCTGTTAGAAATAGTCCTTGTTCCCATCACTATGGGAAACCAGTTGGTTACTGAGCTACCACAGGCTGCATCTGAGCATAGGTTCTAGGTTATGTCCATACATGGTACTTGGTTGAATGACAGTCTCTGAAAAGACCCTGTGCCCAGATATATTTGGTCCTTGTGGAGTTTCTATACTTTGCCCATCATACTAACTCCCATTCTTTCATATGATTCCCTGTACCCTGTGGAAGGTTTGGTCATGAGTCTTTGTATCTGCTTTGAAAACACTGCTAGATAGAGTCTTTCAGATGCCTTCAGTAGACTCCTGTCATACATTCAATGCACATCCCATCTGTCTTTCTAAATGAGGATTGATCATCTTACCCCATGTCCACTCTCTTGATAATCTTTTTTAGGTGTATAGATTTCATTATGTTTGTCTTTTTCTTATAGGTCTATATAAGTGAGTATATACAGTGTTTGTGCTTCTCCTTTTGGAATATTTCACTCCGAATGATCTTTTCTAGATCCCACCATTTGCCTGCAAATTTCATGTTTTCCTCTTTTTGATTGCTGAGTAGTATTCCATTGTGTAAAAACAACACAATTTCTGTACCCACTCCTCTGTCGATGGACATCTGCGTTGTTTCCAGGTTCTGGCTATTACAAATAAATCTTCTATAAACATAGTTGAGCAAGTATACCTTTTGTGTACTTGAGCAAATTTTGGGTATATACCTAGCAGTGGTATAACTGGGTCTTGAGGAAGCACTATTCCTAATTGTCTTAGAAAGCACCAGATAGATTTCCAGAGTGGTTGTACAAGTTTACATTCCCACCAGCAGTGGAGGTGGGTTCCCCTTTCTCCACAACCTCTCCAGCATGTATTGTCACTTGAGTTTTTCATCTTGGCCATTCTGATGGGTGCAAGGTGAAATCTCAGGGTATTTTTGATTTGCATTTCCCTGATTGCTAATTAGGTTGACCATTTCTTTAAGTGCTTCTTTGCCATTCGATATTCCTCTACAGAGAATTCTCTGTTTAGCTCTATTCCCCATTTTTTAATTGGATTACTTGGTTTGCTGCTTTTCAGCTTCTTTAGTTCTTTATATTTACTGGATATGAGTCCTCTGTCAGATAAAGGGTTAGTGAAGATCCTTTCCCAATCTGTAGGCAGTTGTTTTGTTTTGATGATGGTGTCCTTTGCTTTACAGAAGCTTTTCAGTTTCATGAGGTCTCATTTATTGATTGTTGCTCATAGAGCCTGTGCTGTTGGAGTTCTGTTCAGGGAAGTTGTCTCCTGTGCCAATGAGTTCTAGGTTGTTCCCCACTTTTTCTTCTAACAGATTTAGAGTATCTGGTATTATGTTGAGGTCTTTGATCCACTTAGAATTTAGTTTTGTGCAGGGTGATGATTATTGATCTATTTTCATTTTTCTGCATATAGACATCCAGTTGGACCAGGACCATTTGTTGAAGATGCTGTCTTTTTTCCACTGAATGATTTTGGCTTCTTGGTCAAAACTCGAGTATTCATAGTTGTGTGGTTTTATTTCTGGGTCTTCTATGAAGTTCCATTGATCCTCCTTTCTGTTTTTATGCCAAAACCATACAGTTTTTATTACTATTTCTGTGTAGTACAACTTGAGATCGGAGATGGAGATACCTCCAGATGATCTGTTTTTGTACAGGATTGTTTTGGAGATTCCAGGTTTTTTGTTTCTCCATATGAAGCTGAAAGTCTTTTTTTCAAGATCTGTAAACAATTGAGTTGGCATTTTCATGGGGATTGCATTGAATCTGTAGATTGCTTTTGGCAGGATGGCCATTTTCATAATGTTAATCCTACCAATCCTTGAGCACGGGAGATCTTTCCATCTTCTGAGATCTTCTTCAATTTCTTTCTTCAGAGACTTGAAGTTTTTCTCAAACAGGTTTTTCACTTGCTTGGTTAGAGTCACCCCAATGTATTTTATATTATTAGTGGCTACTGTGAAGGGTGTTGTTTCCCTAATTTCTTTCTCGGCCCTTTTATCTTTGGTATACAGGAGGGCTTCTAATTTTTTTTTTGAGTTGATTTTGTATCCTGCCACGTTTTTGAAGGTGTTTATCAGCTGGAGGAGTTCTCTGGTTGAATTTTTGGGGTCGCTCATGTATACTATATCATCTGCAAATAGTGATACATTGAACTCTTCCTTTCTGATTTGTATCCCCTTGATCTTCTTTAGTTGTCTTATTGCTCTGGCTAGGACTTCAAGTACTATGTTGAAGAGGTATGGAGAGAGTGGGCAGCCTTGTCTTGTCCCTGATTTCAGTGGGATTGATTTAAGTTTCTCTCCATTGAGTTTGATGTTGGCTATAGGCTTGCTGTATATTGCCTTTACTATGTTTAGATATGTGCCTTATATCCCTGATCTCTCCAAGACTTTAAACATGAATGGGTGTTGGACTTTGTCAATTTCTTTTTCAGCATCTAAGGAGATGATCATGTGGTTTTTCTCCTTCAGTTTGTTTATGTGGTGGATTACATTGATGGATTTCCATATGTTGAACCACCCTTGCATGCCTGGGAGGAAGCCTACTTGGTCATGGTGGATGATATCTTTGATGTGTTCTTGGATTCGGTTTGCAAGTAGTTTATTGAGTATTTTTGTGTCAATGTTCATAAGAGAGATAGGTCTGAAGTTTTCTTTTTTTGTTGGGTCTTTGTGTGGTTTAGTTATCAGGATGACTGTTGCTACATAGAATGAGTTTGTAATGTACCTTCTGTTTCTATTTTGTGGAATAGTTTGAGGAGAATTGGTGTTAGCACTTCTTTGAATGTTTGGTAGAATTCCGCACTGAAACCATCTGGCCCAGGGTGTTTTTGGAGTGGAGACTGTGAATAACTGCTTCTATTTACTTGGGGGATATTGGGCTGTTCAGTCTTTCTACCTGATCTTGGCTTAATGTTGAAAGATGGAATCTTTCAAGAAAAGTGTCCATTTCATTTAGGTTTTCAAATTTTTTGGCATATAGGCTTTTGTAGTATGACCTAATGATTGTTTTAATTTACTCAGCGTCTGTAGTTATGTCACCCTTTTCATTTCTTATTTTGTTTATTTGGATGGTGTCTCTCTGCCTTTTAGTTAGCTTGGCTAAGGATTTGTCTATGTTGTTGATTTTCTCAACGAACCAGCTTTTTGTTTCATTGATTCTTTGAATAGTTTTATTTGTTTCTAATTGATTGATTTCAGCCCTGAGCTTGATTATTTCTAGCAGTCTGCTCCTCTTGGGTGTATCTGCTTCTTTTTTTCTAGGGTTTTCAGTTGGGCCATTAAGTTGTTTGTATGTGATGTTATGAATTTCTTCTTACAGGCACTTAGTGCTATAGGTTTTCCCCTGAGCGCTGCTTTCCATATGTCCCATAAATTTGGGTATGTTGTGCCTTCATTTTCATTGAATTCTAGGAAGTCTTTAATTTCTTTCTTTATTTCTTCCTTAACCCAGCTGTCATTGAGTAGCAAGTTGTTCAGTTTCCATGTGCATGTCGGCATTTTGTTATTTCTGTTGTTGTTGAGGTCCTGCTTTAGTTCATGGTTGTCAGATAGAATAAAAGGGATTATTTCAATCTTTTTGTATCTTTTGAGTCTTGCTTTATGACCAAATATATGGTCTATTTTGGAGAAGGTTCCATGCGGTTCTGAAAAGAAGGTATACTCTTTTGAGTTTGGATGAAAAGAACTGTAGACATCTATTAGGTTCATTTGATTTAGGGAATCTGTGTTTTCATTCCCCTATTTGTTTTCTGTCTAGTTAATCTGTCCCTTGGTGAGAGTGGAGTGTTGAAGTCTCCCACTATTAAGGTATTAGGATCAATGTCTGATTTAAACTTTAATATTGTTTCATTAACAATAGGTGCTCTTGTATTTGGGACATAGATATTAAAAATTGTGATGTCCTCTTGGTGGGTTTTTCCTTTGATGAGCATATAGTGGCCTTCCTTTTCTCTTTTGATTAACTTGGGTTGAAAGTCTATTTTATTAGATATTTAGGATGGCAATTCCAGCTTGTTTTCTGGTTCATTTGTTTGAAAAACATTTCTCCAGCCCTTTACTCTGGGGTAGTGTTTATCTTTGTTACATAGGTGTGTTTCTTGGATGCAACAGAATGTTGGATCCTGTTTCCTCAACCATTCTGTTAGTCTGTGTCTTTTTAATGGGGAGTTGAGTCCGTTGATGTTGATAGATAGTAGTGATCAATAATTGTTACTTACTTTTAATGTGGGGTTGGTGGTGTTACTGACTTTCATTGCTTGTATTCTTTTGGGCTTTTTGTTGTGTAGTTATCTATTTCCTCTGTTTTGTTAGATGTAATTGTTTTCTTTGGTTTGGAGTTTCCCTTCTAGTAACTTCTGTAGAGCTGGGTTACTATGTAGATATTGTTTAAATTTGGTTTTGTCATGGAATATTTTGAATTTTCCATCTATGTTGATTTAAAATTTTGCTGTGTATAGTAGTCTGGGTTGGAATCTGTGGTACCTTAAGGACTGTATGATTTCTGTCCAGGACCTTCTGGCTTTCATAGTTTCTGTTGAGAAATCTGGTGTGATTCTGATAGGTCTACCCTCATATGTTACTTGGCCATTTTCCCTTGCTGCTTTTAGATTTTTTTCTTTGTTCCGTAGGTTCAGTGTTTTGACTATGATGTGACATGAAGAATTTCTTTTCTGGTCTAGTCTACTTGGTGTTCTGTAGGCCTCGTGTATGTTTATGGCCATCTCCTTCTTTAAGTTGGGAAAGTTTTCTTCTATAATTTTCTTGAAAATATTTTCCGGACCATTGAGCCTGATGTCTTCTTTTTCTCCTACTCCTATTATTCTTAGATTTTGTCTTTTCATGGTGTCCTTGATTTCTTGGATGTTTTGTGTTTGGAACTTTTCTGTTTTTTATTTTTTTCTTTGAGAGACATGTCAATTTCCACAAATGTATCTTCAGCTCCTGAGATTCTTTCTTCCATCTCTTGTATTTTGTTGGTGATGCTTACTTTTGTAGTTCCAGATATTTTCTCTATGTTATCCAGCTCCAGGTTTTTCTCTATTTGTGTTTTCTTTATGGATTCTAATTCTGTTTTCATGTCTTTCACCATTTCCTTCATCTGTTTGAATGTGGAGTCCTGCTTTTCAGTGACAGCTTCTATTTTTTTGTCCATTTCCTCTCTATGTATCACTAATTGTGCCTCTACTTCTTTAGCTATAATTGCCTGTATTTCTATGAGAACTTTCTTTATTTCTTCTTTATTTGCCTTTATTTGTGTGGACATTTCTTTGAGAGCTTTGTGCATTTCTTCTTTGTTTGCATCAATTTTTGTGGTCTTTTCTCTGAGAGCTCGATTTGTTTCCTCTTGGTTCATCTCAATTTCTTTGGCTATTTCTCTGAGGGCTTTGTTCATTTCATCTTTATGGGCCTCTAATAGCTGGAGAAACATAGTTTTGAGGTCGTTTTATTGTATAACTAGTGAATTGAAGTGTCCATTGTTTTGTGGGGTTGCTGGTGAGGTCATTATGTCCTGATTTTTGTTGGGAGTGTTCTTACATTGGCCTCTAGCCATCTGGTTTTTTATAACCCTCACTGTTTGTTCCTCGAGTTTGTAGTTCAGTCTAAGATTGTCTTTTTCTGTTTTCTGGACTGTTTTTTTCAGGAAGATGAGAGAGGTTCACTGGTTTGGAAGTTTGCGTTTTGGTTTCAGTTTGCCTAATTAAGGAATGTGATGCTGGTGCTATTTGCAAGCACTTTTAGCAGGCACAGTGTGCTTGCAAGTGTTCTTTGACTATTGCAGTGGCCTACAGGCCACTATTATGCAGATCTGTCTGAGATCCAGGGATTGTTTTCCTGAATTACACTGGTGGACCCACAAAGCAGAGCCTTCAACGTTGGGGTCGCTCTCCCAAGAATCCCTATGATGCCCACACTAGGGCTGTGGGTGGCAGGGATCTTGTCTGGTTGCTTCTGTGGAGAGGCCCTGGGTCTGGGGCAAACTTGCCCTAGAAGGCTCACTCACTCTCTTGCAGGACCAGTAGGAATGCACAGGGGTTCCCCTTGCTCTCTACTCTCTGATTTGGTCCTGTTGCAAAAAATGCACTGGTAGGCTAACAGTCAGCTCTGAGACACTGTGGCCGCAGGACTCGGTGTCCACCTTTCCTGTGTACTGACTCTCTGTCCTTTCCCTCTGCCAGGAGGGGTTATGTTGTCTGGTCCCGGGGTAGCACATGAAAGAGTTAGGTTGAGTGTTCTCAATCCTAGATCCCTGGCCCAGATCTCTCTGCCAGAAGCAGCCTGGCAGAAGAACCTATGTTTGCTGATCCCGAGAGATTACCAGGTAGGGTTGAGTGTCCTCAGATCCAGAGCTTGGGTTTCTCTGCTAGGGGCCGCAGGGTGTGCTGGAGAGGGGGTGCTGTGTCCTGTGGTAGGCTCCCTCTCTGGCCTTCCCCTCTGACCTTCCCTTCCGTTAGGGCAAGCTTATGAGTCTTCTGAGATAGCTGCCAATGAACATAAC
>NW_026588030.1:0-4225 GCF_907164565.1 Psammomys obesus | reverse complement strand
TGCACTGTGGGTTTGGGGGCAGCTCTTAGACCTTCTTAGGAGACTGTGACATGTCGCATCGCCTACTGCTCAAGGGTGACTTTCCTGCCTCATCACAGGTTGGGGTCCCTAATCATCACTGTGAGTGGGGCTGTCATTCCTGACTAACCTTGATCTCGGCACCCACACCTAGTTCCCTGTACCTCAGTTCTTGAGACTTGTCTCTTCTGAGAAGCCACAGCCTGAGGAGAAATGGGAGGCTGGAGGAAGTGGAAAGTACATTATGCCTGCCCAGGCTCTCCATGGGTACCTGGCAGCAGGCCCCACGGGTGGCCTCTGAGAGCCACAGCCTACCTTCACATAGTTCCAGTGTGCCCTTCCCCATTCAAAAGCATCCCAGATAGAGGAGGTGCTGGTCCACATGGCCCCGCACTGTCAACATTCTGAACTTCCTGCCTTTCTGGTCAGAGGCTGCAAGATGGCTCCTTAGGTACAGGTGCCTGTTGCCCAGCCTAACAAGCTGGGGGACCCACATGGGGGAAGCAGAGAACTAATTCCTGCAAATTTCTCTCTCTGTGTATCTCTGTCTCTCTGTAGTCTTCTCTCTCTCTTTCTCTCTCTCTCTCATACACAAACACACTAAATATGTGTAATTTTAAAAATTACCTTGTCCATCAGTACCCCAGAACAAGATTAGCTAGCTCGCTGGTATGGTCATCAAGTGATTCCATTTCCTGGCCCCAATGGCAGGCCTCTGATCCCTAACACTTGCTGGTCTGAAAAAGGAAAGTCATGACCAGCTTGGAAGGAAGGAGCCGCCTTGTCCCCCTAAGGCTTGACACAGGAAGAGCCCATCCTGCCTCCCAGAGAGCAGGGAACAGCACTTTGCCAGAAATGAAAGAAACTTCTTTTTTCCTCTTTTAAAGTGTTGAAACTGGACTAGGGAGATGTCCCAGCTGGCAAAATACTTGCTACGAAAACAGGAAGACCTGATTTCAGTCCTCAGCACCTAAGTGTGGTCGTGCAGTCTGCACGTGTGACCTCAAAACGAAGGAAGTTGAAACAAGAGGGTCCTGGAGCTTACTTGCCAGCCAGTATATCCAAATTGGTGAGCGAGCTCCAGGTTCAGTGAGGAGAGACCCTGTCTCAAAACAAAGTGGGGAGTGATAAAGGAAGACCCCAAAGGTTGACTGCTTGCTTCACACACAGTGAAAGAACAGGCATCAGGTAGAGGACAGCCTGTTTGTGTGTGATGAGGTGATGAAGTACCCCCTGGCACTGGGTGGGGCAGTTTTATATGTACTGGGGGTCTTCAGGACCACAGTCTGCAGCCACACCAGGGAAGGTTTAGGTCTTTTGCTGTAGCCCGGAGCTGATGGGGGTATGGAGGACCCTTTCTTGCTTACAGAGCAGGGTGAGTGCCCCCACAACCCACTGAGGACTTCCTCTAAAAGCCTGAACTTGGGTGTAGTCTGAATTGTCCTCCTATGTTCTTTGGAGCCAACAGGACAAAGGCAGAGGTGGTGACTCAGGCATGTGACTAAGATGAAACAATCGGAGCTTTGAGCACAGGCCCTGGGCAGAACAAGGCTTTCCAAAGCAATGTCTGCTGCCCTGCCTGGCAGCAAGCTCAGGGTCTGATGCCCTCACATCCAAATCAGAATGCTGTCTGGGTGCCTCTTCCTCATCCTCCTGGAAGACCAAAAAGGAATTCTGACAGGAGTCTTCTTAAACCGTTGCCTGGTCTGTGAGAAAATTCTGTGCCCCTATCTTACATTTGCAGTGTGTTAATGATTGTAAAAATGACACCATCCTGTTCTTAGACATGCAAGAGCCCATTTTTAAAAAAGCTGCTTGATTTGGGAGTGGCCAGGCCTGGCTTCACTGTGCTGAAGTGGGGGATTTGAAAGGAGGGGACTGTGTGCCCCATAGGCTACCTGAATTCCCAGTATGATGTCACCACCAACATCTGGGATCAGAGAACAAACAGCCAAGGGAGTTAGAGGTTAGACCTCTGTTGTCTTTGTTGAGGAAGGCAAGGCCTCTGGAATGGGGCAGGCTGGCCAGAGCAGGGCCCTTTGCTGTGCTCCTGGGCAGCTCCTGACCGTGGTGCCCAGCTCCCATTACTTCAAACCTTACATTGTCTGTAAGTGTGGAAAGAAGTGAATGTATTCTGTTTCTGAGCTCTTCACTTCCTTGCTGCCCTTTGAGAGGTCTCTCACTTGGGGGCAGATGGTCCATACTGCTGCAGTTTTCAGGTGCCGGTGACCACAGGCTGAGCTGACCACGGCTTGCCTTGGCCCCCTCCATGCACCTTCCTTTTAGGGCAGGTTATTTACCTGGACCAGAGCGGGGGACTGAAGTTTGGGTGGACAGTCAGGGACCGAGGCCTTGGATTGGCGCCCAGATTCCTTGTGCCCTCCAGAGGGTGCCGCAGCCCAGACCCCCATTTTATTGCTGCCCTGCTGCCAGCCAGCAGGCTTCTCTTCTGGTTATCCAGGAAGCTACCTGCCCTGAGAGGCTCCAGAAAGCCAGGTCAGTCCCAGTGACGGATGCTGAGCACAGCATCCTAAAACCCTAAAAAACGGGTTTCTCTGCTGGCAGTTCGGCGATGCCATTGTAAGGGACATTGTAAGGTTCTTCATAGAATTGTGGGCTCTCTAGGGAAGGCAGTGAGTTAAGCAAGGCTTGACCTGGGCCCAGAGTAATGGAGGAGTGCCCTGGGGTGAAGAAGCAGATGGACGTGCATTTGCAAGTCCCTTTGCTTTTCCACAGTCACTCTGGACATCGGCTGATAGTTGCTGGATGTGGAATCAGATTCGTGAGGTTTTTGCTTCCAGTTGCACACTTTCAGCCTCCACCAGCAGGGGGCGCAGTGCGGCCCAAGCAGAGTCAGCTGCCCAGCAAATAAACCGCAGTCATCAAGCTGGGAGATTTGGTTCTTTTTTTTTTTTTTTTTTTTTCCCATTGTATGAACCTTTCTCTTAGAATGCAGACTTAGGCACTATGGAACACCTCATGGTAAGTAGGAGTTCAATGTGTCCCCCGTGCTGCATGACATCCCAGGAAGCAACTGCTTGGTTAGCCTGGCCACAATTGATATTCCTAAATTTGGGTACATTCTGTAATGTGTGTGTCGCCCCGCTGACTCCGGTTTATTCTTGTTGCACACGTTTCCTATGCAACGATTAATTTAAAATAATACTTTATATGCCAGTTTCTTTCTTCACTGCACCCTAGTGTGTTTATTTGCTTAATGAGTAACTTTAAATTTAACAGCATTTAAATTTTTTTTGAAAAATGTTTTGCCTGGAATGGTGGTGCCATCACCTGCCATCTGGAGGCTGAGGCTGGAGGATAGCTATGTAAGTAAGACTATCTTTAAACACACACACTCAGAAGCACAGTTATTTCTGAATTTTTTTTTTTTTAATTTCTGGTAGAATAACACAATTTAAAGACTCCCCGACTATCTGAGCCAGGCAGGAGTGTGTCCTCAGAGCAGGGGTCTCCGTCTCCATCGCATACCTTCCCTGCCTGTGGTTAGCCCTGACGAACATTCATTTCAGGGGGATGATGGCGAGCTGAGCTTCCCCATGCCACGAAGCAGCAACTCATCAGATTCAACTTGTGCAACTGCCTAAGGGGGTAAATTGCATTCCGGGAGAACAGATGAGTGACACATCGCTGCTTTCCCAAAGTTATCACAGGCGACTCTGCTGTGGTGAGATCAATACTGCTCACCCTCTGGAAGGTACAGCTTGAGCAGGATTGCCATCTGACTGCTTCCGGTTGAAAACCTCTTCAACTTGTGTTCCTAAGACCTTAGGCTGAGAAATAACCACGGGATTTAGATTGACAGACTGCAGAGTTAGTCACCAGGCGATGAGTAACTCCAGGAAGAACTGAATCAATTTTTAGCCTGGGTTCAGAAAGGCAGCGAGTCCCCAGAACAAAAGGCATGCTCTGAGGCTGGGAGGAAGGCCAGCCAGCGCTGTGTCCATCAAAATGCAGGTGGTCCAGCACCTGCTTGGCCCTCCCTCCTGCAGGGACCCAGCATGACCTGCTTCCTCAAGGGAAACCTGCCACCGTGGAGAGGTGGGTACAGCTGCCTGCTGGGGCAGTCCCCTGAGCCCTGCCACTAGGCACAGTGAGGCCAGCTTCCCCACCTCAGCCTGGCTCCAGGACCTTGGCCTCCCTCCCTGCTGCTGCCTGCATCCCAATCTGCTATCCAGGGGCTAGTGGC
>NW_026588029.1:0-5078 GCF_907164565.1 Psammomys obesus | reverse complement strand
AAATCTAGAAAATTCCTGACACAAACCATCCAAGAAATTCAAGACAACATAAAAAGACAAAACCTAAGAATAATAGGAATAGAGGAAAAAAAAAATATTCCCTCCTCCCAGGCCCAGAAAATATTTTCAACAAAATCATTGAAGAAAATTTTTCCAAATTAAAGGGGAGGCCTATGAGAAAACAAGAGGCCTACAGAACACCTAATAAATTAGACCAGAAAAGAAAATCCTCCCTCTACATAATAATCAAAACATTAAGTATACAGAACAAAGAAAAAATACTAAAAGCTGCAAGGAAAAAAGGCCAAGTAACATATAATGGCAAACCCATCAGAATCACACCTGACTTCTCAACAGAAACTATGAAAGCCAGTCTCTGAAGAAGGAATTGGAAGAAGATATCAAAGATGGAAAGATCTCCCATGCTCATGGCTTGGCAAGATTAATATAGTAAAAATGGCTATCTTACCAAAAGCAATCACAGATTCAATGCAATTCCCATCAAATTACCAATACAGAGCTTGAAAGAAAAAGTCTCACCTTCATATGGAATGATAAGAAACCCAGAATTCCTAAAACAACTCTCTACAGTAAAAGATATTTAGGAAGTATCTCCATCCCTGATCTTAAGCTGTACTATAGAGCAACAGTTATAAAAACTGCATGGTTTTTATAACTGCATGTTTCTATGCATGGCATAGAAACAGAATGGTGGATCAATGGAACCAAACAGAGGACCTAGAAATAAACCCACACACTTATGGACACCTGATCTTTGACAATGATGCCAAAACCATAAAATGGAAAAAAGATAGCATCTTCAACAAATGGTGCTGGTCTAACTGGATGTCTACATGTAAAAAAAAGAAAATAGATCCATGCTTATCACCCTGCACAAAACCGAAGTCCAAGTGGATCAAAGACCTTAATATAAAACTGGACACATTAAATCGGTTAGAAAAAAAAAGTGGGGAATACCCTTGAACTCATTGGGACAGGAGACAACTTCCTGAACAGAACACCAACAACACAGGCTCTAAGAGCAACAATCAATAAATGGGACCTCATGAAACTGAAAAGCTTCTGTAAAGCAAAGGACACCATCATCAAAACAAAACGACTACCTACAGACTGGAAAAGAATCTTCACCAACCCTTTATCTTACAGAGGGCTAATATCCAGTATATATAAAGAAAATCATCTTGATTACATTAACTGAGGTGGAGAAGCCCACCCACTGTGGGTGGCAACCATCCTCTGGTTGGGATCTTGAGGTATATAAACAGAAAGGGAGAACTGAACAGCAGAATTCACTACTCTCTGCTTCTGGACTATGGACGCATGAAAGCTTCTGTTACTTTGATTTTTTCATCATGAAGGATTACATCCTGGACTCTGAGATAAAAAATAAACTCCTGAGATTCGGAAGGTGGTGCCGGGACAACTCTCCTTCTGACCAGCAGCACAGCAGGACTGGCCAGCAGTGACCAGCAGTCAGAACTCTCAACCATAAAACACAAGTGATTGTGTTTCCTAGGTGAGAGGATACCCCTCCGTGGGAGATTAAATCAGCTTCAACTCACAGAGCTAAACCGGGGAAGAGATCCCAGTTCCACCAGGCGTTTGGTCGCCAGCCCAGAGCCACACACCAGCGTGCTCTGATCACTGTCCCAGACTGAACTGTGGGCACCACACATCAGAGACTGGGATTTCCAGTCAAGAGATAACCCCACGGTGCAGGAAACGATTGGGACCCACCTAAGGTCACCCAGATAGTTCCTGGAAAAGACCCAGGGTTCTGCGGGCACCCAGGAGCTAGCCCAGAGTTAGAGCCTGGGACCCAGGCACCTGCACAGAGTCCTGCCTGCACTCCTGACTCACTGCCCCAGATAGAACTGTGGGCCCCAGGGGACCAGAGATTGAGTTTCTCTGCCTGGCAGAAACCACAGGGAGGGGAATGGCTGGTCTGATCTCAGAGCACTCAGCTGATACCACCACCCCGAAAAGGTCTAGGGAAAAATCACCCAGTTTCGGCAGATGCCCAGGCACCCAATCGTCAGAAAGACAGAAAGGCAGAGCCACCCAAGTCTGTGCCTGCAGGTACTACTCGCCATCACAGACAGAAAGGCTATCCCCAGAGCAAAGACTGGATGTCCCTCCCTGTCAGGAGGAAACCCCACAGCAGGGGGATCGTCAGGTCCAATGCTCAGGACACCCAGCTCCAAAAGACTTTCTGGATTCACGCAGACTCTAGGCTCTAGCCTTCTACTGCAGGCAGGAGCTCCGTGCTCACCCACTATTATTGAGTACCTCTGGGGCAATGGGGCACACAGCTGCATCCTCACACCTACCAGCAGCCCTCTGATACTGCACCAAGGATCAACCAGTTATCCCTAGCTAGACTGACAAAATTGTGGGAAACCCTGGTTCTTCAAGAGGGCTGCACCCAACAATTACACCTCAAGAGCAACAGCTGCTGCTCACTAAATTCAGAGCAAGAAACCCAGCAGCAGGGCAGCCATAACCAGGACCTCTCCTGATGAGAGGAGAGCCTTCCTGAACATGACAGTTACCACACAGGTCCATACACCTGAAGTGAACTGTGACAATTCCTGAGAAACACCACCATTCAGTTGACCATTCCCAAAAAGCAGCAGAGAAATTCAGAACCCCGCCAAGTGGATTCTTCATACCCTAAGACCCAGCAGGCACCAGAAATTAACAGACAACACCTGAGACAGAGAGATGGGTAGAGGCCAGCGAAAAAACACAACCAACAAAAGGCAAAGCAATATGGCATCCCCAGAAGCCAGTTATCCAGGGACAAGTAGCTCTGGACACCCTAACATAAGTGAAATTCAAGAAGATGACCTTACACCTATGCTTATGAACAGGTTAATGGAGGAAGCAAATAAAATGTGTAAAGTATTAGGGGAAGATATAATAAAACAGATTATGGCCAAAAGAAATACAGGAATATGCAGCCAGACAGTTTGTGGCATTCAAAGAGGAAATAATTAAATCACTGAAAGAAATAAAAGAAACAGAAGAATGTTCAAAGAAACAGGTTAAGGGATTGAAGGAAAAACAGGAAAATACAGTCAGACAGGTGAAGGAAATCAACAAAAGTGGTTCAAGATTTGAAGATAGAATTGGAAAATTAAAGAAAACACAAATGGAGAAAATCGTGGACAGGGAGAACCTAGGAAAGAAAACAGGAACTACAGAGGTAAGCATAAGCAACAGACTATAAGAGATGGAAGAAAGAATCTCAGGGTGGAAGATACAATGGAATCAATTGATGTATCTGTCAAAGAAAATAATAAATCTAGAAAATTCCTGACACAAACCATCCAAGAAATTCAAGACAACATAAAAAGACAAAACCTAAGAATAATAGGAATAGAGGAAAAAAAAAATATTCCCTCCTCCCAGGCCCAGAAAATATTTTCAACAAAATCATTGAAGAAAATTTTTCCAAATTAAAGGGGAGGCCTATGAGAAAACAAGAGGCCTACAGAACACCTAATAAATTAGACCAGAAAAGAAAATCCTCCCTCTACATAATAATCAAAACATTAAGTATACAGAACAAAGAAAAAATACTAAAAGCTGCAAGGAAAAAAGGCCAAGTAACATATAATGGCAAACCCATCAGAATCACACCTGACTTCTCAACAGAAACTATGAAAGCCAGTCTCTGAAGAAGGAATTGGAAGAAGATATCAAAGATGGAAAGATCTCCCATGCTCATGGCTTGGCAAGATTAATATAGTAAAAATGGCTATCTTACCAAAAGCAATCACAGATTCAATGCAATTCCCATCAAATTACCAATACAGAGCTTGAAAGAAAAAGTCTCACCTTCATATGGAATGATAAGAAACCCAGAATTCCTAAAACAACTCTCTACAGTAAAAGATATTTAGGAAGTATCTCCATCCCTGATCTTAAGCTGTACTATAGAGCAACAGTTATAAAAACTGCATGGTTTTTATAACTGCATGTTTCTATGCATGGCATAGAAACAGAATGGTGGATCAATGGAACCAAACAGAGGACCTAGAAATAAACCCACACACTTATGGACACCTGATCTTTGACAATGATGCCAAAACCATAAAATGGAAAAAAGATAGCATCTTCAACAAATGGTGCTGGTCTAACTGGATGTCTACATGTAAAAAAAAGAAAATAGATCCATGCTTATCACCCTGCACAAAACCGAAGTCCAAGTGGATCAAAGACCTTAATATAAAACTGGACACATTAAATCGGTTAGAAAAAAAAAGTGGGGAATACCCTTGAACTCATTGGGACAGGAGACAACTTCCTGAACAGAACACCAACAACACAGGCTCTAAGAGCAACAATCAATAAATGGGACCTCATGAAACTGAAAAGCTTCTGTAAAGCAAAGGACACCATCATCAAAACAAAACGACTACCTACAGACTGGAAAAGAATCTTCACCAACCCTTTATCTTACAGAGGGCTAATATCCAGTATATATAAAGAAAATCATCTTGATTACATTAACTGAGGTGGAGAAGCCCACCCACTGTGGGTGGCAACCATCCTCTGGTTGGGATCTTGAGGTATATAAACAGAAAGGGAGAACTGAACAGCAGAATTCACTACTCTCTGCTTCTGGACTATGGACGCATGAAAGCTTCTGTTACTTTGATTTTTTCATCATGAAGGATTACATCCTGGACTCTGAGATAAAAAATAAACTCCTGAGATTCGGAAGGTGGTGCCGGGACAACTCTCCTTCTGACCAGCAGCACAGCAGGACTGGCCAGCAGTGACCAGCAGTCAGAACTCTCAACCATAAAACACAAGTGATTGTGTTTCCTAGGTGAGAGGATACCCCTCCGTGGGAGATTAAATCAGCTTCAACTCACAGAGCTAAACCGGGGAAGAGATCCCAGTTCCACCAGGCGTTTGGTCGCCAGCCCAGAGCCACACACCAGCGTGCTCTGATCACTGTCCCAGACTGAACTGTGGGCACCACACATCAGAGACTGGGATTTCCAGTCAAGAGATAACCCCACGGTGCAGGAAACGATTGGGAC
>NW_026588028.1:0-3865 GCF_907164565.1 Psammomys obesus | reverse complement strand
TCTGGAAGACTGGGCTTCACTGGACCCTTCCCAGAAGAGTCTCTACAATGATGTGATGCTGGAGATCTACAGGAACCTCACTGCTACAGGTTTGACTGTGGATTTTCTTTGACTTTTTTAAAATTTTTTTATTAATTACACTTTATTCAATTTGTATCCTCCCATAAGCCTCTCCCTCCTCCCATGCTGATCCCACCCTCCCTCCCGTTTCTGCATGCATGCCATTCCCCAAGTCCACTGATGGGAAAGGGTTCTGCTCTCCTTTCTGATCTTAGTCTATCAGTTCTAATCAAATGTGGCTGCATTGTCCTCTACCATGGCCTGGTAAGGCTGCTCCCCTCTCAAGAGGAGATGATCAATGAGAAGGCCAATCAGATTATGTCAGAGGCAGTCCCTTCACCCATTACTATGTAACACACTTGGACACTGAACTGCCATGGGCTACATCTCTGCAGGTGTTTTAGGTTATCTCCACGAATAGTCCTTGGTTGGAGTATGAGTCTCTGGGAAGTTCCCTGTGTTCAAATTATCTTGTTCTGTTGCTCTCCTTGTGAAGAATGGATGCAGAAACTGTGGTACATCTATACAATGGAGTATTACTCATCAATGAAAAATAAGGAAATCTTGAAATTTGCAGGTAAATGGTGGGATCTGGAAAGGATCATCCTGAGTGAGTTGTCCCAGAAGCAAAAAGTCACATATGGTATATACTCAGTCATATAAACATACAACATAGAATAAACCCACTAAAATCTGTACATCTAAACAAAATAAGCAAAAGAGAGGACCCTAATTAAAATGCTCAATCCGCATCCTGAAAGGTAAAGAGGATGGACATCAGAAGAAAACGAAAATAGGAAACAACCTCGGAACCTGCTACAGAGGACCTCTGAAAGCCAGAAGAAAACAGGAAACAAACTTGGAACCTGCCACAGAGGGCCTCTGACAGCCTCTGCAGTATAGACTGTCAAAGCAGATGCTGAGACTGATGGACAACTGATGGGCAGAGTGAATGGAATTCTTTGACTTTTTAACGGAGTCTGGCTATGGAATTTTTCCTCTTGGACTTGGCAGATGTGGATTTAATCTAAATTTAAGTTTTTCAGAGACGGTCCGAGGCAGTTTATCCAGCAGGGTGCTCTGTTCCTCTGTTCCTAAGAACTAGATAACAAACCCTGTATAATCATGAGTGAATCCTTGGTTGTTTTGCTAAGTGAAGCAAAAGGGCTGTTGCCATGAAAAAGTTGCTTGTGGCTTTTAAAAAGCTGTTTCTAGCCGATTTAATGTGTCTGATTTTATGTTGAGGTCTTTAATCCACTTGGAGTTCAGTTTTGTGCAGGGTGATAAGTATGGATCTATTTTCATTTTTCTACATGTAGACATCCAGTTGGACCAGCACCATTTGTTAAAGATGCTATCTTTTTTCCATTGTATGGTTTTGGCATCTTTGTCAAAAATCAGGTGTCCGTAAGTGTGTGGGTTTATTTCTGGGTCTTCTGTTCGATTCCATTGATCCACCCTTCTGTTTCTATGCCAGTACCATGCAGTTTTTATAACTGTTGCTCTATAGTACAGCTTGAGATCAGGGATGGAGATACCTCCAGAAGATCTTTTATTGTAGAGGATTGTTTTAGCAATTCTCGGTTTCTTGTTATTCCATACGAAGTTGAGAATTTTTCTTTCCAGGTCTGTAAAGAATTGTGTTGGCAATTTGATGGGAACTGCATTAAATCTGTAGATTGCTTTTGGTAAGATGGCCATTTTTACTATGTTAATCCTGCCAAGCCATGAGCATGGGAGATCTTTCCATCTTCTCATATCTTCCTCTAATTCTTTCTTCAGAGACTTGAAATTTTTTTCATACAAGTCTTTGACTTCCTTGGTTAGGGTTACACCAAGGTACTTTATGTCATTTGTGGCTATTGTGAATGGTGTTGTTTCTCTAATTTCTTTCTCAGCCCTTTTGTCTTTAGTATACAGGAGTGCTACTGATTTTTTTGAGTTAATTTTGTATCCAGCCACTTTGCTGAAGGTGTTTATCAGCTGTAGGAGTTCCCTGGTAGAGTTTTTGGAGTCACTCATATATACTATCATATCATCTGCAAATAGTGATAATTTGACTTCTTCCTTTCCCATCTGTATCCCCTTGATCTCCTTCGACTGTCTTATTGCTCTAGCAAGGACTTCCAGCACTATGTTGAAGAGATATGGAGACAGTGGGCAGCCTTGTCTTGTCCCTGATTTCAGTGAGATTGCTTTTAGTTTCTCTCCGTTCAGTTTGATGTTGGCTATAGGTTTGCTGTATATCGCCTTTACTATGTTTAGATATGTGCCTTGTATCCCTGATCTCTCCAGTACTTTAAACATGAATGCATGTTGGATTTTGTCAAATGCTAAACCCACTAAAATCTGTACATCTAAACAAACTAAGCAAAAGAGAGGACCCTAACTAAAATGTTCAATCCCCATCCTGAAAGGCAAAGAGGATGGACATCAGAAGAAAACGAAAATAGGAAACAACCTGTGAACCCGCTACAGAGGGCCTCTGAAAGCCAGAAGAAAACAGGAAACAACCTTGAAACCTGCCACAGAGGGCCTCTGAAAGCTTCTGCAGTATAGACTGTCAAAGCAGATGCTGAGCCTGATGGCCAACTGATGGGCAGAGTGAATGGAATTTTATGTAAGAAGTGGGAAATAGTAAGAGCTGGAGGGGACGGGAACTCCACAAGCAGAGCAACAGAACAAGATAATTTGAACACAGGGAACTTCCCAGAGACTCATACTCTAACCAAGGACTATTCATGGAGATGACCTGGAACCCCTGCACAGGTGTAGCCCATGGCAGTTCAGTGTCCAAGTGGGTTACATAGTAATGGGAAGAGGGACTGCCTCTGACATAATCTGATTGGCCTGCTCATTGATCACTTCCCCCTGAGGGGGGAGCAGTCTTACCAGGCCACAGTAGAGGACAATGCAGCCACTTTTGATGAGAACTGATAGACTAAGATCAGAAAGAAGAGGAGAATCTCCCCTATCAGTGGACTTGGGGAGTGGCATGCATGCAGAAAGGGGAGGGAGTGTGGGATTGGGAGGGGAGGAGGGAGGGGCTTATGGGGGGATACAAAATGAATAAAGTGTAATTAATAAAAAAAAGATTAATAAAAAATATTCAACAGCAAAAAAAAAAAAATAGGTGTTTCTAAGCAGACACTAAGACTCATAACCAAACCCTCCACAGAGTGCAGGGAATCATATGAAAGAAGTTGAGTTAGTATGATATGGAAAGGATAGAAGCTCTACAAGGACCAAATATATCCAGGCACAGGGTCTTTCCTGAGAATGACACTCAACCAAGGACCATCTATGGATATAACCTAGAACTTCTGCTCGGATGTGGCCCGTGGTAGCTCAGTAACAGAGTACTTTTCCAAAGTAAGGGAAACAAGGACTATTTCTAACAGGATCTCAAGGGCAGGCTCTTTGACCTCCCCACCCCCCCCAGGGGAGGAGCAGCCCTGTTAGGCCACAGAGGAGGTCTTTGCAGCCAGCCCTGAAGATACCTGATACAACAGGGTCAAATAATAGGGGAGGAGGTCCTCCCCTATCAGTGGACATGAAAAGGGGCAAGAAAGAGACCAGGGAGGGAATGTGGGAATGGGGAGGGAATGAGGGATTGGGATACAGCTGGGACACAGAGTTAACAAAATGTAACTAAAAAGAAAAATAAAATTAAAAAAAAAAAGCTTTTTGAGAGCCTACTCAATGAGTCTTGATCAAAAACCTGTCTTGACTCCATTCTTGGCATATCTGCCCAGATAATTCCCACTCTCTCTTTCAGGTAGACCTTGCTTGACATTCCCATGGG
>NW_026588027.1:0-10421 GCF_907164565.1 Psammomys obesus | reverse complement strand
TTCTCCACTGCTGGTGGGAATGTAAACTTGTACAACCACTCTGGAAATCAATCTGGCGCTTTCTCAGACAACTAGGGATAGTGCTTCCTCAAGATCCAGCCATACCATTCCTAGACATATATCCAAAAGAGGCTCAAGTACACAAAAAGGACATTTGCTCAACCATGTTTGTAGCTGCTTTATTTGTAATAGCCAGAAGTTGGAAACAGCCCAGATGCCCCTCAACTGAAGAATGGATGCAGAAATTGTGGTATATCTATACAATGGAGTATTACTCCGCAATGAAAAATAAGGAAATCAAGAAATTTGCAGGTAAATGGTGGGACCTGGAAAGGATCACCCTGAATGAGTTGTCCCAGAAGCAAAAAGACACACACAGTATATACTCACTCATATAAACATACAACGGAGGATAAACCCACTAAAATCGGTACATCTAAACAAACTAAGCAAAAGAGAGGACCCCAACTAAAACGCTCAATCCCCATCCTGAAAGGCAAAGAGGATGGACCTCAGAAGAAGAAGAAAACAGGAAACAACCTAGGAACCTGCTACAGAGGGCCTCTGAAAGCCAGAAGAAGAAAACAGGAAACAACCTAGCTACCTGTCACAGAGGGCATCTGAAAGCCTCTGCCCTGCAGACTATCAAAACAGATGCTGAGCCTGATGGCCAACTGATGGGCAGAGTGAATGGAATTTTATGTAAGAAGTGGGAAATAGCAAGAGCTGGAGAGGACAGGAACTCCACAAGGAGAGCAACAGAACAAGAAAATTTGAACACAGGGAACTTCCCAGAGACTCATACTCCAACCAAGGACTATTCATGGAGACAACCTAGAACCCCTGCACAGATGTAGCCCATGGCAGTTTAGTGTCCAAGTGGCTTACATAGTGATGGAAAGAGGGACTGCCTCCGACATAAACTGATTGGCCTGCTCTTTGATCACCTCCCCCTGAGGGGGGAGCAGCCTTACCAGGCCACAGAAGATGACAGTGCAGCCACTTCTGATGAGAACTGATAGACTAAGATCAGAAGGAAGGAGAGGAGGACCTCCCCTATCAGTGGACATGGGGAGGAGCATGCATGCAGAAAGGGGAGGTAGGGTGGGATCAGGAGGGGAGGAGGGAGGGGCTTATGGGGGGATACAAAATGAATAAAGTGTAATTAATAATAATAATAATAGGAAAAAAGATAACAATCAATTATTTCCCACTTATGAGTGACTTTATTTTGACAAATAGTTTGTGGAGCAACTCTGCCTTCCTTCATCCAGCCCCTTGCCATGCTCAGCGTAAGCCCAAGGATTTGAAGTTTACAAAATTAGTAGCCAATCAAGTTTGAGAGCTTATAAAAAGAATTGTACTATGTGACCACTGGGATTTATCTCAGACTTGCAAGGCTGGTTCAACATACAGGGACCCATCACACCAACAGGCTAAGGAGAAAAGTCATATGATTATTATCGATAGACGCCAAAGAAACATTTGACGCAACCTACACTCACCCATGAAAATCTCTCAATAAATTATTCAATTACATTAAAACCAGTTTGAAAAACTAGAAGGATTATTTGAATAAACACTGCACAAGAATAATGATCGCCAAGTGGCCAGTAGACACATGGAAAGGATTAGTGACTATAAAGGAACACCAACCAAGAACTCAGCACAGTCATCACTCCTACCTAGAAGCCTAAACAAAATGAAAATGACGGTGGCACATGCGTGAGTGTGGAGTGGTGGCAGTGTCGGCTCTCAGCAACCTGTGCAGATCTGTGTCTGTGGGACCTGGGATGTGAGGGCCCTAAAAAACTGGGGAGGACTGTAGTTTAGTGCTGTAGAAACATGACTTCAGTTTCAGTGTAGTTTTATACATGAATGTAACAAAGTAAGCAATGATCCAAGGAAGGCTGAGTTCAGAAAAAAAAAAAAAAAAGTAAAAAAACACCAGTAAACACAGTAAATATCGGCAGAGCAGCTTTCCCAGAATTTTTTCTCAGGACAGACCAATTTAAACACCATTGCCTGGCACATACTACAAAATATATCTGGAAAGCACAAAAGCAAGGCAGAAGGCCAGATCCAGATTCAGGGTGCACTTGGGACAGCACCCAGCATGCCCTTTCACAAGACTGTTCTGACACCCAAGAATAAACATGTCTTATAAAGTCAACGTAAATGTTCCACACAGCAGGCACAAATCACATCCAAGATCAATCCAGGGAACAAAACTCTTCTGAGGTAAAAGGCCCTCTTTCTTTCTTTCTTTCTTTCTTTCTTTCTTTCTTTCTTTCTTTCTTTATCTTTCTTTCTTTTTTTTTTTTGGTAGAGTGTCTCACAGTTCTCCAAGGCATTGCTCACCATCTGTCATTCTTTTGACAGTGTTCTCACTAGTAATAAGATAAAATACCATATAATTACAACAAAGACTTCTGGACACAAAATATTATCTGCACACAACAGAAGAAGGAAAAAGAAGGGAGGTGCTAGAGTCTATATAAATAACAGAAAAATTCTTAAAACAAAACAATGTTACTAGTGATTTTAAAATCTGTACAATGTTAATTGTCATAATTAAGTATATACCTAGTAAAGGAGATTCAAACCATATAAAACAAAATTTAAATAAAGTAAAGAGACATAAAGCAGTTTCACAATCAGAGATGTTTTGACACATCTTCCTTAGAAATGAACAGAGCATTAAGGACTTTAAAATGTAGTATACACATAGAATATATTAATAACAATATTAATTACAGTGAAAAAAGACAATCATAACACATTCTAATGTATCTAATATGTATTTTTTTCAAGTGTCCTAGGTACATTTATCAAAGTTCATTATGTGCTGGATCACAGAACGACTCTCTACATTAACAATGTTAGGGAGCCAGCAAGATGTCTCAGCAGGTAACGCGGCCAAGACATGTGGCCAAGCCTGAGGATGTGAGTTTGAACCCTGCGACCCACATTGAAAACTATAACAACTCCTACAGTTGTCCTCTGACCCCCATACAATGCAGTGTCATGGGTGCATTCACACATACTCTCTCTCTCTCTCTTTCTCTCTCTCTCTAACATACACACTAAATGAGTTTGTATATAGTTTTTTTTTAAATAAGAGAGGTGAGCAAGTTAAATTAATAACACGTAAAGGCCGCTCATGCTTTCTTTCTTTTTTTTTTTTTTTGTGAAAGATTGAGAAGATCTTTTATTGCTTTCTGTTTTTTAAAAATTTTTATAAGAAAAACAAATTTCCCAAGGCTTTTGTTCTATGACTACTAATGAACCTAGTGACACATTTTTTTTTAATTTTATTTTTCTCATTAGTTACATTTTGTTAATTCTGTATCCCTCATTCCCTCCCCAGTCCCACCCTCCCTCCCTCATCTCCTCCCTGCCCCTTTCCAAGTCCACTGATAGGGGAGGACCTCCTCCACTTTCATATGACTCCGTTTTGTCCGGTATTTTCAGGACTGGCTGCAAAGTCCTCCTCTGTGGCCTAACAGTACTGCTCCTCCCTTGGGAGGTGGGAAGGTCAAAGAGCCAGTCATTGAGTTCCTGTTAGAAATAGTCCTTGTTCCCCTTACTATGGGAAATCAATTGATTACTGAGCTATCACGGGTCACATCCGAGCAGAGGTTCTAGGTTTTATCCTCTCATGGTCTTTGGTTGAGTGTCCATCTCAGAAAAGACCCTGTGCCCAGATATGTTTGGTCCTTGTGGAGTTCCTATCCTTTCCACATCAAACTCCCCTTCTTCCATATGATTCCCTGCACTTTATCGAGGGTTTGGTTATGAGTCTTAGTATCTACTTTGGAACACTGCTAGGTAGAGTCTTTTAGATGCCTTCTGCAGTAGACTCCTGTCATACGTTCAATGAATATCCTATTTGTCTTTCTAAATGAGGATTGATCATCATACCCCGTGTCCGCTTTCTTGATTATCTTCTTTAGGTGTATAGATTTCACTCATGCTTTCTTAATTGATGAAAATGTGTTGTTAATGCTGTACTTGATCTCAGACTTACATTTTAAACATTTTGAAGTGGAAAGGAATAAACAGGTATTTCTGTATTAAGATATAAGTCCATTTATTGTCACATTGATCAGTGTGCTTGGGGACCATGGCTCTGGTGAAACAGATCTAAGAACAAGAGGTCTGTTACTTTAGCGAGATGCTCACCTGTCGCCTCTTAGTTATTTCACTGACTCTGCCCCTTATCTCGCCTCTCTCCCTCCACTAGGAACTTCTGACACCTTTCCTTCAAATGCTTTAAGAAAGACCCTGCAATCGATGGCACCAATCCACACACTGACCTGCATCCAGACCAGGGAATCCCTCTTCCCTTCTAGTGGAGGACTGTCCCCTCCTAGCTGATCAATGTGCCTCCACTTGGCTCTGCATCCCACTGATTCCCTTCCCAGATCTTTCTCTTTCTCACTCTTTCTCTCTGCCTTATACATGTCAATCTTAAAGATGGGGTAAGCAAGAAATCTACTAAAACCTTTCCTTTCACACTGTCACTAATCTTCAAATTCTTAATAATGACTAATGAAATCATCTCCTTGGTATATAATATTGGTAGAAAATCAGCTTATGAAGACTAATCAGCGTAATAGTACATTGCAGAGTGTTACAGGGTCCTATAAGCTGGCAGCAAAGGTGTATGCTTGGAATTCCAGGAGTCACAGGGATGAAGCAGGATGATATCATAGTCCAAAGTGAGCCTGAAAGAACGTTTCATCTCCTAAAACACTCAATGTCAGACTTACCAGGCAACAAAATAGTGATGAAGATCAGTAACCTCAAAGCCAGAGTCCTCCTCAAAGCACACATCAGGAGTGGAATCTAGGTAAACAGAAATCATCATAAAGCTCTGGGTGGACTCAGTGATTCTACCTCTCTAGGTCAATTTTGTTTATGCTCAAACACCAGATTTAAGAGGGACTCTTCTTCCTCATTTTGCCTGTCTTTTATCTTCATCTCCATTCTATCTGCTGTTGAATAACTAAATGGCACAGGAAAAGAAAACAGCAGGGATGTTTGCTGAGGGATAAAGAAAGAGCCAAAGGGTAACTCATTCATTCCCTGTCAGTATTAAAACAGTAGGATAGACTTCATGGCAATTCCCTTTCAACACAGTAGTTTCAAAAAGATACACTCATATACTGCATCATATATTGGAAAATGAGCAAAACTTATGTTACAGCTCGTAAGTCTGTATGCTACATGAAATTGGACAAGCATTTCCAAAATTTTCAATCTAAGGTGCTGACATTTTGTTACTCTAAGTTCCCAGTATGTTCTTCCTTGGAATTCCCTCTCAAGAAGCAAACACCATTTATCACCATTTGCTCATTTTGTAGGTTGATGAGCTCCACATAAACTAAATGCTCTACTGAGTTCATCCTTGTATGCTGGTTTGGACCAAAGAACATATGGTAATTTAGTCATCAGTTTCTCTGTGAATTTGAATTGCTCTTTTCGGTGACTAACACAGATAAAGCTTCAATGAGAATTCTTGATTTGCACATTTTTTAGACTCTACGTGCACCCATTTTCTAGGATATATACCTACAAATAAAAGTGATGGATTATAGGCTAGAATGTGACTTTATTTTTTATTTTTATTTTTTTGCTTTTTATTTTTATTTTTTTTAATTTTATTTTTTTCTTATCAATTACATTTTATTAACTCTGTATCCCAGCTGTGTCCCGATCCCTCATTCCCTCCCAGTCCCTCCCTCCCTCCCTCATCTCCACCCTGCCCCTTGCCAAGTCTACTAATAGGGGGGAACTCCTCCCCATTCATCTGATCCTGTTTTATCAGGTATCTTCAGGGCTGACTGCAAAGCTCTTCTCTGTGGCCTAACAGGACTGCTCCTCCTCCCTTGGGGGGTGGGGAGGCCAAAGAGCCAGTCATTGAGTTCCTGTTAGAAACAGTCCTTGTTCCCCTCACTATGGGAAACCAATTGGTTACTGAGCTACCACAGGCTACATCTGAGCAGAGGTTCTAGGTTACATTCATACATGGTCCTTGGTTGCATGTCAGTCTCAGAAAAGACCCTGTGCCCAGATATATTTGGTCCTTGTGGAGCTCCTATCCTTTCCTCATCAGACTAACTCCCCTTCTTTCATATGATTCCCTGTACTCTGCCAAAGGTTTGGTCATGAGTCTTTGCTTTGAAAACACTGCTAGTTAGAGTCTTTCAAATGCGCTCAGTAGACTCCTGTCATATGTTCAGTGCACATCCCATCTGTCTTTCTAAACGAGGATTGATAATCTTACCCCATGTCTGCTCTCTTGATTATCTTTTTTAGGTGTATAGATTTCATTATGTTAATCATATCTTATAGGTCTATATAAGTGAGTATATACCGTGTTTGTCTTTCTCCTTCTGGGATATTTCACTGAGGATGATCTTTTCTAGATCCCACCATTTGCCTGCAAATTTCATGATTTCCTCATTTTTTATTGCTGAGTAGTATTCCATTGTGTAAAAATACCACAATTTCTGTACCCATTCCTCCATTGATGGACATCTGGGTTGTTTCCAGGTTCTGGCTATTACAAATAATGCTGCTATAAACATGGTTGAGCAAATATTCCTTTTGTGTACTTGAGCAAACTTTGGGTATATGCCTAGCAGTGGTATAGCTGGGTCTTGAGGAAGCACTATTCCTAATTGTATTAGAAAGCGCCAGATAGATTTACAGAGTGGTTGTATCAGTTTACATTCCCACCAGCAGTGGAGGAGGGTTCCCCTTTCTCCACAACCTCTCCAGCATGTGTTGTCCCTTGAGTTTTTCATCTTGGCCATTCTGATGGGTGTAAGGTGATATCTCAGGGTCGTTTTGATTTGCATTTCCCTGATGGCTAATGAGGATGAGCATTTCTTTAAGTGTTTCTCTGCCATTCGATATTCCTCTGTCGAGAATTCTCTGTTTAGCTCTGTTCCCCATTTTTTAATTGGATTACTTGGTTTGCTGCTTTTCAGCTTCTTTAGTTCTTTGTATATACTCGATATTAGTCCTCTGTCAGATAAAGGGTTAGTGAAGATTCTTTCCCAGTCTGTAGGCAGGCATTTTGTTTTGATGACAGTGTCCTAGTGTCCTTTGCTTTACAGAAGCTTTTCAGTTTCATGAGGTCCCATTTATTGATTGTTGCTCTTAGAGCCTGTGCTGTTGGTGTTCTGTTCAGGAAGTTGTCTCCTGTGCCAATGAGTTCTAGGCTGTTCCCCACTTTTTCTTCTAACAGATTTAGAGTATCTGGTTTTATGTTGAGGTCTTTGATCCACTTGGACTTTAGTTTTGTGCAGGGTGATAAATATAGATCTATTTTCATTTTTCTGCATGTGGACATCCAGTTGGACCAGCACCATTTGTTGAAGATGCTGTCTTTTTTCCATTGAATGGTTTTGGCTTCTTTGTCAAAAATCGAGTTAGAATGTGACTTTAAATTAATACTTGCTGTCATGGATTAACTTGCCCGCCTGGCTAATCTGTTTTATCTTAAAACTTGTTCCAATACCTGAGAATGTAAGCTTGAAAAAAAAGTGAAGCCATTTTATCTGTAGCTAGTTAAAATAAAACTATTTGGGTTTGGCTAGATGAGACCCTAGTTCAGTGTAACTGACATCCATAGGAAAGAACAATGGTCATAACTGTGCCTATTGGGAAATGTTCATGTAATGATAAAAGCTAAGACAGAAGTATGAATCTTCTGCAAGTTAAGAAACACAAATATTTCCAGAAGCTAGATAATAAGCAAAGACCAGCTTCTTCCTTCCTGTCTTAAAAAATGTGGAGACCCTTGTAATGATGAACCATAGCAGAAAGATACTTGTAGAGCTGAAAGGCAGAACTTACAGCTCACAGAAAAAGCTGCTATGTAAGGTCACACAGCCTTACAGCCAACAACAGGGAAAAGCGAGCTGGAGAAGTATGGGACAGCTGATGTGTGCAAAGCAAGGTGGGACAAGCAGGCCTGCAGGTTTGTCTCCTTAAAATAACCACACAAGAATCTGGACACGGTTATCTGTAGGATATTCTTTCCCCCTCTCATTAAAAATAGACTGTCAAGTGGTTTAATTCCAGCACTCAGGAGAAAGAAGCAGGTGAGTCTGAATTTGAGGCCAGCCTTGTCTACAGAGTGAGTTTTATGACGGCTAGTGCAACACAGAGAAACCATGTTATGGAAAAAAAAACAAAATAAACTCATAGAAATATATATCTATATTTCTATATAGATATAGATAGATAGATAGATGATAAGAATAGCTGTTTTTTCCATATAATATATCCTGATTAAAGATTCCCTTCCATCTACTTTTCCCAGTTCCTCCCACCTCCTCTTCCATCAAGATCCATTCACTTTCTGTCTCTTATTAGAAAAGAGGAGGCTTCCAAGACATGACAAGAAGACATAACAAAAAAAATATAATAAGCTAAAACAAAAACCATTGTATTGAGGCTGGAAAAAGTGAATCAACCAAAGGTAAAGAGTTCCAACAGAAGACACAAGTATCAGAGACCTGCTCTGTTCACATACTCAGAAAGACATAAAGATAAAAGAGACACAAACTACCTGGTGCAGATCCCTGCAGACGTTGAGCTTGCTGCTTCAGTCTCTGTGAGATCATAGGAGCTTTGCTTTAATTGGTTTAGAGGGCTTTGTGTCCTTCATTCCCTCTGGCTCTGACACTCTTTCAATCTTCTCTTTCCTGGGGTTCCCTGAGTTCTGGGAGTGGGATTTGATGGAGACATTCCATTTAGAGCTGTGTGTGTCAAGATTTTTCTCTCTTCTCTTCTCCTGTCTCTCTCTCTCTCTCTTTCTTCTCTGTCTTTCTATCTCTCCTCTATCTTTCTCTGACTCTCTGTCTCTCTCTTTTTCTCTGTGTGTGGGTGTGGGTGTATGTATGTGCATGCGTGCATGACAGAGAGAGATGTCTGGCTGTGGGTTTTCTATTTTTCCCCTTCTGCTACAGGAGGAAGCTTCTCTTCTGGTGGTGAATAAGGCCCTGGGGGAGGGTTGCCTTCCTCATTTTTTCAATGGTTAAAAATAAACATTTGCCTATTATATTATATACAGCTGCTTGGAATTCAGATTCCTCCCTCCCTCTCTTTCTCCGAGGATGCTTGTTATTAGTGGTCAGGTTTTTGCTTGGTAAATTTTCTAAATTAACTTTTAAGTTAATATTTCTCTTTTATTTATTTCTTTATTTCCTTATTTATTTATTTATTTTTACATTTTTTTTCTTTATTAATTACACTTTATTCCCTTAGTATCCCCCCTGTGGTTCCCTCCCTCCTCCCGTCCCAATCCCTCCCTTCCTCCACCCTCTGCATGCATGCCCCTTCCCAAGTCCACTGATAAGGGAGGTCTTCTTTTCCTTCCTTCTGATCCTAGTCAAGTAGGTCTCATCAGGAGTGGCTGCATTGTCTTCTTCTGTGGCCTGGTAATGCTGCTTCCCCCTCAGGGGGAGGTAATTAAAGAGCAAGCCAATCAGTTCATGTCAGAGACAGTCCTTGTTCCTATTACAATGGAACCCACTTGGATACTGAACTGCCATGGGCTACATCTGTGCAAGGGTCTTAGGTTATCGCCATGCATAGTCCTTGGTTGGAGTATCAGTCTCAGGAAAGACTCCTGTGCTCAGATTTTTTGGTTCTGTTGCTCTCTTTGTGGAGTTCCTGTCCTCTCCAGATCTTACTATTTCCCACTTCTTTCTTAAGATTCCCTGCACTCTGCCCAAAGGTTGCCCATAAGTCTCAGCATCTGCATTGATAGTCTGCAGGGCAGAGCTTTTCAGAGGTCCTCTGTGTCAGGCTCCTGACTTGTTCCCTCTTTTTTCCTTCAAGGTCATATTTCTTATTACTTGTACCTGTTGATATCTCTCTTAGCTTGCTTATCTGCTACTGATGGAACAATGATTTCCATAGTCAACTATATCTCAAAGAAAGCATGTTCCAGCTTTTGCTATTGTGCAGTGTGTATTTCTTAGGGGGTTTACACAGCTGCCTGATACATCACTTCCTGCTTATCTGAATGTAACCCGAAGGGGAGAGTCAAAGCCTTCTCAGCTTTTTTTCTGAGCATGAGTCCAGGCCTGGGTAAGTGGATAGACTTGAAAATCACCACCCTATTGGGGGTGGGGAGCAGAGTCCACAGCCGCCACTCAAACACTTTGCATCTCAGTTCCCAGCCTCTTCCTTCCCTTAGATTTGGTCTCTCTACTGCTCATCCTAGATTTCTAATCCCTCACCAAGACAGCTGCCTGTTAGTGGCTTTTTACAAACACCAATCAAGAGGCTGCTTCAGCCCTGGGATAGTTCTAAAGTAGAAGAAATAAAGGCAAGAACCTGAACCCGAAGCCTTAGAAAGACACCAGTCAAGTCAAATCCACAAATACAATTAT
>NW_026588026.1:0-2792 GCF_907164565.1 Psammomys obesus | reverse complement strand
TGAGTGTGTGGGCCACTGTACCAAAACCAGGAGGAACAGGTTTGCTAAGCTCTCATAGTCTGATATTGTGATGCTGAGAGTGTGGGTCAACTGTCATTCTGTTGATCTATGTGGTGACTTGGGGATTGGTCCTTGGTCTCTGACTCTTCCTTGAGTGTGGATTCCTTTGGGGCAGTGGGTGGGGGCTGGGAGAATTCCTCTGCATCCCTGGCAACTTAAAGCTGTGATACTTAAAATATCACTGTCCAGTGTGCGCGCGCGCACACACACACACACACACACACACACACACATACACACCTTGCTTTTGGTGTGTGGTAGGAAGAGAAATTGGAAAACTGATGGTCTGCTTTCTAGAAGTTCTGAACCTTGCATTCCACATTCAGGTTTGTGTGGCAAATTTTATAAATAGTTTTGAAGCTGGAAAAAGGGGGTGATGTGCATCCTCCATCAATTTTTGTTTGGAATCTTTTTATCTTTTCATTACTTTCAGCCATAGTGGTGTGATTCAGGAAAATTTAATTTCAGGACACAAAAGGAATTTCTGAGATGCAGAGGTTGTGCATAGTGTTGGGGAGGTGGATAAGGCAGATTCCATATCTTATGGCACAATCCATGTGGGAGTAAGCAAACATGAAAACACTCACCACATTGGTTTGTGTATTGCTTTCAGTGGGGTTGGATTTGCCTGAAACCACAAGAAGGCATGAGGAGCTTTACAATCATAGCCCTCTTTTTTCATCACTTTTTTCCCACAGAGAGCTCCAGAACATAGAGCATGTGGTCTTTCCTTTTGGAAGAGCAATCTGCAGTAGCTGGTTTGTCAGAAATATACTTTAGGGGTCAGTTTGAGGTGCTTTTGTAAGAGTTTTGCAGTCTATGCTTATTTAATTTCTATACACATATAACCATAAGTAACCTTGGTCAAGTCACATTTTTTTCTTGTAGAGTTTCCTTGGGTCTTTTGAGGAAAACTTGAATATATTTTTAGGCTTATGATTTTGGCTTTTTCTCTTTGTCTCCTAATTTGGTCACAACTGTTGTACACATTCTTGATAGTTGTAGCTCTGAAATATGTTCTGAGGTCACAGCTGCATATGTGTGTACTCTTCCTTATCCTATTTGGAATTCTGTGTCGTTTTTCATGGGACATAGCTTTGGAATCAGCTTTCCTCTTAGAAATTCATAGAAATTTTCTTTGGATTCTGGTGAATTCATATTGAAATAGAAAATAGCCAACATTTTTTTTAAATACATCATCCCATTGGTGTTGTTTACTCTAGTATAAAAGGAAAAATGATATCCTACATAATCATTTGTTTAGCAAACTACAGTTAGTATATGAAATTGAAAGTGATGAAATAATTTACACAGCCATAGAAAGAAGACTTCAGTAGAGAGTTTACTGACACAAAATACAATGCTATGGTCACAAAATCTATCCCCCCATGTATATTTCGAGAAGACAAAAAGTGAAAATAAAACATGGTTCACAATTGAACAATAAATTTTAATGTGGTATGGGATCATGTATTAGCCTACAAAATAATCTCTTGATAGCAGAATTTAGGAATTCCCACCAATTCGAACTAAAATTAAGTAACATCAGGTTGTGTTCTTATAGTTCATGTAAAGCTGCAAGCATTTAGTGTTTGTAATCTGATGCATTTGTTGGTGTTACCTACACCCACACCTCCTCATTACTGAAAAAAACAACAACACAATAAACCATGTTCTTCACACATTCTCATTGTATCCATGTTTACGTGTGCCTACATTGCATGTAGCTCTCATAAAATGACAAAATTGCTATTGATTCCAGCAGTCTTCTCAGTAAAGTTTCATGTACTTTTGATTAGTTTTTAAAAAGTATCTGAATTCTCATGCTTATTGCGTTTATGTTCGTGGTGGATAACGTTTAAAATAACCTAATTCCTGATTTGTTGAGGTCACGGTTTGTGACTCAGAAGGACGGTATGGTAAATGAATGAAGACAATAGCAATTGTAAAGGGTTTACACACTTATAAAAGACTTTCACAGTCAGTACTGTATTGGTCATGAAACTGTATAATTACAGGATAAGCAGTATCAAATCAACAAACTTCTCTCTCTCTCTGATTTTAATCTTGCTACATTCCCATTTGTCCATTGGGTAGGAGAGCTTCAGTCATCTTGTCTACCTTATAGTTCAAAATAGAAAATAAAGGGCAGAAACAACACAACCTAGCTGAAGCAATCATTTTCAAAGAATTTTTGTAACATATTTTTATTTGGTATGTGGAGAAGGAAAATCAAATATCAGGCTTTTTAGAGCAAAAGTTGTTATAGAAATAAAAACCAAATGTACTTTTACAATATACTATAAAAATGCAAAAAGTTGGTTTATTTTGATGGCATAAGAGTTTTCTGCCAATGATTCATGCTGCATGAAGTGAAAATGAGTTAAGAAACAGACTGACTTGTTTTGTTTGAATTGAAATAATGACAAATTACAGTTGAATAAAAATGTAATAGTCTTAGACAAGTAACACTTTTCTTAGTTTTGTTTTGATCAGCTAACCTACCTTAGATGATGACACTTTTATTTTTATTGGGAAAACATGTTTAAACATTTAGCATTTTAAAATATCAGTTTGTATATACTTAATGTATTATATAGTTAATGCATAGTGTATAATATTACATACTTATTTCTATTATTGTGACTATTATTCAAATTTACTTTTTTGTTTTTTTAAAGACTGTATATTTAATTAATGTTCTATCAGCATTTGTACCTGCATGCCAGAAG
>NW_026588025.1:0-7065 GCF_907164565.1 Psammomys obesus | reverse complement strand
TTTTCATCTTGGCCATTCTGATGGGTGTAAGGTGAAATCTCAGGGTTGTTTTGATTTGCATTTCCCTAATGGCTAATGAGGTTGAGCATTTCTTTAAGTGCTTCTCTGCCATTCGATATTCCTCTAAAGAGAATTCTCTGTTTAGCTCCGTTCACCATTTTTTAAGTGGATTACTTGGTTTGTTGCTTTTCAGCTTGTTTAGTTCTTTATATATATTGGATATGAGTCCTCTGTCAGATAAAGGGTTGGTGATGATTCTTTCCCAATCTGTAGGCAGTCGCTTTGTTTTGATGACCGTGTCCTTTGCTTTACAGAAGTTTTTCAATTTCATGAGGTCCCATTTATTGATTGTTGCTCTTAGAGCCTTTGCTGTTGGTGTTCTGTTCAGGAAGTTTTCTCCTGTACCAATGAGTTCTAGGGTATTCCCCACTTTTTTTTCCAGCCAATTTAATGTGTCTGGTTTTATGTTGAGGTCTTTGATCCACTAGGACTTCAGTTTTGTGCAGCGTGATAAGTATGGATCTATTTTCATTTTTCTACATGAAGACATCCAGTTGGACCGGCACCATTTGTTGAAGATGCTATCTTTTTTCCATTGTATGGTTTTGGCATCTTTGTCAAAAATCAGGTGTCCGTAAGTGTGTGGGTTTATTTCTGGGTCTTTTGTTCGATTCCATTGATCCACCATTCTGTTTCTATGCCAGTACCATGCAGTTTTTACAACTGTTGCTCTATAGTACAGCTTGAGATCAGGGATGGAGATACCTCCAAAAGATCTTTTATTGTAGAGGATTATTTTAGCAATCCTCGGTTTCTTGTTATTCCATACGAAGTTGAGAATTTTTCTTTCCAGGTCTGTAAAGAATTGTGTTGGCAATTTGATGGGAATTGCATTAAATCTGTAGATTGCTTTTGGTAAGATGGCCATTTTTACTATGTTAATCCTGCCAAGCCATGAGCATGGGAGATCTTTCCATCTTCTCATATCTTCCTCTAATTCTTTCTTCAGAGACTTGAAATTTTTTTCATACAAGTCTTTGACTTGCTTGGTTAGGGTTACACCAAGGTACTTTATGTCATTTGTGGCTATTCTGAAGGCTGTTGTTTCTCTAATTTCTTTCTCAGCCCTTTTGTCTTTTGTATACGGGAGTGCTACTGATTTTTTTGAATTAATTTTGTATCCGACCACTTTGCTGAAGGTGTTTATCTTCTGTAGGAGTTCCCTGGTAGAGTTTTTGGGGTCACTCATATATACTATCATATCATCTGCAAATAGTGATAATTTGACTTCTACCTTTCCCATCTGTATCCCCTTGATCTCCTTTGACTGTCTTAATGCTCTAGCAAGGACTTCCAGCACTATGTTGAAGAGATATGGTGAGAGTGGGCAGCCTTGTCTTTTCCCTGATTTCAGTGGGATTGCTTTAAGTTTCTCTCCGTTCAGTTTGATGTTGGCTATAGGCTTCCTGTATATCGCCTTTACTATGTATAGATATGTGCCTTGTATCCCTGATCTCTCCAGTACTTTAAACATGAATGGATGTTGGATTTTGTCAAATGCTTTTTCAGCATCTAGGGAGATTATCATTTGGTTTTTTTTTTTCAGTTTGTTAATATGGTGGATCACATTGATGGATGTCCATATATTGAACCATCCCTGCATACCTGGGATGAAGCCTACTTGGTCATAGTGGATAATATCTTTGATGTGTTCTTGGATCCGGTTTGCAAGTATTTTGTTAAGTATTTTTACATCAATGTTCATAATGGAGATTGGCCTGAAATTCTCTTTCTTTGTTGAGTCTTTGTGAGGTTTAGGTACCAAGGTGATTGTGGCTTCATAGAATGAGTTTGGTAATGTTCCTTCTGTTTCTCTTTTGTGGAATAGTTTGAAGAGAATTGGAGTTAGCTCTTCTTTGAAGGTCTGGTAGAATTCTGCGCTGAAGCCATCTGGTCCTGTGCATTTTTTGGATTTGAAACTTTTGATGACTACTTCTATTTCTTTGGGGGATATAGGACTATTTAATTGATTTACCTGGTCCTGATTCAGCTTTGGTGAGTCAAATTGATGAAGAAAATTTTCAATTTCATCTAGATTTTCAAATTTTGTTGAGTATAGACTTTTGAAGTAAGTCCTAATGATTGTTTGGATTTGCTCAATGTCTGTAGTTATGTCCCCCTATTCATTTCTGATTTTGTTGATTTGGGTGGTGTCTCTGTGCTTTTTAGTTAGTTTGGCTAAGGGTTTGATTTTCTCAAAGAACCAGCTTTTTGTTTCATTGATTCTTTGAATTGTTTTATTTGTTTCTAATTGATTGATTTCAGCCCTGAGTTTGATTATTTCCTGCAGTCTCCTACTTTTTGGTGTGTCTGTTTCTTCTTTTTCTAGGGTTTTAAGTGGGCCATTAAGTTGCTTGAATGCGCTGTCTCGAATTTCTTCTTGAAGGCACTTAGTGCTATGAACTTTCCTCTTAGCACTGCTTTCATTGTGTCCCACAAGTTAGGGTATGTTGTGTCTTCATTTTCATTGAGTTCTAGAAAGGCTTTAATTTCTTTCTTTATTTCTTCCCTGACCCAGCTGTCATTTAGTAACAAGTTGTTCAGTTTCCATGTGTGTGTAGGCTTTTTGCTATTTCTGTTGTTGTTGAAGTCCAGCTTTATTCCATGGTGATCAGACAGGATACAAGGGATTATTTCAATCTTCTTGTATCTGTTGAGGCTTGCTTTGTGACCAACTATATGGTCTATTTTGGAGAAGGTTCCATGAGGTGCTGAGAAGAAGGTAAATTCTTTCGTGTTTGGGTGTAAAGTTCTATAAATGTCTGTGAGGTCCATTTGATTCATGACCTCTGTCAGAGATATTGTTTCTTTGTTTAATTTCTGTTTTGTTGACCTGTCCTTTGTTGAGAGTGGGGTGTTGAAGTCTCCCACTATTAATGTGTGGGGATCTATATGTGGTTTAAATTTTATCAATGTTTCTTTTACAAATGGGGGTGGTCTTGTATTTGGGGCATAGATGTTCAGGATTGTGATGACTTCCTGGTGGAATTTTCCGTTTATGAGTATGAAGTGTCCTTCCCCATATCATTTTATTAATTTTGGTTGAAAGTCTATTTTATCAGATATTAGAATGGCTACTCCTGCTTGTTTCTTGGGTCCATTTGCTTGGAAAGTCAACTTCCAAACTTTTACCCTCAGGTAATGTCTATCTTTATGCCTTAGGTGTGTTTCTTGTATGCAACAGATTGCTGGGTTTTGTTTACGTATCCATTCTGTTAATCTGTGTCTTTTTACTGGAGAGTTGAGTCCATTGATGTTGAGAGAAATTAATGACCAGTGGCTGTTAGATCCTTTGATTTTGATGTTGGCTGTGTTCATAAAGTTGTGTGTTTGGTTGCTTTTTGTTTTGCTGTAGTAAGGTTAATTATTTCCTGTGTTTTCTTGAATGTAGCTAGTTTTCTTGGGTTGTATTTTCCCTGCCAGTATCTTCTGTAATGCTGGATTTGTGTGTAGGTATTGTTGAAATTTGTTTTTGTCATTGAATATCTTGTTTTCTCCGTCTATAAGGACTGAGAGCTTTGCAGGGTATAGTAGCCTGGGTTGACATCTGTGTTCTCTTAGGGTCTACATGATATCTGTCCAGGCTCTTCTGGCTTTCATAGTTTCTGTTGAAAAGTCAGGTGTGATTTTAATGGGTTTGCCGTTATATGTTACTTGGCCTTTTTCTATTGCAGCTTTTAGTATTTTTTCTTTGTTCTGTATACTTACTGTTTTGATTATTAGGTGGTGGGAGGATTTTCTTTTCTGGTCAAATTTGTTGGGTGTTCTGTAGGCCTCATGTATCCTTATTGGCTTCTCCTTTAACTTGGGGAAATTTTCTTAAATGATTTTGTTGAAAATATTTTCTGGGCCTTGGAGAAGGGAGTCTTCTTTTTCCTCTATTCCTATTATTCTTAGGTTTTGTCTTTTCATATTGTCTTGGATTTCTTGGATGGTCTGTGTCAGGAATTTTTTGGATTTAACATTTTCTTTGACAGATAGAGCAATTTCTTCCATTGTATCTTCTACACCTGAGATTCTTTCTTCCATTTCTTGTATTCTCTTCGTTATGCTTACCTCTGTAGTTCCTGTTTTCTTCCCTAAATTCTTCCTCTCCATTATTTCCTCCATTTGTCTTTTCTTTAATTTTTCTAGTTCTATCTTCAGGTCTTGAGTTGTTTTGTTTACTTCCTGAACCTGTCTGGTTGTATTTTCCTCTTTTTCTTTTAGTTCCTTCAACTTGTCTGTTTTATTTCTTTCAGTGATTTAACTATTTCTTCTCTGAAGGCCACAAGCTGTTTGGCTGCATCTTCCCGTATTTCTTCACAGATGGCGCTAATCTGCTTGTCTTTATCTTTCTCCATTTCTATACGGATAGCCATGATCTGTTTGGTTTTATCTTCCTCTAATTCTTAACGTATTTTGTTTGTTTCCTCTATTATTCTCTTCATCAACATAGATGTAAGGTCATCTTCTTGATTTTCTATTATGCTGCATTGTTCAGGGCAGTTCGCCCATGGATGGCTGGGTTCTGGAGATGCCATATTTCTCTGTCTTTTGTTGGTTGAGCCTTTACACTGACCTCTACCCATTGGGCTGATTTAGGTGTTGGCTGTTAGTTTCTCTGCTTCCTGGAGTCCTGAGGTAGGGAGTATCCCCTTGGCCAGAAGATGATTTTTCCTGAAGGAGTCCTTCTCTGCTTTTTGGTTATGGTCACTGTATGGCCAGTGATTCTCAGGAGTTGCCACTGCTCACCTCAAGTTTATAGCCCTGAGTAGTAGCTGTGGTCTATCTTAGGCAGGGGGGTAAATTCTTACCCATAGAATTTCTCAAGACAGCTGCCCCACTGCTGGGTTTCTTGTTATATATTTAGTGTGCTGCTGCTCACTAAATTTCCATGTACAGTCCTCTTGAAGAAACTACTGATTCCATAGCTGTGGGATTTTCTCCCAACAGGGAAACTCAGTCTGCTATCCTGGGGCACACAGTTCTGTCTGGGAAAGTGAGAGGTACACTAAGCAAGTCTCTGGGCCAGAGGCTGATTGCTCTGCTCTGGACCTGGAAAATGTGCACCTAGGTTGAGTTGGTGCCTGGGGGCACTGCTTTTTTCTGGAGGCTGGGTGCCTCACTCTGGACCAGAAACTGTGTGTCTCTGTCTGGGATGGCAGCTGCAGGCACCGCTCTGGTCCAGATGTTGTGGGTGCAGCCCCCTGAAGGACCAGGGATTCCCACAGTTTTGACAGTCCAGCCTGGGACAACTGGCCGATCCCTGGCATAGTATCCCAGGAGTGCTGTAATGGCTCTACGGCTCCTGCAGGTCCGAGGAAGCAGTTGTGTGTCCCAGTGCCCCAGGGGAACTCAACAATGGTGGCAGAGCACAGCGCTCCTGCCTGCACTAGAGTCCGCGTGAGTCCAGGAAGTGTTTTGGTGCTGGGTGTCCTAAGCGTTAGAGCTGCTGACCCCCTCTGCTGGCGGTTTCCTCCTGCCAGAGACACGCAGTCTGGTGCCCTGGTGCCCTGGTGCCCACAGTTCTATCTGAGGCGGCGAATCACGCGCGCAGACTGGCCTCCGTGCAGGAGCCTGGGTTCCTGGCTCTGGGTCCACGCTGGCTCTTGGGGTACCGGCGGAACCCGAGTCTTTTCCAGGGGATGTCTGGGTAACCTGGGGGCGATCCCAATTGTTTCCTGCTCCGTGGGGTTATCTCTCGACTGGGAAATCCAGTCTATGGTGTTGTGGGCCCACAGTTCAGTCTGGGACCATGACCAGATAGCGCTGGCGTGTAGCCCCAGGCTGACGACCAATAGCCTGGTGGAACCGGGATCTCTTTCGCGGTTTAGCCGGGTGAGTTAAAGCTGATTGAATCCCCCACCGTGGGGTATCCTCTCACCTGAGAAACACAACCACTTGTGTTTTATGGCCGCGAGTTCTGATTGCTGGTCACTGTGCCAATCCTGCTGTGCTGCTCCTCAAAATGAGAGTGCTCCCGGTGCCGCCATCTTCTTACACATTTCTTATTTCTTCCCTTTGTCGTTGTTTTGACATTTTTATTTAATATTTGTACATGGATTAAATGTGTTTGGAGCCAATACATACCCAATTCTGTTCCCTCCAATTCTTCTCTCATAGCAGTCAGTGTGTGCCTGAATCTCCAGCGCTGACAGATAAATGCACTTGCTAGGTAGTCCAGCAAAAGTGGACAGCTACAGATTCAGGATGAGATCTTGTCTCAGAAAATACAGTAAAGAAGTGATTAAAGAAGACATACCAGTGACAGCCTTTAGCCTTTACACAGGATATGTACACACATACATAAAATCCTGTTTTTAAATGTAGTCCCCTTATATTTGCCTTGAATTCTCTACCCTAGTTGCTACTTGTAGCTAGTTGCCTAGCTACAAACTCAGCTGCAGCATTTTAAAAATAGCTTCTGGCATTGTTTGGTGGCTCTCACTTCAAACTCAGTACACAGTGGGCAGAGGCAGGCACATCTATGTGAGTTCAAGTTTTCCATGGTTCATGCAGAGAGTTCCAGGAGATCCAGTGTGCCTCCCCCTTAAAATTCTTCTGAACACTTCTCCAGTCATGTGCCAAGATGAGGGCTATTCCCATGTGCCTACCACTGTATCCCTCTCTGTAGGCGATTCCTATTGCTGCTGCTGCTGGTTGTAGATCTTTTAGAATGTTTTGATTTTCGTTTTCTCTCTTTTTTTTTTTCTGGTCCTTCATCCTTGGCCAGCTGCATCTCCAGACATAGATCCAATCTCGAGCTCTCCCTTCACTATCTCTTTCTGTCACTCTTTCTCTCTCTTGCTTAATCATACTCTCTCATTCTGTCTCTCAAAGTCTGTATCTCCTGCTCTGTTTCAGTGTGTCTCTGTCTCTTTGTGTCCCTGTCTCTATTTCTGCCTTTGAGGACAAAAGAGCGAAAACGAATTTGTTCATGCTCTTTTAAGATTTTGAACTTCTGAGGGACTCTTACCTCCCCTACACTAGTACTACCGTCCCCAAATCACAAAGGGTGTGTTC
>NW_026588024.1:0-1940 GCF_907164565.1 Psammomys obesus | reverse complement strand
AATACAGGATAAACATACTAAAATCTGTACACCCTAAGAATTTAATCACGAAAAGAAACATTTTTGATCTGTTTTTCATCATAGCTTTGGAGGAAATAAATTATTTACCATGTTCACTTATAATGTAATGGAGGATGTCACCAATTGTGGTTTGTGTGCTATATTTTGAAACATTGGTATAGGTATTGAAGTTTGCTGTATGTGTATCAAATCCAATCACAGAAGCTTATCAGGTCTTTCTGATATTCTTTCTGTGGCTGTTGTTGATCTAATGCATTTCTACTTGGTGACAGGTATTTTTCTGCTGCAAAGTATAGAATGGGATTCCCATCATCTATATTATCCATTGCTTATTAATATCAGGTAGAGTGTGATCATGCTTTTCAATTTGAAGTGTCCCTGAGAAAGTGAGGTGATTTTGTTTTCTATTTTCACAATTTCCTTTAAGAAGTTTGTTTCCAAGCCTGATTTGGATGTCAGCAATTAGGCAAAGCTGCATTTGAAGCCTTGATTCTCAGGTGTCAGCCTTCTGAGTACACGTCAAAGGGTGGAAGATATTCCCCCAATGTGTTAGATTTTTACCAACATTAATGTTAAAATGCATAATAGTGTATATGTATGTATGTATATACATATATTTGTATACATATGCACACACACACACACACACACACACACACACACACATATATATATATATATATATATAGTTTGAAGTTCCATTCTTCTTATGTTCCCATTAGTTACTATATGGCACCTAATGTTGAAGTACTACCTTCCGAGAGAATTATCTAATGGTGCTAAATAATGTAACAGGAATGATATTTATTAGAAAAAAAACATGTTGTGTGTGTATAATGTTACTATGTGTTCTTAGGCCATGAAAGATGTGTGAAGACTTGGTGACAGCTTTGTGGGGTTTATTTTGGTCATTGTTATTCGATGTTGAAAGTCATGTTGCCAGTTTTGCTTACAATAGACATTCCCCACTGAGCTCATTGATACTCAAATAAACTTAATCAAAATATTACATCAGTAAAATATTGTCTTCTATCCAGATTATAAACCTGGAATTATATAAGGATGGAAGATTATATAAGGTTGGAAGAACATAAAATAATAATAATAATAATAATAATAATAATAAATGCTCTGCACAAATTATATATATATATGTATATATATAAGATTATATAAGGATGGAAGAACATATAATAATAATAATAATAAATGCTATGCACAAATTAAAATTATATAATGCTGTCATTTTTTTGGAATGTGTTAGTTCATTCTTAGGAGTAAAGACTTGTTCATAACACTGTCTCAGATCTACAAGTGAATGTCAGAGAATTGTCTCAGTGGGCATAGTTGGTTGTCTCTAAGCCTGATGATTTGAGCTCAATTTCTGGGTAGCCCATATTACTCCTATAAATTTTTCTAATATTTCAATACTTGGGCTATTGTATATACAATTTCACACACCAGTACATACATAAATTATTTTTAAATCTAAATAAGGGCCAGTTATTTCACTGGTCAAAAGACTCTTTGGGTTTCATGTCGAACACTCATATATGGGATGTAAAAAGATAGTAAACAGCAATAAGTTGTCCTCTCACTGGCACATACACACTCAAACATTTTTCAATGGATGAAATTAAAGCAAAGGAGAAAACCCACTTACTGATAACATCAGAAATGTTTTGAATTGTAAATAAATGTAGAATTTGAGACTTTTTACTGTTCATTAAAAGAAAAAATGGTACCTTTGTACATCTTATTTTATCCTTTCATTCCTTGATTCAAGAATAAGTCATTAAAAATATCTTAGCTTGGCTCAGAGGTGCATCCCTGTCATCCTAGACCTGGGAGTCCATGGCAAGCTAATCTTTTTGAGATTGTGGTCAGCTTGGTCCACAGAGTGACTTCTCTTTTGGCTT
>NW_026588023.1:0-11654 GCF_907164565.1 Psammomys obesus | reverse complement strand
GAATCATGGAAAACTTGAACTCACATAGATGTGCCTGCCTCTGCCCACTGTGTACTGGGTTTACAAGTGAAAGCCACCAAGACCTGCAGGAATCTATTTTTAAAATGCTGCAGCTGAGTTTGTAGCTAGGCAACTACCTACAGCTAGCAACTAGGGTAGAGAACCCATGGCAAATATAAGGGGACTACATTTAAAAAAAGATTGTGTGTATGCATGTGTATACCTCCTGTGTGGAGGCTAGAAGCTGTCACTGGTATGTCTTTTTTAATCACTTCTTTACTGTATTTTCTGAGACAGGACCTCATCCTGAATCTGTAGCTGTCCACTTTTGCTGGACTACCTAGCAAGTGCATTTATCTGTCAGCCCTGGAGATTCAGGCACACAATGACTGCTATGAGAGAAGAATGGGAAGGAACAGAATGGGGTATGCATTGGTTCCAAACACATTTAATCCAGGTACAAATATTAAATAAAAATTTCAAAACAGAAGACCCAAAAATAAACCCACACACTCATGGAAACCTGTTTTGTGACAAAGATGCCAAAACCATACAATGGAAAAAAGATAGCATCTTCAACAAATGGTGCTGTTCCAACTGGATGTTTACATGTAGAAAAATGAAAATAGATCCATACTTATCACCCTGCACAAAACTGAAGTCCAAGTGGATCAAAGACCTCAACATAAAACCAGACACATTAAATCATCTAGAAAAAAAAGTGGGGAATACCCTAGAACTCACTGGTACAGGAGAAAACTTCCTGAACAGAACACCAACAGCACAGGCTCTAACAGCAACAATCAAAAAATGGGACCTCATGAAATTGAAAAGCTTCTGTAAAGCAAAGTCACCGTCATCAAAACAAAGCAACTGCCTACAGATTTGGAAAGAATCATCACCAACCCTTTACCTGACAGAGGACTCATATCCAATATATATAAAGAACGTAAAAAGCTGAAAAGCAATAAACCAAGTAATCCACTTAAAAAATGGGGAACAGAGCTAAAGAGAGAATTCTCTGTAGAGGAATATCGAATGACAGAGAAGCACTTAAAGAAATGCTCAACCTCATCAGCCATTAGGGAAATGCAAATCAAAACAACCCTGAGATTTCACCTTACACCCATCAGAATGGCCAAGATGAAAAACTCAAGGGACAACACATGCTGGAGAGGTTGTGGAGAAAGGGGAACCCTTCTCCACTGCTGGTGGGGATGTAAACTGGTACAACCACTCTGGAAATCAATCTGGCGCTTTCTCAGACAACTAGGAATAGCGCTTCCTCAAGATCCAGCCATACCACTCCTAGGCATATACCCAAAAGAGGCGCAAGTACACAAAAAGGACATTTGCTCAACCATGTTTGTAGCAGCTTTATTTGTAATAGCCAGAAGCTGGAAACAACCCAGATGCCCCTCAGCTGAAGAATGGATGCAGAAACTGTGGTAAATCTATAAAATGGAGTATTACTCAGCAAGGAAAAATAAGGAAATCATGAAATTTGCAGGTAAATGGTGGGACCTGGAAAGGATCATCCTGAGTGAGTTGTCCCAGAAGCAAAAAGACACGCATGGTAAATACTCACTCATATAAACATACAATATAGAATAAACCCAGTAAAATCTGTACATCTCAACAAACTAAGCAAAAGAGAGGACCCTAACTAAAATGTTCAATCCCCATCCTGAAAGGCAAAGAGGATGGACATCAGAAGAAAAAGAAAATAGGAAACAACCTGGGAACCTGCTAGAGAGGGCCTCTGAAAGCCAGAAGAAAACAGGAAACAACCTTGAAACCTGCCACAGAGTGCCTCTGAAAGCTTCTGCAGTATAGACTGTCAAAGCAGATGCTGAGTCTGATGGCCAACTGATGGGCAGAATGAATGGAATTCTATGTAAGAAGTGGGAAATAGTAAGAGCTGGAGGGGACAGGAACTCCACAATGAGAGAAACAGAACAAGATAATTTGAACACAGGGAACTTCCCTGAGAATCATACTCAAACCAAGGACTATTCGTGGAGATGACATGGATCCCCTGCACAGGTGTAGCCCATGGCAGTTCAGTGTCCAAGTGGGTTATATAGTAATGGGAAGAGGGACTGCCTCTGACATAATCTGATTGGCTTGCTCATTGATCACCTCCCCCTAAGGGGAGAGCAGCCCTACCAGGCCACAGTAGAGGACAATGCAGCCACTTTTGATGAGAAGTGATAGACTAAGATCAGAAAGAACAGGAGAACCTCCCCTATCAGTGGACTTTGGGAGTGGCATGCATGCAGAAAGGGGAGGGAGGGTGTGATCGGGAGGGGAGGAGGGAGGGGCTTATGGGGGGATACAAAATGAATAAAGTGTAATTAATAAAAAAATTTTAAAAAAGAATATGTAATGTGACAAAATATTAAAATGCTTTGAATAGAACAGTATATATTTATATATCATTTATATATTTTAAAATAAATCTTAATATTGATGTATACTTGAAATGTCTCCAAAAATAACAGGTTCCATTATGGAAATATACACTTATTTTTAATTTTTTTGGAAATCAGTTGAGACTGAATTCTTAGAGAACTTGTATTATTAATGTACTGAAAAAATTAAAGAACATATTATTTCAAATGGCCTACTCTTGTTTTCTATTGGGTTAGTAACAGGAGATATTGGGAATAAACAAAGATAGGTCATATTTTAAAACTTTTGTTTGTGTGTTGACAGGGGTCATCTTTACTGTTACTTTTTTGTCCACTTGACACCAAATAGAGTGATGGAGGAAAAGTGAACCATAGATGAAGAGTCTTCTCCATCAGATTGGCTTGTGGGGCAAGTATGTGAGGACATTCTCTTGATTAATGATTGATGAAGGAGAGCCCTGACCACTGTGGTCAGTGCCTCCTGGGAAACTGGTCCTGACCTGGAGAAGACAGGTAGCTGAGCAAGCCACAGAAACCCAGTACATAGCTTTCCTCCATCTTTCCTCCCTCTGCTCCTGTTCAAGTTCCTATCTCCCTCACATGACGGGCTGAGACTGGAACAGTAAGCCAAATATCCCTCCTCTTCCCTCTGTTGCTTTTGGACAGTGTGTTATAACAGCAGTGGAGAAGCAGCCTAGAAAATTCACAGGAGTTACATTTCAACACTATTGAAAACGAAGTATCAAGAGCACCTTCTTGTATAAGGAATTTCCAAGAACATCATTCACACTGATACTACAACAATAATGACCTCCAAATTCTCTCTTCATTGTGGGGTATAGTTTTCACCTCCAGGTGCAGTGTCTCCTAGAGAAACATGGTGGCAAGAAAGGAGGGAGGAAAGAGTGGAAATATGTCAATGTTGTTAGAATTGCATCTTCCCCACTATCTTGGTACTGGTAACACACTGAGAGCTGTACTTCTGAGAGCACAAGTTCCAATCTTCTTCACAGAATATATAGTAAATGCCACGTAGGTAAAAGTCAAAAACATAAAGAAGAGCAAAGAAACAGGTAAACACAATTCTTGATAACATTTTATTTAAATTGATGTGCCAAAACATAATACATTTTATTGGCAACAATGAAAAATTGCTCATCACACTCGCATCTTAATAGATCTTGGAAATGTTGTGCATTATACCAGGATACAAGCCTGACAGAAATATGAACAAATTTGAAATGTTATATCATAGAGGAAATATGACAAATGAATTACATCATAGTTTTAACATGCAATTTCCTACTGACTTGGAAATACACACTCTTGTATCCAAGAATAAATTAAAAAAAAAGAAAATGTTAACTACCTTGACAGTTTTCTGATTGCATTATAGGTGTAAAATATAGTTTGATATATTTGCCCGTATCAATACTAAAAACAAAATTCAGTTATTTTTATCTGTGGTCAGACTGGATCCAAGTATGACCTCAAAAACAGAGAAAATATAAACATATATGCCAGTGTTATTACTAATTTATTTCAACAGGAAAACAGTATGTGAAATTATTACTTCCTTTTTATTCTTTTAGTTCCTCACTCATTGAAATACAGTTGTTTTGGCATTTCATTGTGTGAAAGGAACAAGCACTAATTTTACAAGTTCACCCTGACTTTCCAATGCTGTATGCTGCTTCAAGAAATTTACAGTACAAGATATTTTTATGTGTGTGTGTGAGGGAGAAGATGCATGACCTTGTATGTGTGTACATGTGGGAGCCAGAAGTCAACACCTGGTATTTTGTTTGCTAGAATGTCTGGCCATGTTACCCCAGGGATCTTTCTTCCTCTACCTTTTCAGCACTCAAGTTACAAGGGTGCACTTTGGTGCTCAGCATTTTACACAAATCCTAGTGATCTGAGCACAGGTGTGCTAGTGTGGTAAGCAACTGGAGGACCGAGATATTTCCTTACCCTGTGAATATTTTTAATTATTGACTTTACATACACTATTTCTAGGTAAGTCTGTGATATGCAGACTCATTATTATGTTGTATTTTAGAGTATAAAAGAAGTTGGACTCAGTACTCAAATGTGGCTACTATGTATCATGCGAAACGAGGCACAGCTATTGAGGAAAAAACAAAATTTATATTCATATATAGATATATAACAAATTATTTATAATGTACATAATATTACTAATATATATTATATACATATGTGCAATATATAATTATACATTAAATATAATACCTAAATATTATGTATAAATACACATACATAATATGTATTTTGTGTATACATGTATTATAAGCAACTTATCCATAAATATAAAGTCAGTCTGTCATTGTCTTGATCTGTGTCGATATATACAAGAGCAAACCAAACAGTATAAGCAGAGACATACTATAGCAGGATATGACTGTCCGATATTAAATACACACCACTGTACTCAGCAAAAACAAACAGACCAATAGTAGAAAAGAGATACATAGGAACTCTTGAAGTCTCCCAGTTTTCCCTACGTTATTCTCTTTAGGAACCAGTTACATACCTACCCTGCCTAAGTGTAATTTTCTACAACATAAGGACCATATAGATTGAGTCTATGGACACAGGAAATAACAATTATTACTAAAATGGTACATATCTGGTACAAATTGTGTTGGACTGTGAAATTTACTCATTGTAAATGATCCATTTCATGTCATTGATCTGCGCAATCTCTAACATCGTCTTCAGTTGTAGTTTTACAATGGCAAGCTTCCTTCTGTCTACACTGCACTGAAAATGCCAATCATCAAAGCAATGTACAGGGATAGGAAAATTACATATTTTAGCTCCATCAAAGGTATTAAATTATTCATGATATTCATAAGGATAGGCATTGTGATGGGGTTAGAAGCAAAGCCCAGGACTCGGAGTTCGGTGCATCTAATTAAGACAGTGATTAGAACAGAGATTGAAGAATCACTTATAAAGCAATTATTTAGCTCTATTATCTGAAGAGTACCAGAGAGATTTACCAGAAGAGTGCAAATGGGCTCCAAATCATTCCAATACATTGTGGTGTTACTAAGATTCAAGAGCTTTAGGCGGGTGGCTTGAGGACGCTGAGACAGAAATTGGTAGTCTCTGGATGAGAGATTACAAAATGGCAGATACAAGAAATCCAAGCCAGGTGGTATGAACCTGTAGGGATGAAAAACAAAAACAAAAACTTCTGAAGAATGAAAACTGAATGAGGAAAACTCTACCTTTATGTCTAGATGAAACTACTTTTCATATGTATGTTACTTGAGTATCAATGTGTCAGTGTGTGCTTTAATTCACTTAATAGTTTTGTGATTCTGAGAAAGTTAGTTTTGTTTTCTTTTTCCTACTGTTTTTGAGAGAGAATATTACTATATAGCTCAGGCTGTCCTGGAACTATGTAGACCAGGCTAGCCTTAAACTCACAGAATCTACCTGCCTTTGCCACCTGAGTGCTGAGATTAAAAGTGCATCCCACCACACCCAGCTGACAGTTTCGTTTTCAATACTGAAATACAATGTATTTTCTTCTTAAGAATGTGTACAATATGTTAGAATAGATGATTCTAAGAAATATTAAGAGAAAAACATTAACCCAATTAACACTTTTAATATTATCACTGTAGATTTTAGTTCAACTTCTTTTTTTTCTAATCTTTTATTTTTTTTTATTAATTACACTTTATTGATTTTGTATCCCACAATAAGCCCCTCCCTCCTCCCCTGCCAATCGACCCTCCCTCCCCTTTCTGCATGCATGCCACTCCCCAAGTCCACTGATAGGGGAGGTCCTCCTCTCCTTTCTGATCTTAGTCTATCAGTTCTCATCAAAAGTGGCTGCATTGTCCTCTACTGTGGCCTGGTAAGGCTGCTCCCCCCTCAGGGGGAAGTGATCAATGAGCAGGCCAATCAGATTATGTCAGAGGCAGTCCCTCTTCCCATTACTATGTAACCCACTTGGACACTGAACTGCCATGGGCTACACCTGTGCAGGGGTTCCAGTTCATCTCCACAAATAGTCCTTGGTTGGAGTATGAGTCTCTGGGAAGTTCCCTGTGTTCAAATTATCTTGTTCTGTTGCTCTGCTTGTGGAGCTCCCGTTCCCTCCAGCTCTTACTATTTCCCACTTCTTACATAAAATTCCATTCACTCTGCCCATCAGTTGGCCATCAGGCTCAGCATCTGCTTTGACAGTCTATACTGCAGAAGCTTTCAGAGGCCCTCTGTGGCAGGTTTCAAGGTTGTTTCCTGTTTTCTTCTGGCTTTCAGAGGCCCTCTGTAGCAGGTTCCGAGGTTGTTTCCTATTTTCGTTTTCTTCTGATGTACATCCTCTTTGCCTTTCAGGATGGGGATTGAACATTTTAGTTAGGGTCCTCTCTTTTGCTTAGTTTGTTTAGATGTACAGCTTTCAGTGGGTTTATTCTATATTGTATGTTTATATGAGTGAGTATATACCGTGAGTGTCTTTTTGCTTCTGGGTCAACTCACTCAGGATGATCCTTTCCAGGTCCCACCATTTACCTGCAAATTTCATGATTTCCTTATTTTTCATTGCTGAGTAATACTCCATTGTATAGATATACCACAGTTTCTGCATCCATTCTTCAGTTGAGGGGCATCTGGGTTGTTTCCAGCTTCTGGCTATTACAAATAAAGCTGCTACAAACATGGTTGAACAAATGTCCTTGTTGTGTACTTGCGCCTCTTTTGGGTATATGCCTAGGAGTGGTATGGCTGGATCTTGAGGAAGCGCTATTCCTAGTTGTCTGAGAAAGCGCCAGATTGATTTCCAGAGTGGTTGTACCAGTTTACATTCCCACCAGCAGTGGAGAAGGGTTCCCCTTTCTGCACAACCTCTCCAGCATGTGTTGTCCCTTGAGATTTTCATCTTGGCCATTCTGATGGGTGTAAGGTGAAATCTCAGGGTTGTTTTGATTTGCATTTCCCTAATGGCTAATGAGGTTGATTAAAAACTGCATGGTACTGGCATAGAAACAGAATGGTGGATCAATGGAATTGAACAGAAGACCCAGAAATAAACCCACACACTTACGGACACCTGATTTTTGACAAAGATGCCAAAACCATACAATGGAAAAAAGATAGCATCTTTAACAAATGGTGCTGGTCCAACTGGATATCTACATGTAGAAAAATGAAAATAGATCCATACTTATCACCCTGCACAAAACTGAAGTCCAAGTGGATCAAAGACCTCAACATAAAACCAGACACATTAAATCATCTAGAAAAAAAAGTGGGGAATACCCTAGAACTCATTGGTACAGGAGAAAACTTCCTGAACAGAACACCAACAGCACAGGCTCTAAGAGCAACAATCAATAAATGGGACCTCATGAAATTGAAAAGCTTCTGTAAAGCAAAGGATACTGTCATCAAAACAAAGCGACTGCCTACGGATTGGGAAAGAATCATCACCAACCCTCTATCTGACAGAGGACTCATATCCAATATATATAAAGAACTAAACAAGCTGAAAAGCAACAAACCAAGTAATCCACTTAAAAAATGGGGAACAGAGCTAAAGAGAGAATTCTCTGCAGAGGAATATCGAATGGCAGAGAAGCACTTAGTTCAACTTCTTAGTGGAGAGGAATAACAAAGATCAGGCAACTGAGAATTCCCTTTGGACAGTCCCCAAATAACAACCTCTACTATCATGGTCTGTATCTTGGAGAGTATAGATTATCAAAATTATCTGCCATTATGAGCTATGGACATCTATAATCAGGTGCTTCAGTGCTATAGCAAAAATATTTTCCCCTATCTCAGTTCTCCTCCTCCTGATATCTGCAGGACTAGAAGCTTTTCACCCTTGTATTTCTGCATTTACTATAGTATCTGTATATTTCTGGCTGCTTATTTTGTGTACTCCTGTCTTTCTTCAGTTTCAAATTCCCAGAAGTGATGAAATGGAAAGCATAAAAACTTGTGAGGAGGTTAGGAATACCCAAGAAGTTTTTCACTCCTGTCCCAATAAGCTACTGAGAAAAGCCAGGGACCTACTGCAAACTATTACCTGAGCACTTTGTCCAGGTGATTTTTAAGGTAGAATGAAGCCAAGTTGAGTTCCTTGAGGTTTTCCATTCGATGCAAGTGACTGAGGACATTTTTGAAGACATTCCCACTCAGAGATCAAAAAGAGACTTTAAACAGACTAAGGCTTTGTAGGTGGGCCATCCGAGACAGGATACTGTTGCTATCACGCAGCAAGCCCTTATCAACAGAAAACTGTTCAACACACTTGAGATCAGAAAATTTCAGGGACCATTTGTAGTTATGCAATTTATCAACACGTAAATCTCGACAGAACACATGCAAAGACCCTGAACTCTCCTCAGCTTTACTCATAAGCAAATCCAAAAATTCCTTTTGCACAAAGGAGCCATCGAGGAAAAGTTCCACTAGTAATTCCACAGGCCTCAGTGACTGAGAGTCAATCCCTGAATTTCCTAAACGAAGATGTCCTTCTATTTTAGTGATAGAGTTGTCAGAATAAGCACAAGAATAAAAACAGAAAGGTGATTTGGAGCTGATTTCAGGGTATGTGATCCTAGAATAGGTGACTTGTCTCAAATCTAGGATCCTCAATTTAGGTCTCCGGTAGGGAAAAGAACAGAGAAAATATATGAGAAATAGCAAATGATAATTAAACCCAGTAGGATCAATGATGACATATAAGAACAAATCCAGTCTCAGCAGTACTGCCGGATCCTCTTTCTCTGTGGCCTGGTAAGGCTGCATTGTCAGGTACATGGGATCAAAGAGCAGGCAACTGAGTTCATGACAGAGGCAGCTCCTGCTCCCCTTACTCTGGCTCCAGCATGAAGATTGACCTGCCAATATTCCATAGGGGGAAGAGGGAGGGAGGGAAAGTGGGACTGGGAGTTGTTGAAGGAGGGGTCTTCAATTAGGATAAATAATAATTAAATTGTGAAAAAAAAACATGAGTGAGATTCCCAGAAGGAGAAAGATACACATAGTGTATACTCACTTACATAGACCTATAAGATATAATAAACATAAAGAAATCTATACACCTAAAGAAGATAAACAAGAGAGAGGACCCAGGGAAAGATGATCTATCCTCACTTAGAAAGACAAATGGGATGGGTAGTAGATGTAGGAGAAAACAATTAACAGGACAGGAGCCTACCACAGAAGGCCTCTGAAAGACTCTCCCTAGCAGTGTATCAAAGCAGATGCTAAGACTCATAACCAAACCTTCAGCAGTTGCAGGGGATCATATGAAAGAAGGTGGAGTTATTATGACCTGGAGAGGATAGGAACTCCACAGGGACCAAATATATCTGGGCTCAAGGGTTTTATATGAGACTGTTTTTCCAACCAAGGACCATGTATGGGTATAACCTAGAACCTCTGCTCAGATATAGACTTTGGATGTTCAGTCTCCAAGTGTGTACCCTAATAAGCGGAACAGGGACTATTTCTCACATGAACTTAATAATGGGCTCTTTGACCTCCACAGCCCCCATGGGAGAAGCAGCCCTGCTAGGCCGCAGAGGTGGACTTTACAGCCAGTCTTGATGATACCTGATAAAACAGGGTCAGATGAAAGGGGAGGAGGTTCTCCCTTATCAGTGGACTTTGAAAGGTAGGGAGGAGATGAGGGAGGGAGGTTTGGATTGGGAGGGAATGAGGGAGCAATATACAGCTGGAATACAAAGTTAATAAAATTTAACTAATAAAAAATAAATGAGAATATATAAAAGTGAAAAAATTAAATATAATAAATGCAAATTTAAAATAAAATAGAGCAAATCTTTTTAGCCACAGCTGGCATGCCTTATAATAACTTACAATAATTCTTTCCTGTGAAAATTGAAATTTTCCCCATCCTTTTATACTCTAAATTGTCTCCAGTCTTAAAGCTCCTGTTTTTCTTTTAAGTAATAACATCTGTTACATAAACCCATCAACAGTACCTCCCCAATAACATAGATTTCACAACACAATGTGTTGGGCCAACAGGCTCTCACATAAATCTTCAGCATTCAGTGTTACTACTTCTGGAAAGAGTAGTAGGCCATGGCATAACCTCCTGAATCTTATCATGTCTCTACTATACAACCTTACCTAGGAGAGGAGTTCTGTGCAGGACATACTGGAAGATTCTCAATAATGACTTTCAGGATTTCATGGTGAGCCTCCTGAATACTTAGTGACCCAATATGGAGACAGTAAAAGGGCCAAACTTTAACCATTGCACTCAATATACTCCTATGCCCACCCTTAAAGGCAGCAATGAACAATGGAACAAAAAGCTCTCTTGGAATGTCCTCCAGAGCTTGGATTGTTGCAGACTCATTGCTTAGCAGACTCTGCACAGCAAGATCCAACAGTTTATTCGGGACTGCTGCATCCATCGTTGTGAGCCTGTATCAGGAGGAGAAACATTTAGAAGTTCTGGGAAAACACAATTTCTGCTTTGCAAAATTAAAAGCATGAATAATTAGATAGGTTATAAAACAGTGAATAAGAAAAATGAAGGAAAGTTCCAAGCAAAAATATTAAACCATGAGAAAACAAAAAATTTCTTGTTTATCACCAACCTATTATGGTATGCTGCTGTAATGTCATATACTGTACTGTAATATCATGTGTAATCCAGTATACATTACAGCATTGTCCTTGGATAAAATAACTTGATGATTAAGATAAAATAATCATAGTTAAGAACAAAGAAGCAGTACGTTTTCTTGAGGCTTCCAGGTTTTCAATCTCAGGGAGACAGAATTCAACCAGTCCGAAAAATTATGCTCCGTGGTCTAAAATGTTGTTCTTCAGTTATAGCTTAAGGTGCAAGAGAGTTTAATTACTTCCTACCTGTGATGAACTTTCTTTTGTGTGAAGCAAAAGTCAAAACAGTCTGGAAACAAAGGGACTGGGAACTCTCAAGAAGCAAAGGGACTGACCTTACACAGTGTTACAAATGTTAGGAAATGTATTCAAGAATTTGCTGTTTGTGCTATGTTTCAAGGTCACACCATATTCCCAAGAATATCTCTGAATATTCCAATATTTTGGTTCAAATTTCAGTTGTGGATGTGCCTGATATGACTGAGTTTGGACTCCAGATTCCATTGTAAGGACTGTGGAGCAATGTTATTCAAAATTGACATTTTCCTGAAAAGCCTCACATTAAAAACAAATGCATGCAGA
>NW_026588022.1:0-5043 GCF_907164565.1 Psammomys obesus | reverse complement strand
AGTCCAAGTGGATCAAAGACCTCAACATAAAACCAGACACATTAAATTGGCTAGAAAAAAAAAAGTGGGGAATACCCTAGAACTCATTGGTACAGGAGAAAACTTCCTGAACAGAACACCAACAGCACAGGCTCTAAGAGCAACAATCAATAAATGGGACCTCATGAAATTGAAAAGCTTCTGTAAAGCAAAGGACATCATCATCAAAACAAAGCAACTGCCTACAGATTGGGAAAGAATCATCACCAACCCTTTATCTGACAGAGGACTCATATCCAATATATATAAAGAACTAAACAAGCTGAAAAGCAGCAAACCAAGTAATCCACTTAAGAAATGGGGAACAGAGCTAAAGAGAGAATTCTCTGTAGAGGAATATCGAATGGCAGAGAAGCACTTAAAGAAATGCTCAACCTCATTAGCCATTAGGGAAATGCAAATCAAAACAACGCTGAGATATCACCTTACACCCTGCAGAATGGCCAAGATGAAAAACTCAAGGGACAACACATGCTGGAGAGGTTGTGCAGAAAGGGGAACCCTTCTCCACTGCTGGTGGGAATGTAAACGGGTACAAAAACTCTGGAAATCAATCTGGTGCTTCCTCAGACAACTAGGAATAGTGCTTCCTCATGATCCAGCCATACCACTCCTAGGCATATACCCAAAAGAGGCTCAAGTACACAAAAAGGACATTTGCTCAACCATGTTTGTAGCAGCTTTATTTGTAATAGCAAGAAGCTGGAAACAACCCAGATGTCCCTCAACTGAAGAATGGATGCAGAAACTGTGGTACATCTATACAATGGAATATTACTCAGCAATGAAAAATAAGGAAATCATGAAATTTGCAGGTAAATGGTGGGACCTGGAAAGGATCATCCTGAGTGAGTTGTCCCAAAAGAAAAAGACACGAATGGTATATACTCACTCATATAAACATACAATATAGAATAAACCCACTAAAATCTGTACATCTAAACAAACTAAGGAAAAGAGAGGACCCTAACTAAAATGTTCAATCCCCATCCTGAAAGGCAAAGAGGATGGACATCACAAGAAAACGAACATAGGAAACAACCTCGGAACCTGCTACAGAGGGCCTCTGAAAGCCAGAAGAAAACAGGAAACAACCTTGAAACCTGCCACAGAGGGCCTCTGTAAGCTTCTGCAGTATAGACTGTCAAAGCAGATGCTGAGCCTGATGGCCAACTGATGGGCAGAGTGAATGGAATTTTATGTAAGAAGTGGGAAATAGTAAGAGCTGGAGGGGATGGGAACTCCACAAGGAGAGCAACAGAACAAGATAATTTGAACACAGGGAACTTCCCAGAAAATCATACTCCAACCAAGGACTATTTGTGGAGATGACCTGGAACCCCTGCACAGGTGTAGCCCATGGCAGTTCAGTGTCCAAGTGGTTTACATAGTAATGGGAAGAGGGACTGCCTCTGACATAATCTGATTGGCCTGCTCGTTGATCACTTTCCCCTGAGGGGGGAGCAGCCTTACCAGGCCAAAGTAGAGGACAATGCAGCCACATTTGATGAGAACTGATAGACTAAGATCAGAAAGAAGAGGAGAACCTCCCCTATCAGTGGGCTTGGGGAGTGGCATGCATGCAGAAAGGGGAGGGAGGGTGGGAGCGGGAGGGGAGGAGGGAGGGATTTTTGGGGTATACAAAATGAATAAAATGTCATTAATAAAAAATTAAAAAAAAACTAATAGACAACCCAGAAATAAGACCATATAACAACAATCACCATATTTTTAAAGAAATTAAAGTGCCCAAAATAGCCACAGAAAAACATTTTTAACAAATGGAGCTAATAAAAACAATCCATGCAAATGTAGAGAGTTTAATCTGTCTCTGTGTCTCCCACTCTTTACAGAAATCAATTGAATGGATCAAAGTTCCTAATGTAAGATGCAACATACTGAAACTTCTAAAAGAAGATATGAGAAAAACACTTTACGAGACAGGCAAAGTAAAACATCTTTAAAACTCATTCTGGAAACAGCTCAGGAAACAACAGTAAGAAATGACAAATTATACTCTATGAAATTAAAAAGTTTCTGCAGAGCAATAGAAAGAACAGAGGAGTGACAACCAACAAGATGGTAATATTATATTCTAGCTATATATTGTAGAGAGAATTCATATTCAGAATCCTCAAAGTACTTAAAATATGACATATCAAATACAGAAGCTGCCACAAGAATAAATGACAAATAAACTGGACAGGTATCAATAGGAGAAATACCAATTGTCAATAAAGAAGCTTATAAATGTGCAAATTCTCTAGCCATAAGAAAAATGATAATCCAACATTGAGATATTAAATAACAACCAATGCTGGTGAGGACGAGAGAGAAAGAAAATTAATTTATGCTGGTGAAAACAGGAAAACCCTCAGGGAAAAATGCAAAGTAGCACTATCTTAGTGTCCACACATAACATCCAAAGCAATCTATATGAACCAGCCACAGATAAACCTGCACATTGACATTTCTTATGTTACTTTTCACAATAACACAAGAATGGAATCAGCCTAGAACTCTATCAACAGACTAGTGGATCCAAAATTAAAATGCACATATGCAGTGGACTTATTACCAAGTGGTAAAGAGAAACAAAATGATGCCATTTGTAGAAAACTACATGGAATCGAAAATCATCAAGTTACTCAAAATCATCCAGTTTCAGGAATGCCAATATTACATACTTTCACAGGAAGAACTTAGTTATAAATATATATTCACACACACACAAACACACAAACACACACACACACACACACAGAGAGAGAGAGAGAGAGAGAAGATATTCCATGAAATTAAAGAAAAGGGTCTGTTTGAATGAAGGAAGCATAATCTTAAAAGGCTCAAGGGACAAGAGAGTTCCCTGAGGGGGATCAAGACCAAAGAGCCTACAGAAACCTACATACATAAACTGTCATAATATAACAACATTTTATATAAACTGTTTTTTTTTTTTTAAGGATGGACCCAAAAAAATTGAAAGCATTTTTTTTTTTTTTTTTTTTTACCAGTACTCTTCAAACTGTTCAAACTATTCCTGGATTTGAATATGGAAAAATGACAATTAAATTTACAGAGGTATCCTAAAGGCGATCCTGGAATCCTAAGGGACTCTATTTGGATTAACAAATGTCTAGCACTAATTGGACTCATTGTATTATCAAAACCAAAATCAAAAAACATGAAGACAAAGCTGGGAGTGGAATATGTTGGGGAGGGGATGTGGGAGGATTTGGAGAGGGAAAATGGTGGTGGATAGGATCATATTTCATCATATATATGTATTAAATTCTAAATAAAAATTATATTAAAAATTAATGACCCTGAAAAAATAAATGAAATCTGTAATAACTTACTCGTATTTCAATGTTATTCTCCTAGTTTTGATATATTTTAAAGATTTTTATAAGATGTCCACAGTTAGAGATATCTTGGAAAACACATAAATTATTTTACAATAATTTAAAGATGAAAGTCAGACTTGGAGGCCAACACTCAGAATGCAGAGGCAGGAAGATCATACAGTTTCTCAGAAGTCATGATGGGACACTGGAAAATTCTAAACTCCTTGGAAATGAAGTCAAACTCAGGTCTAACAGGTGAATATGCAGGTATTTGTATTAAAGATGCAAAAGCATTTAAAAATATAAATTAAATAAACTTAGAGGGGGAAAAACATGTCTACACAGCTCAATTTTCCTAAAACCATGGCATATAGAAACAAAGAATACTAAGATACAAAGGAAGAAAAATACAGGTGGTTTTTCATATTGGTGGTGGCTGCTTTTGAGGCAAGGGGTCATCATGTACACAGGCTGAATCAAAGGTAGAAAAAAATAATGTTTGTGGGTGTTTTTATTTTTGATTTTTTTTCCCTGGGAAGGAAGAATCAACCAAACAAGGAAAATAAAAACACCCACAAACATTACAAGTTATGAGCCAATTCTATAGGCAGCAAAGGTAATAAATCAAGGCCTCTCCATGATCCTAACCTTTACTGATGAAAAGGAAGAAATAAATAACGATGTTTTGAAGTGTTTTGGGATTTTTGTTGTAGTTGTTGTTTTGTTCGAGACAAGGCCTCACCATGTACTCAGGCTGCCTCTTCTACCAGGAAGAGAAACACAATGGGGTTCTTTGTTTTTTGATTTTTTGACACAGGACTTTTCTGTGTAGACTAGGCTGTCCTCAAAAATCACAGTCTTGCGTTTCTCTGTCTCCACGATTGCTGGGATTATAGGTGTGCGCTACAGTGCCCATATTAACGGTGTTTGTTTTGGTTTCTGGTTTTTTTTTGTTTTTGTTTTTTTTTTTTGTTTTTTTTTTTTTTTTTTTTTTTTTTTTTTTTTTTTTTTTTTTTTTTTGACAATACCTCACCCTGTACATAGGATAATATAGAACTCAAAATCGGCTTGCTTCATCCTCCAAAGCACCATCACACGCAGGCCAGAAATATAAAACTATGAAGAAATGGTAAAAGGATGTGTGGAGAATTTTAAGTAGATCATGTGAAAATATTGGTCACATCACTGAAGCCACTCACACCCCAAGAACTAATTAATTAACAGAATTAATGCCCTTAATAAGAACCTTTAAGCAACCAAGTGAAATGAATGATTAATCCCCAAACCTTCCGTCTCCACCATTTGGCCCCAGTAAGTTCAAGTTATGAAAAGAAACTTCCATCGTTTACCTCAGTGGACGGGTGAGGAGAATCTTCTGACTTTTCCAGTTCCTCAGTCACGAAAGCACGTTTTGTAGAACACAGCTCAGGATCCTCAGAAAGCCGAAAGCTCAAAACCCCAACAGCTAGAGAGCTCGAAAGCGCCAGAGCTAGAGAGAGAGAGCTCGAAAGCGCCAGAGCTAGAGAGAGCCAGAGCGTGGAGGCTCCTCAACAGCTCTTTGAAGCCCCCAGCCGTTTCTTTCCAACTGTAAAGTTCTTGGCTTGGCTTCGGTCAGCTGACCTCGCTCTCTCTCTCCCGAATGCTGCCATTCATGAGG
>NW_026588021.1:0-1476 GCF_907164565.1 Psammomys obesus | reverse complement strand
GTCCCCCTCCCCTCCCCCTTGTGCTCCTGGCCCCCTCCCCTCCCCCCCATCGCCGTGCTCCAGGCTCACCATGCGCAGGTAGTTCATGAGGCTGGTCCCATGGGGCCAGATGTGGGCGGAAGTGCAGGCCAGCGGTTTGACACCGATCTCCTGGCTCCGGTTCAGCTCTCGGACAGCACTCACTACCACGTGCACCGCGTCGAACATCAGGGCCGCGGACAGCTGAGAGGGAGGAGGTGAGGGAGGGAGGGAAAGCGTCAGGGCGCCCCACAGTGGCCCCCGCCCCACAGTCAGACACACGGGAAAACGGGAGGGAGGGGATCGGATCTAGTGTCTGTCCTCTGTCCGGGACATGAATGAGGACGGGAAAGTGTACTGTCTAGTGCTTTGCTAGGCCACGTACGGACATGTCCATTTGAAGAGGTCATTTTTGCGTCTGTTGTTTTGTCGGTGTTTTTGTTGTCTGTTTGTTTTGTTTTGTTAAGGTTGATAAGACAGGGTCTCAGAGCCCGGGCTGGCCTGGAACTTGTGCAGCTGAGGCTGGTCTTGAACCCCTGCTCCATCTGTCTCTACCCCCCCCCCCCCCCCCCGCTGGGGTTCTCGGTACACGCTGCCACACTGGCTTGTTGGAGGGGGTGGGGTCGATGGCTAGTTGTCTTCCCGAGGTGGCCAGGTCTGCATGGCTAAGGTAAGCAGCCACTGGTGGCATCTGGGTGTGCCTGGGCACACGGCAAGGATGAGCAGAGCGGACAGGGGACGGGAGGGCTTGTGCTGGCCCTGGGCGTGGAAGGCACGCGGCTGGGAGCTGGGAGCCTGCTTCTGTTACTTCCTGACCGAATGGCCGAGTGAGTCTCACCCCCTATCTGAGCTTCAGAGTCCTCCACTGTAGAAGGAGGAAGAGCGTCTCCACCCCAGGACAGCTCTGCGGATGAAGGCAAAGGGGCCTCAGAATAAAGGCCGGGTGTGCAGCGCTCGGAGCTACAGAGCGAGACCGTCCTCTAAGCAAACAGCTTAAACAGAACAGGTGGAGCTGGGTCTTCAGGCAAGGGGACATCTGAGCAAAACGTGGGAGGCGCAAGCTGCTGGTTCTATGGGGTGGGGCGTGGGGACGGGGGCGGGAGGCCAGGCCTGCCCTGGCTGGACGGAGAAGTGGGGCGATCTGAGGCACACTCATCACCCGGCCTCGCTGTGAGGCCTTAGTACCAGAGGGGACGCGGATGACCAGGATGAGATCCACCAGCTCCGGCCCCAGAGCGAGTGCACGGCGCGTCTCCGTGCCCGTGGGTGTGTGCGTGTGTGTGTGTGCGCGTGAGAGTCAGTGCACGGCGCGTCTCCGTGCCTCTGTGTGTGTGTGTGTGTGCGTGAGAGTCAGTGCACAGCGTGTCTCAGGGCCTGTGTGTGTGTGTGTGTGTGTGTGTGTGTGCGTGAGAGTCAGTGCACGGCGCGTCTCCGTGCCTCTGTGTGTGTGTGTGTGTG
>NW_026588020.1:0-1395 GCF_907164565.1 Psammomys obesus | reverse complement strand
GACCATGCTTCCTCAGCATTGTTCCAGTTGGAACTCGGAACCCTGGTTGCCAGGTAACCAGACGCCAGCAGCAGCAACAGCTGCCTGGACAGACCAGCTAGTCCAGAGGAGCTGGAGAGAGGAGTCTCTTCTGCTTCCAGACCTCCAAAGGCTTAGGTCTCTTGGAAGGCAGCGGTGGTCACCTGGGCCACTGCTGGAGACATGTGGTGCACTCACTGACACGTTTCTAGCCTGTTCCCCACCGGGAGACCAAGGTAATCAGGGCCACCGTGTGGTAGGGGAGCTTTCTGGTCCACTCCCACCCCCCATACACCATGGTCGTGGCCTGGGCGAGTTTTCCTGTTGGGTCACTGAGGAACACTTTTCAAGCCTGCTTCGGTGTAGGGAAAGGGGTTGTTGGTGTCCCTCGGGGTTTGCACACCTCAAGCCTCCCTCCTGCCCTGATCCTTTCTCAGAGCGATAGGAAGAGAGCCTTCCAGCATGGTATCCCCATTGCTCAGCAATGATGGCATGAAATTCTTGGAGGAGATGATCCCCTATTTGCCCACTGCTCTTTCTGGCCCTTTATCCAAAGTTCGCGACCAATGTGGTGATTCTGGTATTGATTCTGAAAAGGCAGGCAAGTGGCTCCCTCAGGGATCCAAACAGACCTCCTCCTGCTGTTTCCCAGGGCTTGTGTCCTCACATAACTTGGGCCACTGAGTCCCAGCAGCCTGGGCCCAAGCCTGGCCCTTTAAAATGATATGGCCGAGCATGAGCCATTGGGGCATGGGTGGGGCTCTACCAGGTGCCATTCCTTTTCCCCAGGGAGTGTCACACAACACCCTTTCTCACACCCTGAGCATCCTTTCCCTGTTTGTGTGAAGGATTCTGGACCCCATCTGTGGTGTTTGAGATGAATGGAGGCCCCAGCACCCTCAACCCCCTCCTTGCGAAGATTTTGATAGTTCCTTCTGGATGTCTTGGTGGGTTGGAGACATGGGGCCTTAGGGGTGACACCCCCGTGAAATGTCACAGGTATAGATGCTTCAGGCCCTACTGTGAGGGGGACAAGCAGACAACGATGTGAGTGGGCTTGAGGCAGAGGGGGAGGTGAGCAGGGAGGGGCGTTTGTGACGGCCAGGGTGGAGGATCAGTAATGGCCAGGAGCCTCGCCTTTGGGGTTCTCGCCCTAGGTACTGTCCCCACAAACTTGACAGCTGGTGGAGGACAGAGGTCTCCCACTGGGCACCTGGGTTTTGAGCAGCAGAGGGAGGAACAGGAGAGGAAGGACCCTGGGGATACCTATGTCCCCAGCAGCCCAGAAGCAAGGCCAGGCTCTCGACTCCACTTTCCATCTGCCCTGCTTTCGACCACAGGGCTTTCTTCTCGTTCCTGTCCCAGTGGCTGCAGAAA
>NW_026588019.1:0-1393 GCF_907164565.1 Psammomys obesus | reverse complement strand
ACTGGAATGCATAATGGTCTGAAGATGAGACTTTGGGTGTCAGAAGTGGAATGCTGTGATAGAAGAACAAAGATGTCAATTTGAAAAGGGGTTGACTTCTGTTATTTAATCCTGATGGCTCACTTGATGAGATTTTTTTTTACTAGTTTAAAATTGTTTTTTAATTTAATTTTATTTTTTATTATTAGTTACATTTTATTAACTCTGTATCCCAGCTGTATCCCGCTCCCTCATTCCCTCCCAATCTCACCCTCCCTCCCTCATCTCCCCCCTGCCCCTTTCCAAGTCCACTGATTGGGGAGGACCTCCTCTCCTTTCATCTGACCCTGTTTCATCAGGTATCTTCAGGACTGGCTGCAAAGTCTTCTTCTGTGGCCTAGCAGGACTGCTCTTCCCTTGGGGAGTGGGGAGGTCAAAGAGCCTGCCATTGAGTTCCTGTCAGATATAGTCCCTGTTCCCCTTACTATGGAAAATCAATTGGTTACTGAGCTACCATGGGCTACATCTGAGCAGAGGTTCTAGGTTATATCCATACATGGTCCTTGGTGGAGTGTCAGTCTCAGAAAAGACCCCTGTGCCCGGATATATTTGGTCTTTTTGGAGCTCCTACCCTTTTCACGTCATACAAACTCCCCCTTCTTTCATATGATTCCCTGCACTCTGCCGAAGGTTTGGTTATGAGTGTTAGTATCTGCTTTGAAACACTGCTAGGTAGAGTCTTGATGAGATTTTTTAATCGCCATGAAACTCACCTAGAACTCTATCTTTGAAAGTGTTTCCAGAAAAGTTTACCTGAAGAGATAAAGCTTTCTACCTTGAAAGCCTTGGGCCATGGGCTTGGGTCCCAGAATGAATTAAGGAGAAACTGAGCTGAGCACTAGTGTTCATATTTCTTTATTTTCTGGGAACACAATGTGATTGTTACTTCCCATTAATGCCTGTATGACTTCCCAACCAGAATTAACCCTATCCTCTATAATTATGAGCTAAAAATAAACCCTTCCGTTTTAAAGTTGATTCTTATCAGATATTTTTGTCAGCAGTGAGAAAAGTAATTGGTACAGTGCAGAAGACTGTAAAGAACCAAGGTTGAGGAACAATGGTACCTGTTTCCTAGAAGAGTTCCAAGGAGTAGCCAAGCATTACAAGCCCAAGAGCTGAGACACTGTATTAAGTTTAAGAGCTACACTACTAGTCAATATTAGGCACTGGTTCACAAACTGTGGGTCATGACCCCTTGAGGTCAAATTTTTCCACAGGGGTTACATATCAGATATCCTGCATATCTTATATATTTATGTTACAATTCATAGCAGTAGCAAAAGTACAGTTTTGAAGTAGCAACAAAGATAATTTTATGATTGGGGGTTACCACAACATGAGGAACCATATT
>NW_026588018.1:0-1235 GCF_907164565.1 Psammomys obesus | reverse complement strand
CTCAGCCAGAGGATGTGTCCTTGCAGTGAGTTTGGGGCAGTGCTTTCTTCAGTCCTAATACATGGCGGTCATGGAACAATGAGGGATGGTCTGGAGGGGTTAGAAGGAAGTGGAGATGGGAGCTAGCCGGGACATCACTTGAACTCAAGCCAAACGCATCTGTTTGTGTTTTCTAGGTGGGATAAGCAGGCACTAAGCAGTGGAGAGATGGAAATGCAGGCATCCAGCAGCGATGCCTCAGAACTCACTGGTGAGGAGACAGTTCCTTTGGAGACTTTTGTTCTGGACCAGGAGAAGGAGAGCACATCTAAAATTCCACAAGCCAGGTAACTACACCCTCTACAGAGGATGTGCCCTTTCCACTACCCTGGCCCCGGGACGATTGTCCAGGCCAGACTGCAGCTCTGGTGGAGGGAGCAGGTCCCAGGTCCCTCAGGTTGTTTGGCCCTGGTCCGAGGTGCTTAGGGCCAAAGCTCTGGTTGGTTAAGTTTCAAGTGTGCTTCCTTCTCTGCAGCACTCCGAGCTCAGCCCACTTTCGAGTCAAACGCTCCCGCAAGGTGATGAACCCTGGCTCCCGCAACTCTCGATGCCGCTTTGGGACCTGCACATTGCAGAAATTGGCCCAACAGATCTACCAGTTGACAGACAAAAGGAAGGACGCTGTTGCCCCCAAAAACAAGATCAGCCCTCAAGGCTATGGCCGTTGATGCCGGCGTTCCCTGCCGGAGGTCCTCCAGGCCCAGGCTGTGGTGTCCTCCCAAGAGCAGACACAGGCAACCGCAGCCTCCGGGGACCCACTGAGTCATCCCCAAGCTCTTTAGGATTTAGTTAAGGGTGCCAGCATTGAACAGTTGGGGTACTTTCCCTTTGGCACCTGCTTTGCACCAGGGAGGACTGAGACAAACCTGCAGAGATCTGCCTGGCTGCCCCTAACGGAGGTAGAGGAACCCAAGATCAAGCCAGGCTCACAACACACACTGAGAAGTACAGACTGTTACTCTTCGGGCAGGGTTCTGAGCCGCTGCCTAGCCTGCTCACAAACTGGTTTCTCACGGGGATAATAAGCCTCATTACTACTTGAACTTTCCAAAACCCAGTGAATAAAAGTGCAATGCTTGTTATACAAAAGTAACTGTCATATTTAAGTTTGTTTCTCTTGAGAGGTGCTTTTTTTATAACTTCAAATAGGTAGAGATATTTTTGTACATTATATATTGCATTAAGGGCATTTTAAA
>NW_026588017.1:0-1586 GCF_907164565.1 Psammomys obesus | reverse complement strand
TGTTTCTATGCCAATACCATGCAGTTTTTATTACTGTTGCCCTGTAGTACAGCTTGAGATCGGGAATGGAGATACCTCCAGATGATCTGTTGTTGTACAGGATTGTTTTGGAGATTCTGGGTGTTTTGTTTCTCCATATGAAGCTGAGAATCTTTTTTTCAAGGTCTGTAAAGAATTGAGTTGGTATTTTGATGGGAATTGCATTGAATCTGTAGATTGCTTTTGGCAGGATGGCCATTTTCACAATGTTAATCCTACCAATCCATGAGCACGGGAGATCTTTCCATCTTCTGAGATCTTCTTCAATTTCTTTCTTCAAAGACTTGAAGTTTTTCTCAAACAGGTCTTTCACTTGCTTGGTTAGAGTCACACCAAGGTACTTTATGTTATTAGTGGCTATTGTGAAGGGTGTTGTTTCCCTAATTTCTTTCTCAGCCTTTTTGTCTTTGGTATACAAGAGGGCTTCTGATTTTTTTGAGTTGATTTTGTATCCTGCCACTTTGCTGAAGGTGTTTATCAGCTGAAGAAGTTCTCTGGTTGAATCTTTGGGGTCGCTCATGTATACTATCATATCATCTGCAAATAGTGACAATTTGACCTCTTCCTTTCCGATTTGTATTCCCTTGATCTCCTTTAGTTGTCTTATTGCTCTGGCTAGGACTTCAAGTACAATGTTAAAGAGATATGGAGAAAGTGGGCAGCCTTGTCTTGTCCCTGATTTCAGTGGGATTGATTTAAGTTTCTCTCCATTGAGTTTGATGTTGGCTATAGGCTTGCTGTATATTGCCTTTACTATCTTTAGGTATGTGCCTTGTATCCCTGATCTCTCCAAGACTTTAAACATAAATGGGTGTTGGACTTTGTCAAATGCTTTTTCAGCATCTAAGGAGATTATCATGTGGTTTTTCTCCTTCATTTTGTTTATGTGGTGGATTACATTGATGGATTTCCGTATGTTGAACCACCCTTGCATGCCTGGGATGAAGCCTACTTGGTCATGGTGGATGATATCTTTGATGTGTTCTTGGATTCGGTTTGCAAGTATTTTATTGAGTATTTTTGCATCAATGTTCATAAGAGAGATAGGTCTGAAGTTCTCTTTTTTTGTTGGATCTTTGTGTGGTTTAGGTATCAAAGTGACTATGGCTTCATAGAATGAGTTTGGTAGTGTTCCTTCTATTTCTATTTTGTGGAATAGTTTGAGGAGAATTGGTGTTAGTTCTTCTTTGAAGGTCTTGTAGAATTCTGCGCTGAAGCCATCTGGTCCAGGGTTTTTTTTGGAGGGGAGACTGTTAATGACTGCTTCAATTTCCTTGGGAGATATAGGGCTATTCAGTCTTTTTACCTGATCTTGACTTAATTTTGGTAGATGGAATCTGTCAAGAAAGTTATCCATTTCATTTAGATTTTCAAATTTTGTGCCATATAGGCTTTTGTAGTATGACCTAATAATCATTTGGATTTCCTCAGTGTCTGTAGTTATGTCCCCATTTTCCTTTCTGATTTTGCTGATTTGTATGGTTTCTCTCTGCTTTTTATTTAGTTTGGCTAAGGGTTTGTCTATCTTGTTGATTTTCTCAAAGAAC
>NW_026588016.1:0-5259 GCF_907164565.1 Psammomys obesus | reverse complement strand
TGTCAAAGCAGATGCTGAGCCTGATGGCCAACTGATGGGCAGAGTGAATGGAATTTTATGTAAGAAGTGGGAAATAGTAAGAGCTGGAGGGAACGGGAACTCCACAAGCAGAGCAACAGAACAAGATAATTTGAACACAGGGAACTTCCCAGAGACTCATACTCCAACCAAGGACTATTTGTGGAGATGACCTGGAACCCCTGCACAGGTGTAGCCCATGGCAGTTCAGTGTCCAAGTGGGTTCCATAGTAATGGGAAGAGGGACTGCCTCTGACATAATCTGATTGGCCTGCTCGTTGATCACTTCCCCCTGAGGGGGGAGCAGCCTTACCAGGCCACAGTAGAGGACAATGCAGCGACTTTTGATGAGAATTGATAGACTAAGATCAGAAAGAAGGAGAGGAGGACCTCCCCTATCAGTGGACTTGGGGAGTGGCATGCATGCAGAAAGGGGAGGGAGGGTGGGATCGGCAGGGGAGGAGGGAGGGATTCATGGGGGGATACAAAATGAATAAAGTGTAATTAATAAAAAAAAATAAAAGATTTAAAAAAAATCCAAGAAATCAAGGATGCTATGAAAAGACAAAATCTAAGAATAATAGGAATTGATGAAAAAGAAGACTCCAGGCTCCAAGGTCCAGAAAATATTTTCAAGAAAATCATAGAAGAAAATTTTCCCAACTTAAAGAAAGAGATGTCCATAAATATACAAGAGGCCTACAGAACACCAAATAGACTAGACCAGAAAAGAAACACATCATGTCACATCATAGTCAAAACACTAAATCTACAGAACAAAGAAAAGATATTAAAAGCAGCAAGGGAAAAAGGCCAAGTAACATATGAAGGTAGACCTATCAGAATCACACCAGACTTCTCATCAGAAACTATGAAAGCCAGAAGGGCCTGGGCAAGCATCATGGAGACTCTAAGAGATCACAAATGTCAACCCAGACTACTATACCCTGCAAAGCTTTCAATCAACATAGATGGAGAAAACAAAATATTCCATGACAAAACTAAATTTACACAATATCTATACAGCAAACCAACCCTACAGAAGATACTAGAAGGAAAACTCCAATCCAATGAAAACGAATTCACCCAACAAAACAGGGCATACAGATAATATCCCAAAAAAATGAAAAGAAAACAAGCAATGAAACAAGGTAAGATCATCGACTCCATTACAAAAGGAACTAACATGCATTGGTCAATATTATCTATCAATATTAATGGACTCAACTCACCAATAAAAAGACACAGGCTAACAGAATGGTTACGGAAACAAGACCCAACATTCTGTTGTATCCAAGAAACACACCTATGCAACAAAGATAAACACTACCTCAGAGTAAAGGGCTGGAAAAATGTTTTTCAAGCAAATGGTTCCAGAAAACAAGCGGGAGTAGCCATCCTAATATCTAATAAAATAGACTTTCATCCAAAGTTAATCAAAAAAGATAAGGAGTGCCACTATATTCTCATCAAAGGAAAAATCCAACAAGAGGACATCACAATTTTGAATACCTATGCCCCAAATACAAGAGCACCTACATTCGTAAATGAAACAATATTAAAGCTTAAATCATACATTGATCCTAATACCTTAATAGTGGGAGACTTCAACACCTGACTCTCATCAAGGGACAGATCAACCAGACAGACACCAAATAGGGAAATAAAAGCACTCACAGAATCCCTAAATCAAATGGACCTAATAGATGTCTACAGATCTTTTCACCCAAACTCAAAAGAGTACACCTTCTTTTCAGCACCACATGGAACCTTCTCCAAAATAGACCATATAGTTGGTCACAAAGCAAGCCTCAACACATACAAAAGGATTGAAATAATCCCTTGTATACTATCTGACTACCATGGACTAAAGCTGGACATCAACAACAACAGAAACCACAAAAGGCCGACACGCACATGGAAACTGAACAACTTACTACTCAATGACAGCTGGGTCAAGGAAGAAATAAAGAAAGAAATTAAAGACTTTCTAGAATTCAATGAAAATGAAGGCACAACATACCCAAATTTATGGGACACATTGAAAGCAGTGCTCAGAGGAAAATTTATAGCACTAAGTGCCTACAAGAAGAAATCTGTAACATCACATACAAACAACTTAATGGCCCAACTGAAAAACCTAGAAAAAAAAAGAAGCAGATACACCCAAGAGGAGCAGAAGGCTGGAAATAATCAAAGTAAGGGCAGAAATCAATCAATTAGAAACAAATAAAATTATACAAAGAATCAATGTAACAAAAAGCTGGTTCTTTGAGAAAATCAACAAGATAGACAAACCCTTAGCCAAACTAACAAAAAGCAGAGAGAAACCATACAAATCAGCAAAATCAGAAAGGAAAATGGGGACATAACTACAGACACTGAGGAAATCCAAACGATTATTAGGTCATACTACAAAAGCCTATATGCCACAAAATTTGAAAATCTAAATGAAATGGATAACTTTCTTGACAGATTCCATCTACCAAAATTAAGTCAAGATCAGGTAGAAAGATTGAATAGCCCTATATCTCCCAAGGAAATTGAAGCAGTCATTAACAGTCTCCCCTCCAAAAAAAGCCCTGGACCAGATGGCTTCAGCGCAGAATTCTACAAGACCTTTAAAGAAGTACTAACACCAATTCTCCTAAAACTATTCCACAAAATAGAAATAGAAGGAACACTACCAAACTCATTTTATGAAGCCATAGTCACTTTGATACCTAAAGCACACAAAGATCCAACAAAAAAAGAGAACTTCAGACCTATCTCTCTTGTGAACATTGATGCAAAAATACTCAATAAAATACTTGCAAACCGAATCCAAGAACACATCAAAGATATCATCCACCATGACCAAGTAGGCTTCATCCCAGGAATGCAAGGGTGGTTCAACATACAGAAATCCATCAATGTAATCCACCACATAAACAAAATGAAGGAGAAAAACCACATGATCATCTCCTTAGATGCTGAAAAAGCATTTGACAAAGTCCAACACCCATTTATGTTTAAAGTCTTGGAGAGATCAGGGATACAAGGCACATACCTAAAGATAGTAAAGGCAATATACAGCAAGCCTATAGCCAACATCAAACTCAATGGAGAGAAACTTAAATCAATCCCACTGAAATCAGGGACAAGACAAGGCTGCCCACTCTCTCCATATCTCTTTAACATTGTACTTGAAGTCCTAGCCAGAGCAATAAGACAACTAAAGGAGATCAAGGGGATACAGATCGGAAAGGAAGAGGTCAAAGTGTCACTATTTGCAGATGATATGATAGTATACATGAGCAACCCCAAAGATTCAACCAGAGAACTTCTTCAGCTGATAAACACCTTCAGCAAAGTGGCAGGATACAAAATCAACTCAAAAAAATCAGAAGCCCTCTTGTATACCAAAGACAAAAAGGCTGAGAAAGAAATTAGGGAAAAAACACCCTTCACAATAGCCACTAATAACATAAAGTACCTTGGTGTGACTCTAATCAAGCAAGAGAAAGACCTGTTTGAGAAAAACTTCAAGTCTTTGAAGAAAGAAATTGAAGAAGATCTCAGAAGATGGAAAGATCTCCCGTGCTCATGGATTGGTAGGATTAACATTGTGAAAATGGCCATCCTGCCAAAAGCAATCTACAGATTCAATGCAATTCCTATCAAAATACCAACTCAATTCTTTACAGACCTTGAGAAAAAGATTCTCAGCTTCATATGGAGAAACAAAAAACCCAGAATCTCCAAAACGATCCTGTACAACAACAGATCATCTGGAGGTATCTCCATTCCCGAACTCAAGCTGTACTACAGGGCAACAGTAATAAAAACTGCATGGTATTGGCATAGAAACAGAAAGGAGGATCAATAGAATCGCATAGAAGACCCAGAAATAAACCCACACACCTATGAATACTCAATATTAGACAAAGAAGCCAAATCCATTCAATGGAAAAAAGACAGCATCTTCAACAAATGGTGCTGGACCAACTGGATGTCTACATGCAGAAAAATGAAAATAGATCCATATTTATCACCCTGCACAAAACTAAAGTCCAAGTGGATCAAGGACCTCAACATAAAACCAGATACTCTAAATCAGTTGGAAAAAAAAGTGGGAAACAGCCTAGAACTCATTGGCACAGGAGACAACTTCCTGAACAGAACACCAACAGCAGAGGCTCTAAGAGCAACAATCAATAAATGGGACCTCATGAAACTGAAAAGCTTCTGTAAAGCAAAAGACACTGTCATCAAAACAAATAGACAGCCTACAGATTGGGATAGAATCTTCACTAACCCTTTATCTGACAGAGGGCTAATATCCAGTATATATAAAGAACAAAAGAAGCAGAAAAGCAACAAACCAAGTAATCCACTTAAAAAAATGGGGAACAGAGCTAAACAGAGAATTCTCGAAAGAGGAACGTCGAATGGCAGAGAAACACTTAAAGAAATGCTCAACCTCATTAGCCATTAGAAAAATGCAAATCAAAACGACCCTGAGATTTCACCTTACACCCATCAGAATGGCCAAGATGAAAAACTCAAGTGATAGCACATGCTGGAGAGGTTGTGGAGAAAAGGGAACCCTCCTCCATTGCTGTTGGGAATGTAAACTGGTTCAACCACTTTGGAAGTCAATCTGGCGCTTTCTCAGACAACTAGGAGTAGTGCTACCTCAAGACCCAGCTATACCACTCCTAGGTATATACCCAAAATTTGCTCAAGTACACAACAAGGACATTTGTTCAACCATGTTCGTAGCAGCTTTATTTGTAATAGCCAGAACTTGGAAACAACCCAGATGTCCATCAATGGAGGAATGGATACAGAAATTGTGGTATTTTTACACAATGGAATACTACTCAGCAATCAAAAAGGAGGAAATCATGAAATTTGCAGGCAAGTGGTGGGATCTAGAAAAGATCATTCTGAGTGAAGTATCCCAGAAGGAGAAAGACAAACTTGGTATATACTCGCTTATATAGACCTACAAGACATGATAAACATAATGAAATCTACACACCTAAAGAAGATAATCAAGAAAGTGGACACAGGCGAAGGTGATTAATCCTCATTTAGAAAGACAAATGGGATGTGCATTGAACTTATGACAGGAGTCTATCACAAAAGGCATCTGAAAGACTCTACCTAGCAGTGTTTCAAAGCAGACACTAAGACTCATAACCAAACCCTTGGCAGAGTGCAGGGAATCATATGAAAGAAGGGAAGTTAGTATGA
>NW_026588015.1:0-1445 GCF_907164565.1 Psammomys obesus | reverse complement strand
TGGGTAGAGACCATTGTAAAAGCTCAACCAACAAAAGGCAGAGCAATATGACATCTCCAGAACACAGTCAACCAGGGGAAAGCAGCCCTGGACACCCCAACATAATTGAAATTCAAAAAGATGACCTTACATCTATGCTGATGAAGAGGATAATAGAGGAAGCAAATAAAATATATAAAAAATTATAGGAAGATAAAGTCAAACAGATTATGGCCATCTGTAAAGAAATGGAGAAAGCTAAAGACAAACAGATTATGGCCATCCATAAAGAAATACAGAAAGATAAAGACAAAGAGATTATGGCCATCTGTGAAGAAATATGGGAAGATGCAGCCAGTTTGTGGCCTTCAGAGAGGAAAATTAAATCACTGAAAGAAATAAAAGAAACAGAGGAATGTTCATACAAACAGCTGAAGAAAAACAGAAAAATACAATCAGACAGGTGAAGGAAATCAACAAAACAACTCAAGATCTTAAGATAGAATTAAAAAAAATAAAGAAAACACAAACAGATGAAATTATGGAGTAGAATTTAGGGAAGAAAACAAGAACTACAGAAGTAAGCATGACCAATAGACTACAAGAGATGGAAGAAAGAATCTAAGGTGTGAAAGATACAATGGAAGAGAAGAAATTGATGTATCCATCAAAGAAAATGTTAAATCCAAAAAATTCCTGACATAGACCATCCAAGAATTCCAAGACAATATAAAAAGATAAACCTAAGACTAATAGGAATAAAAGAAAAAGAAGATTCCCTGCTCCAAGGCCCAGAAAATATTTTCAACAAAATCATAGAAGAAAATTGCCCCAACTTAAAGAAGAGGCCGATAAGAATACAAGAGGCCTACAGAACACCCAATAAATGAGACTAGAAAAGATAATCCTCCCGCCACATAATAATCAAAACAGTAAGTATACAGAACAAAGAAAAAAAAAATAAAAGCTGCAAGGAAAAAAGGACAAGTAACATATAATGGCAAATACATCAGAACCACACCTGACTTCTCAACAGAGACTATGAAAGGCAGAAGGGCCTGGACGGATATCATGAAGAGCCTAAAAGAACACAGATATTCACCAGACTAATATATCTAGCAAAACTCTCAGTCATTAGAGATGGAGAAAGCAAGATATTCAATGATAAAATGAATTTAAATAATATCTACCCACAAATCCAATGTTACAGAAGATACTAGTAGGAAAAATACAACCCAGGAAAACTAACTACATTCAGGAAAACACAGGAAACAGTTGACTTTACTACAGCAAAACTAAAAGTAGCCAAGCACACAAACACAGTACCACAGCCAACAGCAAAATCAAAGCATCTAACATCCACTGGTCATTAATCTCCTTTAACATCAACAGACTCAACTCTCCAATAAAAAGACACATACTAACAGAATGGATATGTAAACAAGATCCAACAATCTGTTGCATAC
>NW_026588014.1:0-7063 GCF_907164565.1 Psammomys obesus | reverse complement strand
TTCACCACATATTTTAATTAAAGAGTGACAGTTATAAAGCAGACATCGAATACTGGGAATCACACAGTGTTCACACAGTGGCCATTGCAGAGTGACCATCACAGAGTTGGCTGTCTCAATGTGGCTATAGCACAGTGGGCATCCTATAGGTGCTATGACACTCGACCATCACACAGAGGATATAAAACATTGGTCACCACATTATGTCCATTCCTAGTGATCTCCACATGGAAGCCATCACATAGTGATGATAAAGAGAGACCATTACATACTTTACTCCAAGGTGGCCATCACACAGTGACCATCACACTATGTCCATCACAAAGTGATGATCACTCAGTGAATTACTCACAGCTGTCCATCACAATGACCATCACAAAGTGATCATCATATTGTGGCCCTCACATGCTGGTCACAACATAGTGGATTTTACAGTATCCAACACCCAGATATGCCCACACAGATGCCATCACACAGTGATCATTATGCTGTAGCCATAAAACAACAGCTATCTATCTGCTTTCATATTGCAATGATAATGAAAATGTGGACAGTATAAAATGATAAGCATATATTGACCAACACAGTGAACATCACGTCATGGCTTTCACACAGTGTCTCTCACACTGTGACCATCACAGATTTGTCCATGTTCATTGACATTGGCTATCACTCGGTATCCATCACATGCCATCTTTAACACTCGGGGAATCCTGTTTATGGCATAATGACTATAACACATTGGCTATCATATAATGAATATTACACAGTGACCATCAAACAGTATCAATCAAAATGTTCATCACAAATTAGTGATTACACAGTGACCATTGTGCACTTAAATCACACAGCTAACCATCAATTATTAGCCAGCCCAGAATGGCCATCACAAAACAATCATCAGTGACAGGCCATGGTAGTGAAAATCATGTATTTGCAATGAAGCACTGATCATTGCACAGTGATCTAAACTCAATGTCAGTTACACATTGTCCAACACAAAGTCAAATTTACACAGTGACTATGACACCATATAAGTCACATAGTGGGATATCATACAGTGACAATCAGATAATAGCCATCACAAGGTAACCATCACAGTGGCTATCAAACTTTGACCATCACATAGTGGGATCCCACAGAATTTATAATTCAGTGATCAACACATAGAGGCCATCATTAAGTGGCCAGCATACAGTGACCATCAATAGTGTCAAAAAACACATTACTGTCAATGAGAGGCCCTCAAAAAGTGGCCATAACACAGTAACCATCACCCAGTAACCATCACACATTGAACAGAACACAGTAGCCATTAATTATTACCATTTCACAGTGGCCATTACATTGTAGCCATCACACAATGATAATTTAACAGAGCCCTCACCCAAACATCACATGGATGCAATTACAGTGAACACCATGAATTTGAACATCTTGATACGGACATCTCATAGTATCAATCAACTCATGGTCATACATGGTCTCCATTACACAGGGAAGACTATATTAAATATCAAACAGTGATCACAAATAAAGTGGCCATCATACAGAGGGATATATATATATATACACATATATAATGATAATTTATACATAATAATATATATGTATATATCACAGCAGGCATCACATAGGTGCAAGTTACCTGTGATATATTTATATATACATAGAAATGTATGAATATATATCACATATATATATTTGAGAAGGCTGAACCTGGGCACTCAGAAGAAGATTCCCAGCCTGGGAAACTAACTCAGAGCCAGATTGAGAGCAAGACACACAGGCAAATGAAGGAGTCACAACAGCTGAGGTTGCAAACCCTAAGAGCCTGCATACAGAGCACCCATGCCAAGAAGCTGCAAGGATGAGGAAAAAACAAGATGGTCACTTTCCAAATCCAGGCAATAAAGACCAATGCAGAAGGAGGAGAGTGAACCTCAGGTGAGAGGTGGGGACTCTTCTAACAAGCACTTCCTCCATGGAGCCTCTACCATAGCTCAAGCCAGAGGGATCCCTGCCTGCCTATCGGGAAGGCTACAGAACCATCAACCAAGCTAAGAAGAGACAAGGTCCTCTCATGACCCCAAAGCTGGAGACTCACAGATGTGAGCAGGTTAACCCGAGAGCTCCAAAAAGACCATGCAGACAAACACATTGGACCAGAGCACGTGGGGAGGCAAGGAAGGGCTGTGAACCCCATGGAGTCAACTAGAATGTGCTCTAGGTTCCAAGAACAGGCTTCATGAGCTATGGAGGAGGCATGACTTTCCAGCACTTTATCCTGGGATCCCACTACTACCTCATGGGCAACCTTTCTGGAGACAGTCTCCAGAGGAATCTCTGCCTGATCTCAAGACTCTTGGGCATGTTCCACCCACCCACGAGAGGCTAGCCTGCAGCCATCATCCCAGAGCAAGTACTCCATCTTGCATTGGCACACCAGACACACACTAACCAAGGACTCTGGCAAAAGCTAAACTTCTAGGCTTCAGGAAGAAAGACCAGCATCTAGAACTCACACCTTGGCCATCTCCTCCTCAAGGAACTCATTGGCAGTTCCCCCCAAGTCACTTCCTGATGAACACCTGTGTGAATAGGAAAGGAAGGATGTATTTCTTGGAATTCTCATCCTCTCATCAGAAGGGGAGTGAGCCAATCATTGACCTCACTTCCCATTTCCAGCTCTCCTGTGCTGGATAGATCTTCTTTCCAGAGTTAGTTTATCAACCATTAAGGTTTCACCCATGACAAGGTACACAGATGCCTGGGGGAGAACTGCTTATGGTAAGTGCCAGGTGTGTTCTTTTCAGCACTAATGAATATTGTGTTAATGTCTCTCCTTTGTATACAAAGCTGTTCATGAATAAACATTTGTGTTTATATAAATATGATTGGAAAGAGAGAGTCATTCAGAGGCATGGACATAGAGAGTTGATAGCCTCTGTGTGAATATGCATGTGTGTGCAAGTTTGTGTTTATGTGTTTGTGTGTGAGAGAAAACAGAGAGCAAGAGAAGTGGGAAATAATCCAGAGTGAAAAACAGATCCCTTTGCAACCCAGAAAGCCAAGACCCAGTTGTCAAGTAGGCACTGGGCTCTCCTCCAAAATGCACCTCCTCCATGAGGCTCCAGGCCAACGCCCATCCCAGCGGGCTCTCTGCACCAAGACTCAGGCTAAGAAGAGACATGCCCCCCTCATGGCCTAGGCAATCTGGGACTATCACAACCAGTTCTCTCGCAGGTGAACCCCGGAAGGACACTCTCTGCTCAGGCATGTCTTGGGACGCCCTGGGACTGGACACACCCACTCTTGCCTCAAGGAGAAGGACCCGGACTCCCCTGACTCACCTGCATTGGTGCTGAGCGTGAAGGCAAAGCAAGGAAGAACATCTCCAGCAGAGGAGCCCCAAGCATCCACATCCAGAGAAGCCCAAGACAAGCGGACAGAGGCCTTGCAGGTGAGCAGCAGCAGACCATGCGCCAGTAGGAGGCGAAGCACATGCCAGAGGCCAGAGGCAAGTGACCCCTGCAGTGGAAGCCTGGAGCCAGCAGCCCAGAAGATCCGAAGGTGCAGACAGGACGCTCTCTGCTGCTCACAGGAGGATGGCCACACTGGCTCTTTGGGGGATTGCCCCAAATCTGACCACGCCCGCTACCCCCTGGGTGTCCAGGAGCCCTCTTGGGGCCACACTGACCAAGAAGTGCAGCTGGGGCCCGTCAGGGTGGATTCCAAGACGCCGGTGTACTCATGTCCCAGGAGGCCTGTTCTCAAGCAGGTATCGTCAGGAGGGCTCCTCCTTGCCAATGATCCCATGGGCATGTGGGATGCTCACTGCCAAGCCACGAAGGCCATTGCAGCCCATGCAGGTGATGCAGCCGAACAATCTGTTCTCCAAGGAATCTCCCAAGCCAAGGAGGCCTTCGAAGCCGACACAGTCCAAGCAGCCCAAGAAGCGGAATATGGGCACGCAGGGGACGAGACTGAGAAGCACAGCCAGACTGAGACCAAGACACAGCAGCAGATGGAAGAGGCAGACCAAGAGCTGAGGCTGCAAGCCCTCACAGCCCGCATCCGGAGCAGACAGGCCAAGAAGCTGCAAGGACTCCGACGAACCCAGATGGTCACTTTCTTCGCCCAGGCCAGGATCCCAGGCCAGCAGGAAGAGCCCGGACCCCCGTCGCGGGGGCCCTCCTCGGAAACGCACCTCCTCCCGCAGGCCCCTGGCCACGGCCCATCCCAGCGGGCTCGCTGCACCAAGACCCAGGCTAAGAAGAGACCTGCCCCCCTCATGGCCAAGGCAATCCGGGACTATCACAACCGGTTCTCTCGCAGGTGAACCCCAGAAGGACACTCTCTGCTCAGGCATGTCTTGGGACGCCCAGGGACTGGACACACCCACTCTTGCCTCACAGAGAAGGACAGGCTTTCCAGAGCTTGCCCCTGGGATCCCACTTGGAGCTCTGGAGACACTCTCTGGAGGCATCTCTGCCTGATCTCCACACCCTTTGGACGGATTCCACCCACCCGTGAGAGCTTCGGCTGCAGCCATCTTCCCAGAGCAAGCACTTCCGTCCTGCATCGGCCCAACAGACACCCACTACCCAACGACTCTGGCGAAGGCTCAAGGTCCAGGCTTCAGGAAGAAAGACCAGCACCGACACCTCATCTCATACCTAGGCCTTCGCCTCCCCAAGGGACTCACTGGCAAACACGCCCACCCACGCCACTTCCTGATGCACACCTGCATGAATTGGAAGGGAAGGATGGATTTCCTGGAATTCTCACCCCCTCTTCTGGAGGGATGTGCAGAAACATTCATCGACCTCACTTCCCAGTGCGAGTTCTCCAGTGCTTGGGCAGATCTTCTTTCCAGAGTTAGTTTTCCACCCCTGAGGGCTTCGCCCTTGCCAATGTACACAAGTGCCTGGGGGAGAAATGCTTAGGATAAGTGTCAGCTGTGTTAGCTTCAGCACTAATGAATATTGTGTTCATTTCTCTCCTTTGTATACATAGATGTTCATGAATAAACATTTGTGTGTGTATACATATGATTGGAAAGAGAGAGTCATTCATAGGCATGGACATAGAGTTGAAAGCATCTGTGCGAGTGTGCATGTGTGTGCAAGGGTGTATGAGAGAGAGAGAGAGAGAGAGAGAGAGAGACAGACAGACAGAGTGAGAAAGCACATTGGAAAATAAACCAGAGCGAAAAAGGATCCCATTGCAACCCAGAAAGGCAAGACCCAGTTGCCAAGGATCAGAATGGAAATGAAAAGCTGTGGGTGGGCTTTTGGGATCTTTTGATTTTTTTTTTCTATATTACAGGTGACAGTGAAGATTTTTTTCACAATGATTTAATGTTACCTGATTATCCTTTATGGATTTTAAGCAACTTTAAATGATCAAGTATTGATTCAAAAATGTTGTAATATACTTGGGTGGTTCATTACAGAGTTTTTAAAAGAACTGTTTTGAGTTTATTCTTGTAATCACAAACAAAAAGTGAGAAAAGTGATATTGGAAGAAAAGGACTTCCATCTTCCAGTTGATACCTGAACATACTAACCATGCACAGTTATTATATAAGTGCAGCAAAGACTGCATATATATGTAGAACATGTAGGCTGATATTTCTGTTCCTATAACAAGTAATCATTGAAATAATGGCTGAAAACAGGCTACAGCAAATTAATTACTTATTTTCTTATATGTTACAGAATTATTGTAAACATCATATTATTTCCTGCTTATTGGAACAACCTGAGTCATAAAGAGTTTAAAACGCTCATCAAGTCTATGTTCATACCACCCAGAATACGCCAGATCTTGTCTGATCCTGGAAGCTAAAACACTGGTCAATGGACACCTTCAAACTCAGGGTCACATACTCCATAACTCACAAAAGATATGAGAGAAAGAACAGGGGAGAGAGAGAGAGAAAGAGAGAGAGAGGGAGAGAGAGAGAAATGGAGATGGAGAGATTCATTTATGGGGAGCATAGAGATGTTAGATGGAAGGGCTCTGCTGTGTGTGAGAGTAGTCATCAGGGCTAGTTTAATTGCTATGCACACCCAAACAATTACGAGAGCATCTGAACAAATCCAGACAGAACACAGATTCTTGGTGCTATTTTTCCCTTACCCCACCCCAGCAGCTGGAAAAAATATTTGCTTAAAGATCAAGTTTAAAAGTTCCATTCCCATAGTGTAACCATTCCTATGCAATAACAAAACAATCCTCAAAAGATATTGTTAACCCTCTATTTTTTCCCATGTTAGGTATTTTATTTTCCTTTTTTTTCTCTTTGTGTTTCTTTCATATTTCCTTCCTTCCTTTCTTTCTTTTTCACAAAACAAAAAGAGCAAATGTAATTAATACAAGTAAATTTTAAGCCTTTTCCAGAGTATTATAAAATGCTGACTTCTAGTGGAGGCGAAAAATATAGGCCTAGAATGAGTTTTAGTAATCCAGGGTCCTAAGTGTAAGCTAAATGCTTCCAGATGCAAATGCAGAAATAAGCACAGGTGGATATGTCTTGTTTATATTTTTATTCTTACTATTATTATTTACAATTTATTTACATCCCAGTTGTAGCCCCCTCCCTCTTCTGCTTATGGTCTCTCACTCTTTCCCTCTTCCGATTCCCTAGTCCATAGATAGGTGAAGTCCTTCTCCTCTACTGTCTGACCTTAGCCTAACATGTCCCATCAGGACTGCCTGGATCCTCTTCCTCAGTGGGCTGGATATGTCTTCCAAGCAAGGAAAAACACTCAGGGAACAGGCAACCTAGTTCATGTCAGAGACTTTGTCTTCTCTACTTATTGTACTCAGCTGGTGACTGAGCTAACTATGGGCTATGACTGAGCAGGGGTTCTAGGTCCTCCCTATGCGTAGCCTTTGACTGATGCATCAATCTCTGCAGTCCCCCACTGGGCCTAGATTTTTGTTGTGTTTTGTTGGACTGTGTAAGGCTCCTGTATCCTTCATGTCTTTCTATCTCCCTCTTATTCATAAGATTCTCTGCACTCTGCCCAAGTTTGGCTATGTGTCTCAGCAT
>NW_026588013.1:0-5082 GCF_907164565.1 Psammomys obesus | reverse complement strand
TACAGTTTCACTCGACAGTCTTAGCTTTGATGCTTATGTAAGTTATTGGGCCTGGTTACCTATATAAGATTATTATTGAATTAACTTAATTCAGTACTGTACATTCAGGTTTGTGATAGAGATGTAGAAAATGGTTATACTGACTCAGATTCTTGTGAGCAATTATATTTTCAAATTCACTTTTATAATTCCCATGTATAGATGTATGCATGCATGCATGTATAGAACTAAAGAAGTTAGTGGATGAGACCATACTCTAAATTTCCCTGAATACAATACCATAAATCACACATTTTATATTCACAATTTTTTGTGTGCCCAAAGAGTTCAGTCTAGTAGAGTAAAGGATTCATCCCAATCGCTAGAGCCAAACATCTGAGTCTCTCACCAACATACATATAGAGAGCCACACAGTGATTGTCTGTTATTTAAAAATCCAGGAGATGGGCTGGAGAGATGAATCAGTGGTTCAGTGCAGTTTTAACTCTTGCCGAGGACCTGGATTAGATTCCCAACACTGATATGGTGCCTCATAACAATCTGTAACTCTAGTTCTGGGGGATCCATTGCCCTCTCTGTCATGGCACACTAGAGGTACAGAGACATAAATGCAAGCAAAATATTCATATATGAAAAATAATGAATAAATAAATAAAAGTTCCCTCATAGAACCCTATTCAAGTGTTGGTCTCCAAATTTTTTTCTTCTTTTTTTCCCTACTCCCTCATTCCTTCCCAATCCCACCCTCCCTCCCTCATCTCCACCCTGCCCCTTTCCAAGTCCACTGATGGCGGGGACCTCCTCCCCATTCATCTGATCCTGTTTTATCAGGTATCTTCAGGACTGGCTGCAAAGTCCTCCTCTTTGGCCTAACAGGACTGTTCCTCCTTTGGGGATGGAGAGGTCCAAGAGCCAACCATTGAGTTCCTGTTAGAAATAGTCCTTGTTCCCCTTACTATGGGAAACCAATTGGTTACTGAGCTACCACGGGCTTTATCCCAGCAGAGGTTCTAGGTTCTAGGTTATATCCATATGGTCCTTGGTTGAATGTCAGTCTCAGAAAAGACCCTGTGCCCAGATATATTTGGTCCTTGTGGAGCTCCTATCCTTTCCCCATCATACTAACTCCCTTTCTTTCATATGATTCCCTTTACTCTCCCGAAGGTTTCGTTATGAGTCTTAGTGTCTGCTTTGAAATACTGCTAGGTATAGTCTTTCAGTTGCCTTCTGAGGTAGACTCCTGTCATACGTTCAATGCCCATCCCATCTGTTTTTCTTAATGAGGATTGATCATCTTACCCAGTGTCCACTCTCTTGAGGGCCACTATATTCTCATCAAAGGAAAAATCCACCAAGAGGACATCACAATTCTGAATATCTATGCCCCAAATACAAGAGCAACTACATTCATAAATGAAACAATATTAAAGCTTAAAACATTTTCAGCAAAGTGGCGGGATACAAAATCAACTCAAAAAAGTCAGAAGCCCTCCTGTATACCAAAAACAAAAAGGACAAGAAAGAAATAATGGAAACAACACCTTTCACAATAGCCAATAATAACATAAAGTACCTTGGGGTGACACTAACCAAGCAAGTGAAAGACCTGTTTGAGAAAAACTTCAAGTCTCTGAAGAAAGAAATTGAAGAAGATATCAGAAGATGGAAAGATCTCCCGTGCTCATGGATTGGTAGGATTAACATTGTGAAAATGGCCATCCTGCCAAAAGCAATCTACAGATTCAATGCAATTCCCATCAAAATACCAACTCAATTTTTTACAGGCCTTGAAAAAAAGATTCTCAGCTTCGTATGGAGAAACAAAAAACCCAGAATCTCTAAAACAATCCTGTACAACCACAGATCATCTGGAAGTATCTCTATCCCTGATCTCAAGCTGTACTACAGAGCAGTAGTAATAAAAACTGCATGGTATTGGCATAAAAACAGAAAGGAGGATCAATGGAACCTAATAGAAGACCCAGAAATACCACACACCTATGAATACTCGATTTTTGACAAAGAAGCCAAAACCATTCAATGGAAAAAAGACAGCATCTTCAACAAATGGTGCTGGTCCAACTGGGTGTCTACATGCAGAAAAATAAAAATAGATCCATAATTATCACCTGCACAAAACTAAAGTCCAAGTGGATCAAAGACCTCAACATAAAACCAGATACTCTAAATCGGTTAGAAGAAAAAGTGGGGAACAGTCTAGAACTCATTGGCACAGTAGACAACTTCCTGAACAGAACACTGTCAGCACAGGCTCTAAGAGCAACAATCAATAAATGGGACCTCATGAAACTGAAAAGCTTCTGTAAAGCAAAAGACAACGTCATCAAAACAAAATGACTGCCTACATACTGGGAAAAAATCTTCACCAACCCTTTATCTGACAGAGGGCTAATATCCAGTATATATAAAGAACTAAAGAAGCTGAAAAGCAACAAACCAAGTAATCCAATTAAAAAATTGGAAACAGAGCTAAACAGAGAATTCACGACACAGGAATATCGAATGGCAGAGAAACACTTAAAGAAATGTTCATCCTCATTAGCCATTAGGGAAATGCAAATCAAAACGACCCTGAGATTTCATCTTACACCCATCAGAATGGCCAAGATGAAAAATTCAAGGGACAACACATGCTGGAGAGGTTGTGGAGAAAGGGGAGCCCTCCTCCACTGCTGGTAGGAATGTAAACTGGTACAACCACTTTGGAAGTCTATCTGGCACTTTCTCAGGCAATTAGGAATAGTGCTTCCTCAAGACCCAGCTATACCACTGCTAGGTATATACCCAAAACTTGGTCATGTACACAACAGGATATTTTCTCAACCATGTTTATAGCAGCTTTATTTGTAATAGCCAGAACCTGGAAACAACCCAGATGTCCATCAACGAAGGAGTGGATACAGAAATTGTGGTATTTTTACACAATGCAATACTACTCAGCAATCAAAAAGGATGAAATCATGAAATTTGCAGGCAAATGGTGGGATCTAGAAAAGTTCATTCTGAGTGAAATATCCCAGAAGGAGAAAGACAAACATGGTATGTACTCGCTTATATAGACCTATGAGATATGATAAACGTAATGAAGTCTATACACCTAAAAAAGATAATCAAGAGAATTGGTCTCCAAATTAAAAGAGCAACAACATTATTCCAATTTTAAAACCACAAATGCACAAACCATATATGATAATTTTCATGAACTATACTTTATAATATATACTTTATTAATACTTTATTAATATAGCACATGTAATATGTCATAGAATAGATCACAAGGTAAAAAATAGTATTCAAAAAATGTGTTTTTTCTTTTTCCGAAGGTGTATTATTCAGTCTTTCTACTTTATATCTATTGCTTCCTAAATGTTTGTCTCATCCAGTAGTGACATACCTTGTAAATGATCAAGTGACATCTTTCTCTGAGGTTCACTGAAGCTGAGACTGGATGAGAAAAAAAAAAAAAGACCATAACTGCCATGGCTACAGAGTTGTCAACATTGCATGCACTGAGCAAACCCATTTTTTATTTGAAAAAAAAAAAAACAAAACAAAAAGAAATTGCAGTGCTGGGGGTTTTTCACACTAATTTAAACTGCAATTTCAGTTTTGAGTAATAAAGCCCAAATTGTATCCATACACATTCATCATAGTGGAGAGGCCATTACTGTTAGATTGACCCAGACCTAAAGAGTATGCAGGCAGCTGTCTGAAGACACCGGCAACAAAAGACGAAGAACTGCTTTGTGCATAGCTCTAAACTTTTCCAAGAAAAAAACACTTTACCACTTCATTATCACAGTATTTGATTTTAGAACAGACTTGTCTTATAAACTATGCTGATATTTGTCTTCTGCTTAGTAGAAATTTAGTAATCTAAAAAGCATACAAGTATGCCAGAAGTATCATTTTCATTTTAAGATTTACCATATTTAGTGGGTAATGACCTAAAAGCAGTATGACTACTCAGAGAGCATAAAGTGAGTGTGTGACTTTCAGGTGACAAGGTGCATGGTGTTGCCTGATGAACTGTGCACTGTCAGCAACAAGAATAGATCTTCAGTGATCTCAGGAGATGGAGACCATAGCCACTCAAGCCACTTCCATGAAACCTTTATAAAATAGTGAAGGACAGTAGAAATAAATGCTGATCACTTACCAATAAGGTATTAGTTCATATCTATTTCATGATACTCTTAAATAACTTAAATGCACGAATTGTTCTTTGGATATTGAACTTAGTGAAGCTGTGACTGGAAGCACACAGAAGTTGACTAGAATATTACAGCCTCACACTTACGATCCAGCTCCACTAAGATGAAGCAGCAGCAGCAGGAGTGTCACTGCAGAGACTGTGGGAAGCCATCAAGCTCAGAGATTCATCACAGGTTGCATGTCATGAGTTACATAGAGATAGGAAAGTGTTCAATGGAAAAGTGTGTGTGTGTGTGTGTGTGTGTGTGTGTGTGTGTGAGAGAGAGAGAGAGAGAGAGAGAGAGAGAGAGAAATTGATTATTGGAATACTGAGTATAAGAATAGAGCTATAGCCTATGGTGTGTGGGGGCTGCTAACATGAATACCTGCACATCACTTGAGTGAGAACTGAGAAGTAGATAAAATATGTTAGTGAAATAAATGAACTTTAAGGAAAATGAAGAATGTGTCTTCTATTTTCCAGAAGACTTGACTTGACTTGATCAAATCCCTGGTCCTTCATGTTGTACCAGGGCTGATATTTAATATAAGTCACAAAAACAAACTGAAAATTCTGTAGTTCTAAAGTAAAAATTCATATATCTACAATTTGGTTTTTATGGTATTTATATTCTGTGGTCAGTGACAACAAGACATTAACTGATATCATTTATTCCCTATAAAAAACTATTTCATAATTTTACATTATCTGTTTTTCAGTTTAATTTTGCTATGTTTGCATGTTAGAGAAAGAAAGAGAGGGGATTAAGACATAAAGAAATAAGGTCTCAACCTGTAGTTCAGACTGACCTCAACCAAGCACATGTTGCTCCTGCCTAAGCATTGTAAGTGCTGAGATTATAGGCA
>NW_026588012.1:0-4513 GCF_907164565.1 Psammomys obesus | reverse complement strand
ACAACCTGCTGTGAACAAGACAAGAGATCTGAGAGGGGTCAATTTGAACAGGAATTATAATCCAAATGGCCTCTATATCAGTCAAAATGACAGAGACTAAATGGATACCTGGGCATCCAGTCTGGGGTTCCCTGTGGTGTTCTCAAATACTTTGTATAGAGCAAGGGTTGACAGCCTTTGGATGCCACATAAAACAACATTGTCATCAGCTGCCATGCAAGGCATCATAACCCACCAAACATCAGACACGTGAGGCCTGAGATTTTTTTTTTTTATGGAGCAGAAATTTGGGAAAAGAAAGCTACCTTGGCCAGGCAGAGTACAGCATTTAACTCAACAATTTCCATAGGTTGGGCAGGGATTTATTGTTGGGTGAAGCATGTGGCAATTCATGGTTCAGTTGTCATCATCATCACAGTTGAAATATGATCAAAGGAAAGGCCATTTCTGCTTATCTTAGCTACCGACTCCAGATGTCTGGCAGAGACATCATTTTCATTACATCTTAAATCCATACTCAGCAGAATTCTCTGAGGACTTTAAGGGAGAGCATCTAACTTATTGCCATATTTTTCACTTGAATACATTTTATTAATTAATTCAATTTACATCTTGCTCATAAGCCACACTCTCTTCTCCTCCCAATCCTGCTCTCTGTCCCACTCCTCCTCTAGTATTCTGTCCCCTACCTACATGCTCCAGCCCCTATAGTCTTATGATGACTGAGTTTGTTTTCCTCCCCTGTGGTCTGTTAGGACAGTTCCATCGGGGGAAAGTGATCAACAAACAGAAAATATAGTCCATGTCCACTCCACTAACTAGTGGACCCACGTGAAGCCTAATCAACACATCAGCTACTTATATGTAGAGGACCTAGATTGAGACCATGCATTGTCCTTGGTGGGTGTATCAGACTCCTTAGGACCCTCTGGGCCCTGGTTGATTGTCCCTGATGATCTTCTGGTGGCATTCTTCTCACACAAATATAAATGAATAAGTATACATATGTAACCAACTGAATCAATTCTTTAGTTTTTTTAAATATTTTATTAATTACACTTTATTCATTTTGTATCCCCCCATAAGCCCCTCCCTCCTCCCCTCCCGATTCCACCCTCCCTCCCCTTTCTGCATGATGCCACTCCCCAAGTCCACTGATAGGGGAGGTTCTCCTCTCCTTTCTGATCTTAGTCTATCAGTTCTCATCAAAAGTGGATGCATTGTCCTCTACTGTGGCGTGGTAAGGCTGCTCCCCCATCAGGGGGAGGTGATCAATGAGCAGGCCAATCAGATTATGTCAGAGGCAGTCCCTCTTCCCATTACTATGTAACCCACTTGGACACTGAACTGCCATGACCTACATCTGTGCAGGGGTTCTAGGTTATCTCCACGAATAGTCCTTGGTTGGAGTATGAGTCTCTGGGAAGTTCCCTGTGTTCAATTATCTTGTTCTGTTGCTCTCCTTGTGGAGTTCATGTGCCCTCCAGCTCTTACTATTTCCCACTTCTTATATAAAATTCCATTCACTCTGCCCATCAGGTGGCCATCAGGCTCAGCATCTGCTTTGACGGTCTATACTGCAGAGGCTTTCAGAGGCCCTCTTTAGTTTTTAGTATTGCTTTTATGTGACTGGAAAAACATAAGCCCTCAGCTCTAATGAACAAAGGGAGAATTTCTTCTTGAATAAATTTGAGAGTCTATGAACACAATTTAGGTTATCCCAAATTCCATGATATAATGTGGAAGCAGCTTCTTGAATGTTCATAGTAACAGAATAAATAAAGCGAACTATGAATCCAATACAGGACTGGAAACCTCAGAGAGGACATTGACAGCAAAATGGGGCAAGTTATCATACAGGCCAAAGATGGCTATGTGATATCATTCTTGTCTTTTAGATTGGCAAAATCCAGAAGGGTGCTGGGTTACTACATTCTAAAATGATTTTATTTGTCAGCTATAAGATAGACAGATAGATGATAGATAGATAGATAGATAGATAGAGATAGAGAGATACAGATATAGATATAGCTATCATCTTAACCACATAGGTGTCCAAGAAATAGTTACTCAGGGTGCTGCAGGTAGCCCAGGATACGGTAATGAGCCTCTCCAACTACAACATTGTAATCTCTCCACATCAATGAAGTTTTCATAGCCAGTCTTTGCAGACACGGCTCTGTCCAGGAGTTCTCATTGATACATGCATACACTCCTGCAGTTCAAGCTTTACTATGGGATAATCCTTGGGGAAAACCAATTCTCTTTCTCTTGGTTGTTTCTCATTGCCTCTTTTACCCAATAGATTCTCTCTTAACAGAACATCTAGCCACAGATCCCAGATTCATGTAGTACAACCAAATGGAATATCTCCCTGGTGATGGTAGGTCAGAAGGCAGAATCCTTCCTTTATTACAACCCAGTTGGACTTCAGGATCATGATTTCTGTTAAGCTCCCTCTGTTAGGGTCACCCAGACTCTTATCCACCACAGGTTTTGAAACAAGCTTCTGAGGACCCATCCCCAAGCACTGAAGTCTTTTGTGACACAGTTCAACTCACCTACCTGCAACAAAGTTCCACTTTCTACAATTGTGAGCACTTTTGTACTGTCTTAATGTATACTTGGGGTTTTCCTCTCTTTTATATACTACTTTAACTTGCTTTTTTTCTCCCTGCCTTACCCAGGAAACTCTAATCATTCATTTAATCTACAAGCTTAGAGAAACACTTTTCCTTTACTATTTTTTTACTCCTTTTTGAATTTTTGTAAAGATTTATTAATTTTTACATTATGTTTACCTGTGTTTTGCCTACATGTTTGTGTTCAGGGTTCCTTCAGAGACCAGTGGAGGACATGGCTTCCCTAGAACTAGTGATACACACTAATGGAACCTAAAACTGGCTACTGTGACTTGAATCAGGGTCTTCCACAAGAGCAGCAACTAGTCATAACATATCAATCATTTTTCAAACCCACGAACACTATTTTTCACATGCTTATTTATTTCTATTTCATGAACTTGAGAGCTCTCCTTCTTATATATAAGTGAACACCACAGGTGTATCTGGTGCCCAAAGATGCCAGAATGGATCTTATGAACTGGAGCTAAACATGTTTCCAAGGCCACCCTGTGGGCACTGAGAACTGATGCTAGCTTTTATTCAAAGTGGTCTATCTATAGATAGATGCCTGACATCTGTCTATACCACAAAGAGACACTTTAACACTAGGAGTGCATATAAACTTGTTAAAATTTTCATAAGTGAGTATGAAATTGAATCAGTACAAAAGAAAAGGTTATGAAGCTCTTACTTATATTCCTAGTAAACACCTTAGTGACTCTTCCATAACCCACTGCTTCCATGAGCCGAAACATCATAAGCACCTATGTATTCAGTACTCATAAAATAACAAAGAAGTGACATTTTATGCACACAATGTACACCAAAAAAATTAGAAACAGTTAAACATCTGAGAGTTTAGGAGTCGTTTGATGATGTTCCTGGGTTGTCATGGGCTTATTCAGACAAGATTAACATGTCAAAGGAAAAGTCAAAGGCTAGGACCTCTAGGTTTCTGTATTTGATAGACTTTCTGAGAAAAATGTACTGACAATAACCATCATTCTGTTCCTCTGGTTTAGACTGAGATGGAGAAACTATCAATATTTGCTGACTTTATACTTTGCAATTGAAGAGATCAATAAGGACTCAAACCTGCTTCCCAATATGACCTTGGGTTCCAACATCTATAATGCCTTTAATTCTAACAAAATGACCTTGGAGGGTCCTCTGATGTGGCTGTCTGGAAGGAGTGATTATATCCCTAACTACAAGTGCAACACTCAACACAAAGTTCTAGGAATCATTTCAGGAAACAAGCCGGAATTTTCTGCTGCAATTGCAACTCTTTCAGAGCTCTACAATGTCCCACAAGTAAGTTAGAAACATATTTTTAAGCACAATCACATCTTAGACCTGACTGAAACAAACAAACCAACAAAATAATAACAGAACAAACAAAAGAAAACAGAGAAGTGGATTATATTTAGTGCAGGCAGATTTCAAATAGCAGTGAATGAATTATTTTTATATAGCAATAGTTAACAGATGATAGAGTGTGGTGAAAAGCATGGACAGCAAATTCTCAGAATTTCTAAGCAGATCATTTAGTAGTATCCATGATCTCCAAAATATGGATGATGTACTGTAGATACTCAGTCTGCATTTGATAATAAGTCAAATTTTACAGCAAAGATTCCTAACTACCCAATCTAGCATATAAACATCTCAAAATTTCTACAATTGTCAATGTCTGACATATGGAAAAAGAAAGTCCAGGACATGTAACTAAGTTTGGAGCAATGTTTACTGCCATCACTGATGAAAATCTTTCAAGGAATTAATGATCTCATTCAGGAAATTAGATCTCAGAATAGCACCCACAGAAACCAACCACTTAGCTGTATCTTTGCAATTGACACTTGCCAGGCTACACTGAAGAAATGCAT
>NW_026588011.1:0-3052 GCF_907164565.1 Psammomys obesus | reverse complement strand
ATGTATGTATATAACCTAGAACCCCTGCTCGGATATAGTCCATGGCAACTCAGTAACCAGTTGGGTTCCCTAGTAAAGGGAACAGGAATTATTTTTGACATGAACTCAATGATTGGCTCTTTACCTCCACCCTTGAGGAAGGAACAGTCTTGCTAGGCAACACAGGAGGATATGGCAGCCAGTCCTGAAGATAGCTGACAAGCTAGGATCAGATGGAAGGGGAGGAGGATCTCCCCTAGCAGTGGACTTGGAAAAGGGCAGGAAGGAGATGAGGGAGGGAGGCTGGGATTAGGAGCTGGCTATGGATGGTATACAAAGTAAATAACATGTGATTAATATAAAAAATAAAAAAATTTAAAAAGACTAAAATATAATGATAACACACCAGGGCGTAAGGTGTTCAATAACTTTGGAAAACCTTGATTGCCACTGGTATTTGGAACACACACACACACACACACACACACACACACACACACACACACGGATATGTAATTGAATGTACATATATATATATATATATATATATATATATATATATATATATATTTCTTTTCTATTTTCCATTTTGCTTTAATATTGCAAATTGATTGAAAATAACCCCACCTAGTCTAGCATACCTATCATGATTGTAAATGTATTTCATCACAAGATTCTCACTTATTTTATTTACCATGACAGCTCAGTACTTGTGGTGTTCATCCTCACAGTGACAACTGCAGCAAACTTTGGGAGTTTTATTAGGATTCTTTGGAATGGATTGTGAAATCAACTTGCTAGATTAAAATATGTATTTGTAACACTTTGAAAAAAAACAATCAGAATTTGTTGGGGTAGAATTTATAAAATATGATGCATCCATAAGAATATCAATGCCAAAATCTGACCTGTTCTCAGTTTTCTACTGGTACAGTAATCCTGATTTGAATTATACGGCCTTTACAGAGTACATAAAGTGATAAGCATAGTATCTCCCACTTTCATTTTAATAAAGCGCTCTTTATTCCACATGAATAAACTATATATAGTAAGAACAGACATGAAAACTGTTGAGACATTCTATGAGGCTAGATCATCTGGAATACATGTATTCATTGATATCTGATCCTTTTGCTCTGAAAACATACAAACCTTTAAAGGTAATACACATTTGTGCACTAACACAGGTATGGAATGTGTGTGTGCCCACATCAGTTAAAGGTGATTCTCTGATATTTGTTTGATCATATGAAAGTCATAAAACTTTGTAAGTCTGTTTAGACTGTATAACCAAACTCTAGCTGTTCATGTCTCAGCTAATCTTAGAGTTATTTCCATGCAGAGGGAGAAGCATATTCTTCACTTATTTTGTTGTTCTTCTTGGTTCTTTCTTCTTGTTTGTAGTGTAGATTTTCAGGAGGTCTGCCCCAGTTGTACATGATCCTTATTAATCTGAAGGAATTCACAGCCTTTTGCTTATTGTTAAAGCAAAGGCCAAACCTCTCTCTGAAAGCAACTTATTTCATGTCTTCCATTCTGAAGTTATCACATACATAGACTGATTTAATTCATCATTTCTTTCTAAAATCCAGTGTTTTTTAGAAACCATGCTCTCTCATTGATATTTATAAAACTTAAAGTCAATAAAGCATTGTTTAATCTAACTGTGGTGTTCTTTGATACCCCTTTCTGTTTAATGAGCATTTCTTTTAAATTCCTGTTTCATCTTCTCTACAAATGCTTGGTCTGTAGGATTGTAAGACATATCTCTAACATTTTCTAGAGTATGATGTCTAACAAATTGTTGTACTTTACTGAATACAAATGCCAAAGTATTATCAGCTTCTGTCTGTAAGGCATCTTTAATATAGCCATCACCTCTAATATATATGCAAACATAGAATCATACTTTTTAGAACTTAAGGCAGAAGCTCACTGTAATTCTGAATATGTATCAGTTATATTGTGTACTAACATATGTACATACTTTAGTTTTCCAAATATTAAAAAGTAAACACATAATCTAATATATGACATGGTTTTAAGGTCACAACATTAAACACAATGTGTATTCTTAACTCAATATATTGTCCATTATCTAGAAACTGGTCCTTGACAATATAAACGTAATATCTAGTCTTATTTTACCAGTTCATAATTTCTTTTTCTAGCATCTCTGCTATCTGAAATTCTGTAATCTTGTCACAAAGTGGTGCCCCAAGCTCCAGATTTGAATCTTTATTCTGATTTAAAGAATTTTATAATATCTGTCTGTAACCTTTAATCTAGTTATCCATTCCTCATCCCTTACATTATCTTTGTGCTTTATTTTGATCTTTCTTAAAGAGGACATATGTGTTGCAGAATGACAATTGTAGCAATCTTTTTTAAGCTACTCCTTTTTTTGGGGTGTTTAGGCCTCTACCTCCATTCCATCAACCCCCAACCTTAAGTAGGAGAAAGAAAAGGTTAGTGAGTTGAGGAGGCACAGACCCTTTTACTTATCCCTGCTAGTTAGTGTCAATGGGATCTTTTAGGGCTCTATACCAATCTCAATCAAACATAAATACAGCTAGCTAACTCCTCCCTGTCACTGTACCCGAAGAATTTCTCTTCCTCTGTCTGATCCAAACTGCCACACAGTCTCTGCTACATGCCATATGCCAAAACTAAATGCCATATAGTATGCCACACTTTCTCCTTCATGGCCCTTATATTTATACTCTCTAATATCAGACCATGCTCCTGTCTATGTTTCATGTGGAAGGCCATTAGCAGCTGCCAAAAGCCCAGCTAAATTCTCACACATGGGATTAAAACAAAAGCAGTTTTACATAACATACAAAGAAATCGAAACTTCCATTACATATATGAAATTTCAGTCTTTATTGAAACTGTAATTATTTATACGCAGACAATCGAAACAAAATTATATAAGATACACATACTTTCTGCCATTGCATTTCCTATTTTTTAACAAAGAATATATTTTGTTCTTAATCTCTCCTCCCTCATTGGAGACTTCATTTATTATGCACATTAACAGACTGTTTTTTACTTGTTTCTCTTTCTC
>NW_026588010.1:0-1600 GCF_907164565.1 Psammomys obesus | reverse complement strand
TGAGACTAAAGGCAAGAAGCAATAATTTAACAATTAGTGGTTACAGGATTCTACAACTAAATACCATAGTATATGTAGCTTAAGCAATGGAAATTTATTTTCTCCCAGTTTTGAAAGCCTGGCAGCTAAGATTGAGATCCAGCAACAGGATCTTTTTTTGGTAAAGATTTTCTTTCCAGGTTGTAGGCATTTACTGTCTAACTGAATTTTCTAATGGTCTCCTATGTATGAAGAGAGAAAATTATTTTCTTTTCTACTTCTATAAGGCCACCAACCCTATCAGTTTAGGGCCCCACCACCATGATCTTATGTAGCCTTCTCTGAGGACATCAACATATGAATTCTGTGGAGACACAAAGACATTCCATTGTAAAGGCATTACAATATTTAAAACATATTTAAATATTTACACTGCTCAGCCACACTACCTCCACAATATGTAAATATTTAAAATGTCAGCTACTGCTAGAACCCAAACAGGATTAAAGATAAAAGTGTTTGTAAGCTATTACGAATAAAGCTGCTATGAACATAGTTGGGCAATTGCCTTGTTGTACAGTAGAACATCTTTTGGGTATATGCTCAGGAGTGGTATAGCTGGGTCTTTGAGGTAGAGCTATTTCCATATATCTGGGAAAGTGCTATATTGATTTCCTAAGTGGTTGTACAAATTTTCACTCCCAGAAGCAATGGAAGAATGTACCCATTGTTCCACATCCTAGCCAACATGTACTATCGCTTGAGTTTTTGATCATAGCTATTCTGACAGGTGTAAGATGGAATCTCAGACTCATTTCAATTAGCCAGAATCTGGAAACAACCTAGATGTACCTCAACTGAAGAATGGATAAAAAAAACTGTGGTACATTTACACAGTGGAATATTAAAAACAAGGACATTATGAAATTTGCAGGCAAACAGATAGAACTAGAAAAGATGATGCTGAGTGAGGTAACAAAGACCTAGAAAGACACACATGGCATGCACTCACTTATAAGCAGATTTTAGCCATATAATACAGGATAAACACACTACAATTCACAGACCTAAAGAAGATAAGTAATAAGGTAAACCCAAAGGAGGATGTTTAAATTTCATTCAGAAGGAGAAATAGAATATACAGCAGAAGCCTTTAAAGAGAAGGAACAAGATAGGAGAGGGAGTAAGGAGAGAAATGAAGGTGAGGACCAGACCTGGAAAGAGCAGGGCCAGGAGGACAGAAACTACAGAGAGAAGAGAAACCATAGGTGGGATTATCACTCTGACAAGCTGGAGACCAATGACAGGGTAGGCTTCTGGGAGTATATAGGGGTGACTCTAGCTGAGACTCCTAGGAGCAAAGGTCATGGAGACTGAGGAAGACACCCTCTCTATCTTGACCAGACTCCTAGTGGAGGGAAGGGAACACTCACCCAGCCACAGAAACTTCAACCAAAAATTTACCCTGCCTACAGGATGTGCAAGGACAAAGATAGAACAGAGATGGAGGGGATGTCCAACCAATCCCTCGCCTAACCTGAGACCCACCCCACGGGAGAGAGCCAATCTCTGACATATTAATGATTCTCTGCTATGTTTGCAGATGAAAGCAGAGCATAGC
>NW_026588009.1:0-4693 GCF_907164565.1 Psammomys obesus | reverse complement strand
AGGGGGGCTGCACCCACAGCGTCTGGACCAGCGTGGTGCCTACAGCCTCCATCCCAGACAGAGACACACAGCTTCTGGTCCAGAGTGAGGCACCCAGCCTCCAGACCAGAACAGCGCCCCCAGGCGCCAACTCAACCTAGGTGCACATTCTCCAGGTCCAGAGCAGAGCAATCAGCCTTTGGCCCAGAGACTTGCTGAGTGCACCTCCCACTTTCTCAGACAGAACTGTGCGCCCCAGGATAACAGACTGAGTTTCCCTGTTGGGAGAAAACCCCATAGCTAGGGAATCAGCAGTTTCTTCAAGAGGACTGTACATGGAAATTTAGTGAGCAGCAGCACACTAAATTTATAACAAGAAACCCAGCAGTGGGGCAGCTGTCTTGAGAAATTTTATGGGTAAGAGGAGATCCCCCCCTGCCTAACATAGACCACAGCTACTACTCAGGGCTATAAACCTGAGGTGAGCAGTGGCATCTCCAGAGAAACACTGGCCATACAGTGACCATAACCAAAAAGCAGAGAAGGACTCCTTCAGGAAAAATCATCTTCCGGCCAAGGGGATACTCCCTACCTCAGGACTCCAGGAAGCACAGAAACTAACAGCCAACACCTAAATCAGCCCAATGGGTAGAGGTCAGCGTAAAGGCTCAACCAACAAAAGACAGAGCAATATGGCATCTCCAGAACCCAGCCATCCAGGGGCGAACAGCCCTGAACAATGCAGCATAATAGAAAATCAAGAAGATGACCTTACATCTATGTTGATGAAGAGGATAATAGAGGAAACAGATAAAATACGTAAAGAATTAGAGGAAGATAAAACCAAACAGATCATGGCTATCCGTAAAGAAATGGAGGAAGATAAAGACAAGCAAATTAGGGCCATCCGTGAAGAAATACGGGAAGATGCAGCCAAACAGCTTGTGGCCTTCAGAGAAGAAATAATTAAATCACTGAAAGAAATCAAAGAGACAGAGTTGAAGGAACTAAAAGAAAAAGAGGAAAATACAAGCAGACAGGTGAAGGAAGTAAACAAAACAACTCAAGACCTGAAGATAGAACTAGAAAAATTAAAGAAAACACAAATGGAGGAAATAATGGAGAGGAAGAATTTAGGGAAGAAAACAGGAACTACAGAGGTAAGCATAACCAACAGAATACAAGAAATGGAAGAAAGAATCTCAGGTGTAGAAGATACAATGGAAGAAATCGATGTATCTGTCAAAGAAAATGTTAAATCCAAAAAATTCCTGACACAGACCGTCCAAGAAATCCAAGACAATATGAAAAGACAAAACCTAAGAATAATAGGAATAGAGGAAAAAGAAGACTCCCTTCTCCAAGGCCCAGAAAATATTTTCAACAAAATCATTGAAGAAAATTTCCCCAAGTTAAAGGAGAAGCCAATAAGGATACATGAGGCCTACAGAACACCCAACAAATTTGACCAGAAAAGAAAATCCTCCCGCCACATAATAATCAAAACAGGAAGTATACAGAACAAAGAAAAAATACTAAAAGCTGCAAGGGAAAAAGGCCAAGTAACATATAATGGCAAACCCATTAGAATCACACCTGACTTTTCAACAGAAACTATGAAAGCCAGAAGGGCCTGGACAGATATCATGCAGACCCTAAGAGAACACAGATGTCAGCCCAGGCTACTATACCCTGCAAAACTCTCAGTCCTCATAGACAGAGAAAACAAGATATTCAATGACAAAAACAAATTTCAACAATACCTACACACAAATCCAGCATTACAGAAGACACTGGAAGGGAAAATACAACCCAAGAAAATTAGCTTCTGTCAAGAAAACACAGGAAATAATTAACCTTACTACAGCAAAACAAAGAGCGACCAAGCACACAAACTTATGAACACAGCCAACATCAAAATCAAAGGATCTAACAGCCACTGGTCATTAATCTCTCTCAACATCAATGGACTCAACTCTCCAGTAAAAAGACACAGATTAACAGAATGGATACGTAAACAAAACCCAGCAATCTGTTGCATACAAGAAACACACCTAAGACACAAAGATAGACATTACCTGAGGGTAAAAGGTTGGAAGATGACTTTCCAAGCAAATGGACCCAAGAAACAAGCAGGAGTAGCCATTCTAATATCTGATAAAATAGACTTTCAACCAAAATTAATAAAAAGAGATGAGGAAGGACACTTCATACTCATCAAGGGAAAATTCCACCAGGAAGACATCACAATCCTGAACATCTATGCCCCAAATACAAGAGCACCCACATTTGTAAAAGAAACATTGATAAAATTTAAACCACATATAGATCCCCACACATTAATAGTGGGAGACTTCAACACCCCACTCTCAACAAAGGACAGGTCAACAAAACAGAAATTAAACAAAGAAACAATATCTCTGACAGAGGTCATGAATCAAATGGACCTCACAGACATCTACAGAACTTTACACCCAAACACAAAAGAATTTACCTTCTTCTCAGCACCTCATGGAACCTTCTCCAAAATAGACCATATAGTTGGTCACAAAGCAAGCCTCAACAGATACAAGAAGACTGAAATAATCCCTTGTATCCTGTCTGATCACCATGGAATAAAGCTGGACTTCAACAACAACAGAAATAGCAAAAAGCCTACACACTCATGGAAACTGAACAACTTGTTACTAAATGACAGCTGGATCAGGGAAGAAATAAAGAAAGAAATTAAAGCCTTTCTAGAACTCAATGAAAATGAAGACACAACATACCCTAACTTGTGGGACACAATGAAAGCAGTGCTAAGAGGAAAGTTCATAGCACTAAGTGCCTTCAAGAAGAAATTCGAGACAGCTCATTCAAGCAACTTAATGGCCCACTTAAAAACCCTAGAAAAAGAAGAAGCAGACACACCAAAAAGGAGTAGACGGCTGGAAATAATCAAACTCAGGGCTGAAATCAATCAATTAGAAACAAATAAAACAATTCAAAGAATCAATGAAACCAAGAGCTGGTTCTTTGAGAAAATCAACAAGATAGACAAACCCTTAGCCAAGCTAACTAAAAGGCAGAGAGACACCACCCAAATCAACAAAATCAGAAATGAAAGGGGGGACATAACTACAGACACTGAGGAAATCCAAACAATCATTAGGACTTACTTCCAAAGTCTATATGCCACAAAATTTGAAAATCTAAATGAAATGGACAATTTTCTTGATCGATTTGACTCACCAAAGCTGAATCAGGACCAGGTAAATCAACTAAATAGTCCTATATCCCCCAAAGAAATAGAAGCAGTCATCACAAGTCTCCCATCCAAAAAAAGCCCAGGACCAGATGGCTTCAGCGCAGAATTCTACCAGACCTTCAAAGAAGAGCTAACTCCAATTCTCTTCAAACTATTCCACAAAATAGAAACAGAAGGAACATTACCAAATTCATTCTATGAAGCCACAATCACCTTGGTACCTAAACCTCACAAAGACTCAACAAAGAAAGAGAATTTCAGGCCAATCTCCCTTATGAACATTGATGCAAAAATACTTAACAAAATACTTGCAAACCGGATCCAAGAACACATCAAAGATATTATCCACTATGACCAAGTAGGCTTCATCCCAGGTATGCAGGGGTGGTTCAATATACGGAAATCCATCAATGTGATCCACCATATTAACAAACTGAAAGAAAAAAACCACATGATAATCTCCCTAGATGCTGAAAAAGCATTTGACAAAATCCAACATCCATTCATGTTTAAAGTACTGGAGAGATCAGGGATACAAGGCACATATCTAAACATAGTAAAGGCGATATACAGCAAGCCTATAGCCAACATCAAACTGAACGGAGAGAAACTTAAAGCAATCCCTCTGAAATCAGGGACAAGACAAGGCTGCCCACTGTCTCCATATCTCTTCAACATAGTGCTGGAAGTCCTTGCTAGAGCAATAAGACAGTCGAAGGAGATCAAGGGGATACAGATGGGAAAAGAAGAAGTCAAATTATCATTATTTGCAGATGATATGATAGTATATATGAGTGACCCCAAAAACTCTACCAGGGAACTCCTACAGCTGATAAACACCTTCAGCAAAGTGGCCGGATATAAAATTAACTCTAAAAAATCAGTAGCACTCCTGTATACAAAAGACAAAAGGGCTGAGAAAGAAATTAGAGAAACAACACCATTCACAATAGCCACAAATGACATAAAGTACCTTGGCGTAACCCTAACCAAGCAAGTCAAAGACTTGTATGAAAAAAATTTCAAGTCTCTGAAGAAAGAATTAGAGGAAGATATGAGAAGATGGAAAGATCTCCCATGCTCATGGCTTGGCAGGATTAACATAGTAAAAATGGCCATCTTACCAAAAGCAATCTACAGATTTAATGCAATTCCCATCAAATTGCCAACACAATTCTTTACAGACCTGGAAAGAAAAATTCTCAACTTCGTATGGAATAACAAGAAACCGAGAATTGCTAAAACAATCCTCTACAATAAAAGATCTTCTGGAGGTATCTCCATCCCTGATCTCAAGCTGTACTATAGAGCAACAGTTATAAAAACTGCATGGTACTGGCATAGAAACAGAATGGTGGATCAATGGAATCGAACAGAAGACCCAGAAATAAACCCACACACTTACGGACACCTGATTTTTGACAAAGATGCCAAAACCATACAATGGAAAAAAGATAGCATCTT
>NW_026588008.1:0-4919 GCF_907164565.1 Psammomys obesus | reverse complement strand
CCAGGCCCAGAGCGGAGCACTCAGCCTCTGGCCCAGAGACTTGCTGAATGCGCCTCTCACCTTCCTGGACAGAACTGTGTGCCCCAGGATAACAGACTGAGTTTCCCTGTTGGGAGAAAACCCCACAGCTAGGGAATCATCAGGTTCTTCAAGAGGACTGTACCTGGAAATTTAGTGAGCAGCAGCACACTAAATTTATAACAAGAAACCCAGCAGTGGGGCAGCTGTCTTGAGAACTTCTATGGGTAAGAGGAGATTCCCCCCCCCCTGCCTAACAAAGACCACAGCTACTACTCAGGGCTATAAACCTGAGGTGAGCAGTGGCAACTCCTGAGAAACACTGGCCATACAGTGACCATAACCAAAAAGCAGAGAAGGACTCCTTCAGGAAAAATCATCTTCCAGCCAAGGGGATTCTCCCTACCTCAGGACTCCAGGAAGCACAGAAACTAACAGCCAACACCTAAATCAGCCCAATGGGTAGAGGTCAGCATAAAAGCTCAACCAACAAAAGACAGAGCAATATGGCATCTCCAGAACCCAGCCATCCAGGGACGAACAGCCCTGAACAATGCAGCATAATAGAAAATTAAGAAGATGACCGTACATCTATGCTGATGAAGAGGATAATAGAGGAAACAAATAAAATATGTAAAGAATTAGAGGAAGATAAACCAAACATATCATGGCTATCCGTAAAGTAATGGAGGAAGTTAAAGACAAGTAGATTATGGCCATCCATGAAGAAATACAGGAAGATGCAGCCAAACAGCTTGTGGCCTTCAGAGAAGAAATAATTAAATCACTGAAAGAAATAAAAGAGACATAGTTGAAGGAACTAAAAGAAAAAGAGGAAAATACAAGCAGACAGGTGAAGGAAAAAAACAAAACAACTCAAGACCTGAAGATAGAACTAGAAAAATTAAAGAAAACACAAATGGAAGAAATAATGGAGAGGAAGAATTTAGGGAAGAAAACAGGAAATACAGAGGTAAGCATAACCAACAGAATACAAGAAATGGAAGAAAGAATCTCAGGTGTAGAAGATACAATGGAAGAAATCGAAGTATCTGTCAAAGAAAATGTTAAATCCAAAAAATTCCTGACACAGACCGTCCAAGAAATCCAAGACAATATGAAAAGACAAAACCTAAGAATAATAGGTATAGAGAAAAAAGAAGATTCCCTTCTCCAAGGCCCAGAAAATATTTTCAACAAAATCATTGAAGAAAATTTCCCCAAGTTAAAGGAGAAGCCAATAAGGATACATGAGGCCTACAGAACACCCAACAAATTTGACCAGAAAAGAAAATCCTCCTGCCACATAATAATCAAAACATTAAGTATACAGAACAAAGAAAAAATACTAAAAGCTGCAAGGGAAAAAGGCCAAGTAACATATAATGGCAAACCCATTAGAATCACACCTGACTTTTCACCAGAAACTATGAAAGCCAGAAGGGCCTGGACAGATATCATGCAGACCCTAAGAGAACACAGATGTCAGCCCAGGCTACTATACCCTGCAAAACTCTCAGTCCTCATAGACAGAGAAAACAAGATATTCAATGACAAAAACAATTTTGAACAATACCTACACACAAATCCAGCATTACAGAAGACACTGGAAGGGAAAATACAACCCAAGAAAATTAGCTTCTGTCAAGAAAACACAGGAAATAATTAACCTTACTACAGCAAAACAAAAAGCAACCAAGCACACAACCTTATGAACACAGCCAACATCAAAATCAAAGGATCTAACAGCCACTGGTCATTAATCTCTCTCAACATCAATGGACTCAACTGTCCAGTAAAAAGACACAGATTAACAGAATGAATACGTAAACAAAATCCAGCAATCTGTTGCATACAAGAAACACACCTAAGGCACAAAGATAGACATTACCTGAGAGTAAAAGGTTGGAAGACGACTTTCTAAGCAAATGGACCCCAGAAAAAAGCAGGAGTAGCCATTCTAATATCTGATAAAATAGACTTTCAACCAAAATTAATAAAAAGAGATGGGGAAGGACACTTCATAGTCATCAAGGGAAAATTCCACCAAGAAGACATCACAACCCTGAACATCGATGCCCCAAATACAAGAGCACCCACATTTGTAAAAGAATCATTGATAAAATTTAAACCACATATAGATCCCCACACATTAATAGTGGGAGACTTCAACACCCCACTCTCAACAAAGGACAGGTCAACAAAACAGAAATTAAACAAAGAAACAATATCTCTGACAGAGGTCATGAATCAAATGGACCTCACAGACATTTACAGAACTTTACACCCAAACACAAAAGCACCTCATGGAACCTTCTCCAAAATAGACCATATAGTTGGTCACAAAGCAAGCCTCAACAGATACAAGAACACTAAAATAATCCCTTGTATCCTGTCTGATCACCATGGAATAAAGCTGGACTTCAACAACAACAGAAATAGCAAAAAGCCTACACACAATGGAAACTGAACAACTTGTTACTAAATGGCAGCTGGGTCAGGGAAGAAATAAAGAAAGAAATTAAAGTCTTCCTAGAACTCAATGAAAATGAAGACACAACATACCCAAACTTGTGGGACACAATGAAAGCAATGCTAAGAGGAAAGTTCATAGCACTAAGTGCATTTAAGAAGAAATTGGAGACAGCTCATTCAAACAACTTAACGGCCCACTTAAAAACCCTAGAAAAAGAAGAAGCAGACACACCAAGAAGGAGTAGACGGCTGGAAATAATCAAACTCAGGGATGAAATCAATCAATTAGAAACAAATAAAACAATTCAAAGAATCAATGAAACCAAGAGCTGGTTCTTTGAGAAAATCAACAAGATCGACAAACCCTTAGCCAAGCTAACTAAAAGGCAGAGAGACACCACCTACATCAAAAAAATCAGAAATGAAAAGGGGGACATAACTACAGACACTGAGGAAATCCAAACAATCATTAGGACTTACTTCAAAAGTCTATACTCAACAAAATTTGAAAATCTAAATGAAATGGACAATTTTCTTGATCGATTTGACTTACCAAAGCTGAATCAGGACCAGGTAAATCAATTAAATAGCCCTATATCCCCCAAAGAAATAGAAGCAGTCATCAAAAGTCTCCCATCCAAAAAAAGCCCAGGACCAGAAGGCCTCAGCGCAGAATTCTACCAGACCTTCAAAAAAGAGCTAACTCCAATTCTCTTCAAACTATTCCACAAAATAGAAACAGAAGGAACATTACCAAACTCATTCTATGAAGCCACAGTCACCTTGGTACCTAAACCTCACAAAGACTCAACAAAGAAAGAGAATTTCAGGCCAATCTCCCTTATGAACATTGATGCAAAAATACTTAACAAAATACATGCAAACCGAATCCAAGAACACATCAAAGATATTATCCACTATGACCAAGTAGGCTTCATCTCAGGTATGCCGGGGTGGTTCAATATACGGAAATCCATCAATGTGATCCACCATATTAACAAACTGAAAGAAAAAAAACACATGATAATCTCCCTAGATGCTGAAAAAGCATTTGACAAAATCCAACATCCTTTCATGTTTAAAGTACTGGAGAGATCAGGGATACAAGGCACATATCTAAACATAGTAAAGGCGATATACAGCAAGCCTATAGCCAACATCAAACTGAACGGAGAGAAACTTAAAGCAATTCCAGTGAAATCAGGGACAAGACAAGGCTGCCCACTCTCTCCATATCTCTTCAACATAGAGCTGGAAGTCCTTGCTAGAGCAATAAGACAGTTGAAGGAGATCAAGGGGATACAGATGGGAAAGGAAGAAGTCAAATTATCACTATTTGCAGATGATATGATAGTATACATGAGTGACCCCAAAAACTCTACCAGGGAACTCCTACAGCTGATAAACACCTTCAGCAAAGTGGCCGGATACAAAATTAACTCAAAAAAATCAGTAGCACTCCTGTATACAAAAGACAAAAGGGCTGAGAAAGAAATTAGAGAAACAACACCATTCACAATAGCCACAAATGACATAAAGTACCTTGGTGTAACCCTAATCAAGCAAGTCAAAGACTTGTATGAAAAAAATTTCAAGTCTCTGAAGAAAGAATTAGAGGAAGATATGAGAAGATGGAAAGATCTCCCATGCTCATGGCTTGGCAGGATTAACATAGTAAAAATGGCCATCTTACCAAAAGCAATCTACAGATTTAATGCAATTCCCATCAAATTGCCAACACAATTCTTTACAGACCTGGAAAGAAAAATTCTCAACTTCGTATGGAATAACAAGAAACCGAGAATTGCTAAAACAATCCTCTACAATAAAAGATCTTCTGGAGGTATCTCCATCCCTGATCTCAAGCTGTACTATAGAGCAACAGTTATAAAAACTGCATGGTACTGGCATAGAAACAGAATGGTGGATCAATGGAATCGAACAGAAGACCCAGAAATAAACCCACACACTTACGGACACCTGATTTTTGACAAAGATGCCAAAACCATACAATGGAAAAAAGATAGCATCTTCAACAAATGGTGCTGGTCCAACTGGATGTCTACATGTAGAAAAATGCAAATAGATCCATACTTATCACCCTGCACAAAACTGAAGTCCAAGTGGATCAAAGACCTCAACATAAAACCAGACACATTAAATCGGCTAGAAAAAAAAGTGGGGAATACCCTAGAACTCATTGGTACAGGAGAAAACTTCCTGAACAGAACACCAACAGCACAGGCTCTAAGAGCAACAATCAATAAATGGGACCTCATGAAATTGAAAAGCTTCTGTAAAGCAAAGGACACCATCATCAAAACAAAGCAACTGCCTACAGATTGGGAAAGAATCATCACCAACCCTTTATCTGACAGAGGACTCATATCCAATATATATAAAGAACTAAACAAGCTGAAAAGCAA
>NW_026588007.1:0-1021 GCF_907164565.1 Psammomys obesus | reverse complement strand
TTGCTTCTTGCCAGGGTTCCTTTGTCTATCTCTGCAAATACTACTTTCCCATTCTCTTGCCCAGCTGCCTTACCATCATTTCTCATCTATCTCTCACCCTGTTGACATTATGCAGAAGCATACTCCTGAATGAGCTGTTTAGAGGTAGCACAGGACAGTAAAATTTGATTTTTGTGTTTTCTGCTTCCCGTGCATTGACAGAAGGATGTTTACTCAAAGCCTGGTTTATCTCGGTTCGATAAGCATGTGTGATACACTCTTGAGAACACTGAGAAGCTTAGCTACCTATTGGTTATTAAATACCATACTGCTGTTCCCTTACATTATTTATTATTGATCATATTGAAACTTCCTGTATGTGAAAAAGTATTTCTTTGCTATTCATACAGTGTGGTACTTCCCATAATACTTGCCTTGCATGTTGTAATTTTCATACTTCGTTGAGTGGTAGGGCAGATTTTTTTCTGTATGAATTTGGCAAACATAAACCTTACCCTTGGTAGTTCTTTATAAAAGGTTTTTTTTTTAAACGGTTTAAAAATTTTTGGCTTAATCAAGCAGTCAAATTCTAAATGTAATATTTCTATATTTGAGTAGTTTTTTTTTTTTTTTTTTGGTGAGAGTATGGTCTGGTGTTCTTTTGGCTGTTTTTTAGATAAACACGGGTTTGAACATATGAACCTTTTGAAACCTTACCGGTTGAAGAGTAAAAAAAAATAAAACTCTTAATTTGTGTAAGAGATTTGGTTAAAAGTGTCTTAAAGTATCTAATTTGTCTTTTCATAATAGGTGAAGAACATTTTCCCAAAGAAAATGCATTGCTTTGAAGGAAAAAAATAAGAAATTTTGTAAAATTCACTTTACAATCCATAAGAAAATCTACAGTTTCTTCAGTACACTTGTGTAAAGGTGATTAAAAAAATACTTATTCTTTTATTAATTTTTGTTCACACATTCATCACTTTGCTTTCTGTTTCTTCACTATTATGGATTAAGGATAATAGAAAAAGCGTGTACAAGT
>NW_026588006.1:0-13421 GCF_907164565.1 Psammomys obesus | reverse complement strand
ATTTCTTCCCTGACCCAGCTGTCATTTAGTAACAAGTTGTTCAGTTTCCATGAGTGTGTAGGCGTTTTGCTATTTCTGTTGTTGTTGAAGTCCAGCTTTATTCCATGGTGATCAGACAGGATACAAGGGATTATTTCAGTCTTCTTGTATCTGTTGAGGCTTGCTTTGTGACCAACTATATGGTCTATTTTGGAGAAGGTTCCATGAGGTGCTGAGAAGAACGTAAATTCTTTTGTGTTTGGGTGTAAAGTTCTGTAGATGTCTGTGAGGTCCATTTGATTCATGACCTCTGTCAGAGATATTGTTTCTTTGTTTAATTTCTGTTTTGTTGACCTGTCCTTTGTTGAGAGTGGGGTGTTGAAGTCTCCCACTATTAATGTGTGGGGATCTATATGTGGTTTAAATTTTATCAATGTTTCTTTTACAAATGTGGGTGCTCTTGTATTTGGGGCATAGATGTTCAGGATTGTGATGTCTTCCTGGTGGAATTTTCCCTTGATGAGTATGAAGTGTCCTTCCTCATCTCTTTTTATTAATTTTGGTTGAAAGTCTATTTTATCAGATATTAGAATGGCTGCTCCTGCTTGTTTCTTGGGTCCATTTGCTTGGAAAGTCATCTTCCAACCTTTTACCCTCAGGTAATGTCTATCTTTGTGTCTTAGGTGTGTTTCTTGTATGCAACAGATTGCTGTGTTTTGTTTACGTATCCATTCTGTTAATCTGTGTCTTTTTACTGGAGAGTTGAGTCCATTGATGTTGAGAGAGATTAATGACCAGTGGCTGTTAGATCCTTTGATTTTGATGTTGGCTGTGTTCATAAGTTTGTGTGCTTGGTTGCTTTTTGTTTTGCTGTAGTAAGGTTAATTATTTCCTGTGTTTTCTTGACAGGAGCTAATTTTCTTGGGTTGTATTTTCCCTTCCAGTGTCCTCTGTAATGCTGGATTTGTGTGTAGGTATTGTTGAAATTTGTTTTTGTCATTGAATATCTTGTTTTCTCCGTCTATGAGGACTGAGAGTTTTGCAGGGTATAGTAGCCTGGGTTGACATCTGTGTTCTCTTAGGGTCTGCATGATATCTGTCCAGGCCCTTCTGGCTTTCATAGTTTCTGTTGAAAAGTCAGGTGTGATTCTAATGGGTTTGCCATTATATGTTACTTGGCCTTTTTCCCCTTGCAGCTTTTAGTATTTTTTCTTTGTTCTGTATACTTCCTGTTTTGATTATTATGTGGCGGGAGGATTTTCTTTTCTGGTCAAATTTGTTGGGTGTTTTGTAGGCCTCATGTATCCTTATTGGCTTCTCCTTTAACTTGGGGAAATTTTCTTCAATGATTTTGTTGAAAGTATTTTCTGGGCCTTGGAGAAGGGAGTCTTCTTTTTCCTCTATTCCTATTATTCTTAGTTTTTGTCTTTTCATATTGTCTTGGATTTCTTGGACAGTCTGTGTCAGGAATTTTTTGGATTTAACATTTTCTTTGACAGATACATCGATTTCTTCCATTGTATCTTCTACACCTGAGATTCTTTCTTCCATTTCTTGTATTCTGTTGGTTATGCTTACCTCTGTAGTTCCTGTTTTCTTTCCTAAATTTTTCCTCTCCATTATTTCCTCCATTTGTGTTTTCTTTAATTTTTCTAGTTCTATCTTCAGGTCTTGAGTTGTTTTGTTTACTTCCTTCACCTGTCTGCTTGTATTTTCCTCTTTTTCTTTTAGTTCCTTCAACTCTGTCTCTTTGATTTCTTTCAGTGATTTAATTATTTCTTCTCTGAAGGCCACAAGCTGTTTGCCTGCATCTTCCTGTATTTCTTCACGGATGGCCCTAATTTGCTTGTCTTTATCTTCCTCCATTTCTTTACGGATAGCCATGATCTGTTTGGTTTTATCTTCCTCTAATTCTTTACGTATTTTATCTGTTTCCTCTATTATTCTCTTCATCAACATAGATGTAAGGTCATCTTCCTGATTTTCTATTATGCTGCATTGTTCAGGGCTGTTCGCCCCTGGATGGCTGGGTTCTGGAGATGCCATATTGCTCTGTCTTTTGTTGGTTGAGCCTTTACGCTGACCTCTACCCATTGGGCTGATTTAGGTTTTGGCTGTTAGTTTCTGTGCTTCCTGGAGTCCTGAGGTAGGGAGTATCCCCTTGGCCGGAAGATGATTTTTCCTGAAGGAGTCCTTCTCTGCTTTTTGGTTATGGTCACTGTATGGCCAGTGTTTCTCTGGAGTTGCCACTGCTCATCTCAGGTTTATAGCCCTGAGTAGTAGCTGTGGTCTATGTTAGGCAGGGGGGGATCTCCTCTTACCCATAAAATTTCTCAAGACAGCTGCCCCACTGCTGGGTTTCTTGTTATAAATTTAGTGTGCTGCTGCTCACTAAATTTCCATGTACAGTCCTCTTGAAGAAACTGCTGATTCCCTAGCTGTGGGGTTTTCTCCCAACAGGGAAACTCAGTCTGTTATCCTGGGGCGCACAGTTCTGTCTGAGAAAGTGGGAGGTGCACTCAGCAAGTCTCTGGGCCAAAGGCTGATTGCTCAGCTCTGGACCTGGAGAATGTGCACCTAGGTTGAGTTGGCACCTGGGGGCACTGCTCTGGTCTGGAGGTTGGGTGCCTCACTCTGGACCAGAAGCTGTGTGTCTCTGTCTGGGATGGCGGCTGTAGGCACCACTCTGGTCCAGACACTGTGGGTGTAGCCCCCCTGAAGGATCAGGGATTCCTACAGTTTTGGCAGTCCAGCCAGGGACAACTGGCCGATCCCTGGCACAGTATCTGAGGGCTGCTGTAATGGCTCTTCGGCTCCTGCAGGTCCGAGGATGCAGCTGTGTGTCCCAGTGCCCCAGGGGAACGCAACAATGGCGGCAGAGCACAGCACTTCTGCCTGCACTAGAATCTGCGTGAGTCCAGGAAGTGTTTTGGTGCTGGGTGTCCTAAGCGTTAGAGTTGCTGACCCCCTCCGCTGGGGGTTTCCTCCTGCCAGAGACACGCAGTCTGGTGCCCTGTTGCCCTGGTGCCCACAGTTCTATCTGAGGCGGCGAATCACGCGCGCAGGCAGGGCTCTGTGCAGGCAGGCGCCTTTGTCCCTCCCGGCTCTGGGTCCGGGCTGGCTCCTGGGGCACCCGCGGAACCCGAGTCTTTTCCAGGGGATGTCTGGGCAACCTGGGGTCGGTCCGAATTGTTTCCTACTCCGTGGGGTTATCTCTCAACTGGGAAATCCAGTCTATGGTGTTGTGGGCCCACAGTTCAGTCTGGGACCGTGACCAGATCGTACTGGCGGGTAGCTCTGGGCTGGCGACCAAGCGCCTGGCGGAACGGGGATCTCTTCCGCGGTTTAGCCAGGTGAGTTAAAGCTGATCGAATTCCCCACCGTGGGGTATCCTCTCACCTGAGAAACACAACCACTTGTGTTTTATGGCCGCGAGTTCTGATTGCTGGTCACTGTGCCAATCCTGCTGTGCTGCTCCTCAGAATGAGAGTCCTCCCGGCGCTGCCATCTCTATTTTTTATTTTTTACATTTATTACAATTTATTCACTTTGTATCCCAGCTGTTGCTCCCTCCATCATCTCCTCCCAATCCTACTCTCCCTGCCTCTTCTCTTCCCATGCCCTTTCCCTAGTCCACTGATACAGTAGGTCCTTCTCCCCTTCCATCTGACCTTAGACTTTCAGGTCTCATCAGGACGAGCATCATGGTCTTCCTCTGTGGCCTGGTAAGACTGTTCCTTGTCAGGGGGAGGTGATCAAAGAGCCAGCCACTGAGTTCATGTCAGAAACATCCCCTGTTCACTTTACTAGGGTGCCCATTTGGAGACTGAGCTGCCATGGGCTACATTTGAGCAGGGGTTCTAGGTTATCTCCACGAATGGTCCCTGGTTGTAGTCTCGGTCTTAGAAAAGAACCCTGGACCCAGATTTTTTGGTTCTGTTGCTCTCCTTGTGGAGCTCTAATCCCCTCCAGATCTTTCTATCTCCCCCTGTTTTACTTATTTTTTTTTACTCAAGTTTACTTAAGTTTTCCCCCTTTTACTTAAATTTACCCCTTTAACTTACTTTTACTTATTTTTTTTACACAATCCTTTTGACCATATTCATTCTCCTCTTCAACTCCTCCCAGGTCCTTCTTAACTTAATGGTTGCTCTTTTTTTTTCTCTCTTGCTCTCTGAAAAATATCAAATATTAAAAAAACCTCATATGACAAATAAAATCAAAACCAAAAGTACCCTTCCACACACACAACAAAAAGAAAAAGACAAAGGAAACCACTATAACCAACACCAAAAATGTGGAGTCCATTTTGTGTTGGTCAACTACTTTTGAGCATGAAGCATGCCGTGGAGTGTGGTTGATAAACCCAGTGGTGCTGCACTGCAGAAAACTATTATTTTTTTTCCTTTCCTAGCATATATCAATTACAAATAGGTTTTTGGTAAAAATAGCTTTTTGCTTAAATATTAAAATTTGAATTTAACAAAATTATTGACAATATGTACAAAATGAACATGGCCTTCTCTTGATCCAGGGAATAGTCAGAAGAAATGTTGTGGTGTGTGTGTGTGTGTGTGTGTGTGTGTGAGAGAGAGAGAGAGAGAGAGAGAGAGAGAGAGAGAGAGAGAGAAAGAGAAAGGTAGAGAGAGGAAGAGATAGGGACCCCATAAAAGAGAATAAATTACTCAAATATGAAGAAAAACTGGGAAAGAATTTGGCTTAAACTGCTGTGTAGTAGAATTTCAACCAAGAGTGTGGTAATGATGAATATGTAGGCAGGAAGGCTCACCAGCAGAGGACTGGTCAACAACAGAATTCAAATGTTTGAAGCTGTCAATGGAAAAAAACACATACAGACAACAAACAGATGATTCATTTTATGAATGTTCAAGTAGAGAGACCAAAATTGAAGAAGTGGCAGAAAAGAACCTTATTATTATTTTGATACATAAAAGCAAACATAAAATTAACTCTCTTTTGTTTTAACCTCAGGTGTGGTATTTGGCCTGCTTTAGATTGTCCACAGCAGCTAACTATGATTTCTTTCATGGTCCTATAGGGGTGTAATTTTGCTAGCTGAAGGAATTCTGGGAACTCTTTGGAGGTTATATAGATGCCAGAGCCCTGAGAGTGCTTGCAGCAGGCTGCTGCTCCCCCTGCTGCTGTTGTTTGTTGGTTGCTGGATTGCTGGTTGCTGGATGGAGATCAAACTTGTCCCAAGGAATTCCACACTCCTAATCAGTAGGAAGTAGTCTAATGATATTGATATCCTCTTTCCCATCTAACCTTCTATCTTTCCTATCCCATGTTGGAAGGGATAAGGGTGGTGTATAGAGGTAAGAAAAAGAACCCAATAAAGTGGCTAAAATTCTGGGTACATATACATGCCAAGTAATCAAAATTTCTTATGAACGGGACTACATATATCAAAATAGATGCCTCAAAATGGAAAACTTTCATGTAGGGGTCATTTGTACTTACAGATAAAACAATTTTTTTTTTCTGAAATTTGAAACTAAGCTGTTCTTCTTTTGTGCATATCTGTTCTCAACTGCCACATCTTCTTAGCTCATAAAAATAAAAAAAAATCACACAGTAGCAACAATTAAAGTTTCTGTATATACACCTGTGCACATATATAGGCATGGACATGTATACTGAGGTATTACCTTGCAAAATTGATAAATACAAGAATATTGGCCTGTATTTCTTGGAGTCATTTTTTTTTATCTCATCTGGGGAAATAATAATTTGGTGTATCATGAGAAACACATCATTCATTGTTTCAAAACAGTAATTCCATCAGCTCTTGATTTCATGTGTAGTAGATGCTTTGATAAGTTCTTGAACTTGATGTGTACATAGTTTGACTTTGAAGAAAATAAGCCAAAACTCATCAAAAAGAAACAAGGTGTTTAGTACATAAGCATTAATTGTGACTGTCTTAGCATTTACAAATTTACTTGTATTTGATATATTCTAAAGCATAATTATATTTACTTTGATTATTAAGTTCATTAGTGGATTCCATTGGCATTTATCGAGGACTTACTTTGCCTTCATCATATGTTATGAATTCTTTAATTAGATTGTAGTATGTACAATCTAATTGTAAAATATACAGCGTGCTTCCTGAAGGAGCTCATAGCTGAGAGATAGAGATGATCACAACACAGGTAAAGAGTACATGCTATAAACCATATGAGCACCTACTCCTGATACTTGGTGGCTACATCTTTAGCTCACAGGCAAGGTATTGGAACCCAGTGGCTTGAGACTTCTTACGATCTCAAACTGACATTCTCATTACTTTTGGATGGAGTAATTTTTGATAAAGTATTGACCATAACTATTCGTCATAACTGTGAAGTTGGAGTTTTCTGTCCTTTAAGATACCACATTCATTCTCTCATTAGTTTTTTACATAATGTTACACCTCTACTAAAATATTATACTTCCCAAAGTTGTATATTTATTGTTAAAACTTATTTTTATTAATTCATTGAGGATTTCAAGAATGCTTACAATATATTTTCATTATATTCATTCCACACTCCTCCATTGACTTCCTTCATGATCTCTCCCATCTTTCCTTTTCCTCTTTTGTAACTTCATGTCCTCTTAATTCATATCCAACTGAGTCCAATTTTTTTTCTGTCAAAATGTGCACGGGTATGGGGCCATTTGATAGAGCATTATTGATCTACCAGGGACTACATCAATTAAACAACCTGACTCTACCTCCTCTAACAGCTATCAATTATCAATAGCTTCTCAGCTCTGGGAGGTATCTCATGAGGTCTTCTTGCTCCTTGCTGGAATTTTGGCAGGCTTTATCTTGTGCTGGTCTTATGCAGGCAGCCACAGCTGCATGAGAGTACAAGAGTACTGTCATGTCCAGAAGACACTGTTTCATTCTTTGCTACAATACCTCTGTCTCTCACAATCTTTCTGCCCTTCTTAAAAAATGCTCTCTGAGACTTAGGGAGAGCGGGCAGGGTCTGATACAGATGCCCTCATTTATAGCTGAACAACTTGTAAGTACTTATTCTCACCAAAAGTGCATATTTCTTAAAACTGGGCAAATTCAGACATACCCAAATAAAATCTCCTTCATTTACTCAGTATTCACTTCAGTGAATTTTGTATAATAGGAGAACATAAGAAAAAAAGCATAGAGATGTTCTAATCATTAAGTATATAACGATGCATGCATTTCTGGGAGGAGAAATAAAAGCTAAAGAAAAAAAATGAGGCATTAGTTTTCATGGGCAAAGAAATTTTGCTAACACTGTCATGTGTCCCGCCCTGCGGGACTCAGTTATTCGTGGGGGCGAAGGGGGTCAATCCTGAAAAAGATGGGGGAGAGAGAGAAAGGACACAAGCAGACGGTTGCCGGTCAAGTGTCTCTTTTATTGAACTTTGGTGTTTCTTTTAAAACGTGGTTTTGGCAGGGCGGGGGAGAGGGGCGAGAAAGGGGAGTAGTAGTGGAAAAATACCAAGGCCCTTGGTGGGAAGTTCCCAAGGCTAAGAAGGTGGGTTAAAGAGTTACAAGGCCCGAAGATAACATCGGTGGTCACATCGGTGGTCACGGATGTGTCCCAAAGCAAACAGTTTTGGGAACAATGGGTTGTAAGAAGCTATGGCCTGCTGGCACCTGGTGCTTATCTGGCAGGTCAGGCCCTTAGGAAGGGTCCCAGGGCTTTGCTCCCAACATCTCCTCCCTATTTGTCTTTTAAAAGAGGAGGGGGAGGCCTCCTAGGACTCTCAGCGATTTTATAAACAGTTCGGTAATTTTATAGGTCCGGGGACTCACGTTTACAAAGGTTCGGTGACTCAGGTCTCACGTCAATCGTAGGCAGACCTAGGCCATTTCTGGTGCAATGGGAAGAATCCCTCAGAGTGCAAGGCCCTAGGTATATTAGCCGTCTTGATTATGTGAGAAAAATTATTTGTCACGAACGGCACAAACGGGGTCTGAGTCTGTTAGAAGAGTGGTGCTGGACCCTTACCCGTCATTGGATTGGCCTCCTCTGGGCGAGGTCGTCCTGTCTTAGGTGGGCTGAGACTTATCCACTCATTCCGTCTCTGACTTGCCAGACCACTCACTTTGTGGTAGTGTAACGTGTTTGTTTTCCCGATAGGACCTATTTATCGCTTGGTTTTTAAGCAATTATATAAAACGAGCCAATCATTGCGCCAATTAATGAGAGTAAAAAAAAAAAGCCAGGTCTAACTGGAAGAGCGGCCCCAGAACTTCCATCTCGGGCCAGGATACTAGGGTGGAAAAATCAAAGGGGTGGGAAGCTGGGGCATCAAGTGGAAGCTCCACGGCAGATTCTTCTTCCCCAGCCAAACGGTGGTAGTGGACTCCAACAGGCTTGATTGCGGAGCTCACCTGGTTCTTAACAAAGTTTGTGAGACGATTAAAGGCCCAGGGGCCAAAAGAGAGAAGCAAAAGGATACCTACAAAAGGTCCTAGCAGACTGGGAAGCAGAGTGGTTAGCCATGGGGATGTGGAAAACCAATTTTGATACCAGGATTCTTGTATCTCTCTGTTCCATTTTCGTTCCTCCAAACTGGAGCGAACCTTATCGATACTGCTTTGCACTAAACCTGTTTTGTCAGTGTAAAAGCAGCATTCTTCCTTGAGCGCAGCGCAGAGCCCACCTTCCTGGAGAAAAACCAAATCTAGACCGCGCCTGTTTTGTAAAACTACCTCAGATAAGGACACCATAGAATATTTTAGGTCCTGTAAGCCTTTTTGCAAATCTTGTAGGTCTTTGTCCACTGCTAGGGAGAGTTGATTAAATTGTTGCTGGGAGGTAATTAGGGAGGCTATGCCTGTACCAGCTCCAGAGGCTCCAAGCCCTAGAATTACAGTTAGAGTAATGGCAGTTAAGGGCTCACGTTTTAACTCGAGATGGACGTACCCCTTTTTCCCAAAACAGAAGGAACTCATCCTTAGAATGTATAGTCAGTCTTGGGAAAAGCCGTACAAGGATGCAGTAATCTCTATGGACTAAGAAGGTGGAGCTTACAAGATTAGGAGTAAGACCAGTGGAGCAGGCAAAATAAGTGCCATTAGGTGCAGCAATATATGTAAAGCCACCGGGGGAAGCATAGAAGGTCCCGATAGGCACGTTCCAATTCCGGACACCTGTGTGACTGTAAGGCTGACTCCCTCTGGGTGCTGCCACTGTAAGGCATTAGAATTGTTAGTTGTAATTACTTCTAAGGGTAAGGCTATGCCCTTGTAGAAGGGTGGCCGTGGTGAGTAACACACCCAGCATTCCTGAAAATCAGTGGCGTTAATTTGATGTATGGCCTCTTCATTGAAGGGCAGAAGCAGAAGGAATGTAATTGACTTTGGCAGGGTTACTAAGTGACTAGAAATCACAGGATGGCCCACCAAGATGTGTTAATAATGATAATTTGGAAAGTTCCTCAGAAGAGTTACTTAGGGAGCCCTGAGGGAGATTAGGATTTAAGGTATTTCAGGAAGATGATCTTATCGAAAGCTCCAGGTCAGCCAGGAATGCACTATTGTATCTGGGCAGTAGTCCGGTCAAGCCAGATGCCAAAATTTAGGGGGCAGCAAGGTGCCAGAAGGTCCCCCTTTATTTTATTTTTACAAGGCCATAATTGTATTGAAAAGAACAGGTCCTATTGAAAGAATTATCAATAAGATAAGCAGGGGACCAAGGAAAGGAAGGAGATAGGGAAGGAGCCCATTCCTGTGCTGCTTAAGTCCACCATGAAGCTATATCAGCTGGAGGCAAAGGATCACAGTTGTTTTTTTTTTCTTCATCATTTCTGTAAAGAGATATAAAAGGAATATGTTCTCAGGGTAATTCTTTTACCCTTGACTGATGAGTGTTATTATTATTATCTATATGCTTTACTAATCATTCTGGCAACCATCTGGCTGCATCTATCTCTTTAGGATTGATGCAAACTGCTTCTCTGCCCTGTATCAGGACAGGATCTGGACCATGTCATTTGTTGTCCAAAGGATCTTTCCATAGGACAGTAGCAAACTCTCTTTCTGTATCCATGTGCCAGAAACATTCCACAGCTGAATGTCCATATTTTTGAGTTTCTGGCCCTTGTTAATTAAAGTGTTAATTAAAGCCTCACAGTACTTTTCCAGAGTACGGAAGAAAGTAACCGCCCCGGACTCTGGTCCTCTGCTTGGGCAGAGATAAGGAAGTGAGCAAGCAAAGACCTCCACTCTGCAAAGAATGACCAGATCTATGCTTGAGAGATAACATCACCTAGCAATCAACCCAAATGGAGTCAATTCTTCTGAAGAGCCCCTGACCTTCTCTCAGGCTTGCTCCTCAGAGAAGACACAGGTTGAAACTAATTGCTCTTTCATCTTTGGCTGTAGCCACATCCCCACTAGCAGGAGGTTCTGAACGTGAATTAAAGATCAGATATTCCTCAGGTGTCTGGCCAGGACTGACCAGACCTGAAAGTCAGCTACCCAATCCCTCATCCAATTATGAGTAGCCAGGACAGCAACCCCTGAACTTCCCTGTGCCTCATCTCCTAACAACCTGAGGCTTATGTCTCTGGGGGCCCACTCTTAAAATTTTTAAAAACATATTTCCAACATAGCCAGGGCTATTATCTGTTTTGGAAGTTTTAATATAGCAATTGCTGACAGCGTATGAGCAATAACATTTTTTCCAGCTTTACCAGTTTGGAGTGTGGAAAATATAAACCCACTACAAGTGTCAACAAAAACATGAACATATTTTAAATTACCAAATTTAGGAATATGTGTAACATCCACTTGCCAAATAACATTAGGTACAAGGCCACAGGGATTGACCCCAAGATGGGAAGTAGGCAAAAGGACAACACAAGAAGGACATTGTTTAAACAAGTCAGCTTTATAATTACCTTAGTTAAAGGTCCTGGAAGGTTAGAATGAGCTTGTAAATGTCCAATGTAAAAGGAAAAGTTTTTTTTTTGTATTAAATTTTGAATTTGTAAAAATAATTTTAGCAGGAGAAGATGTTTAAATTTAATTTGCAGTCTCTAACCTAGGCAAAGACTAAGCTACATAGGCACTATCTGTAAAAATGTTTAAAGACTGTTTATTGAAACTTTAAAACACAGCCAATACTGCAGGTAACTGTTATTTGCACAGATGTGCTAGACACTTGAAAAGATGCATCAACAGGTTGGACTTTGTCATAATAAGCTTACGTATGTTAAAATATCATATTTATTAGATCTCTGACAAGCTTGAGGGCCAGCATATTTGAGTTACTCTTTATCTTTATCGTCTGCTCTAAACTGTGTAAAAAAAAAAAACTAAACAAAAACACTAGGTATAGCTTAACATCTTAACCAACTGTATTTGTTAGCATAACTTTAAATCAGTTCTTTTTGAACTAAAATTAAAGCAAACCTTTTAATCAGATACAGTTTATAGAGAAGCTAGCAAATCTTGCTGCTCCTATCGCTTGCATTAAAATTGAACAGTACAAAGCTTTGCATTTAGCACTAATCAGATGACTGAACATAACTCAGAGACCTAAACAAAATGGTGGCAATCTCATAGCTCCACCCTGTTTATCTCCGGACCAGCATGGCGCCTGGCCATGTGTAACTGAACTCAGCTGTAAGCCCCAAACGAATATGGCAGCAAAACTACAGCTCTACGCTCTCTCTATTGCTGAACCATCATGGCGGCTAGCCACGTGTTAGCACAGGCTGCGACTGACAATACCAAACATAGCCATTAGATGCTGATGATGATACAGCAAACACTGTGGAGCATCCACAATCTAACTCTCTGGCTTTTTATAATACATTTACTAACCTTTTGTAACATTCTGTATACCTTCAGGTTCCTAGCTTTCTTTTTCTGGCTTAACTAGACATTCTTACTTTTTTGTTCTTTTTTTCTTGCTTTTCAGACAACACAAAAACTCTCATCAAAATCATTTTCATCCTAACATGATCCTGTTGGAGCCTAGTGTCTACGATTTGCTTTTTAAAGGCAAAGCCAAAACAAGTTACATTATTACAAAAGGTTCTGAAACTGCCAATTTTTTCTATAAACAAAGCAGTTTAACAAACAGCTCTCCACAAGATATATTTTAAAAACTGCGATTTTCTCAATTATCACAAACAATATGGCAGGGTTTCATTTAGTAAAATTGATAAAATAAATACTCAAAATCATTGTCATACCCAAATGCCTGATAAACTTTAAGCATTTTATAGCCTTAAACATTTAAACATTTTTAAAACCCGTTTTTGCAATATCAAATCAAAGTACCCCTTTTGTAGGAGAGAAGTCACAAGGCATAATCATAACCCTAACAAAACCAGAATTTACCAATGTAAACAACTTAATTTTTAAAACCAATGCCAATTTAAAATAACTCATTCTTTTAACCTAGAAGGAAATGAGAATTATTTGACCAAGGTTCCTTTTTTATTTTAATATATATATATATATATATATATATATATATATATATATATATATTTTTTTTTTTTTTTTAACCCATACCAAGATGGTGGTTAAATTATAACCCACATGTTAAAGTCAAGATGGTGGTGAGGCACTGAGGTACCTCATACACCACGTGGTAACCCATGCGTTCATAGATCTAATGAACACATAGGCACACATTTTAAACAAGTTTTGTGAGGCCTTTCAGAACAGAAAGCAGAAGGTACGAATACTGCACAGAGACATTGAGACAAAAAGAAACATTAACCAGCTGGCCAAATTTATTGAAAATACTGATGAAGTTAGGGGCGTCCCCCTGAACTGTGACCACCTCGATCACGTCTTGCTACCCAGATACAGGCACCTCGAGCTCTGAGGAATTTTTAGAACAGAGAACAGAAGGTACTACACGCACAAACATTGCACAGAAACATTTAGACACGGCTGGCATACAAAAACAAAACACAAGACAAGGACAAAAAACAACCGCGGTACCTGCTTTTTAAACATTTAAATATATATATAGAGCATAACCATGATTTTAAGTCAGAACTAGAAAAATTCAGAATTTATCAGTGAACACAATTTAATCTTTAAAACTAGAAGTGGCTCCATCTTTCTGGTTTCTGTTTGAGAGCTGGCTGAAGCTGACACTGGCTGAAGCCAGCTGAGTAAATTGCAGTCCTGCTGAGCTCTGCAGCTGGCAGAGGCAGGTCTTAGGCCTCTGAGGGTTTAGGCGTTCTCATCCACCCAGTTCTCCGAAAGCCTGGCCCTCGGTAGGGGAGTGGGAAGGAGACAAGTAGAGTCCCAGTTCCTCCTGCTCACCGTGCTCCGGCTCCGGCTCCGGCTCCGATCCATGCCCTTTGCCCCAGCCCACTTAGGGGCCTTCTTTGGGAAAAATGGAGAAAGCTAGAGAATTAACAGTAGTAACAGGGGGACAATTATTATCTTATCTCGACCT
>NW_026588005.1:0-5029 GCF_907164565.1 Psammomys obesus | reverse complement strand
AGGACATAATGACCTCACCAGCAACCCCACAAAACAATGGACACTTCAATTCACTAGATATACAAGAAAACGACCTCAAAACTATGTTTCTCCAGCTATTAGAGGCCCATAGAGATGAAATGAACAAAGCCCTCAGAGAAATAACCAAAGAAATCGAGACTAACCAAGGGGAAACAAATCGTGCTCTCAGAGAAATGACCACGAAAATTGAGGCAAACAGAGAAGAAATGCACAAAGCTCTCAAAGAAATGTCCACACAAATGAAGGCAAATAAAGAAGAAATAAACAAAGCTCTCATAGAAATACAGGCAATTATACCCAAAGAAGTAGAGGCACAATTAGTGATACATAGAGAGGAAATGGACAAAAAAATAGAAACTATCATTGAAAAGCAGGACTCCACATTCAAACAGATGAAGGAAATAGTGCAAGACATGAAAACAGAATTAAAATCAATAAAGAAAATACAAATAGAGAAAAACCAGGAGCTGGAGAACACAGAGAAAAGATCAGGAACTTCAAAGGTAAGCATCACCAACAGAATACAAGAGATGGAAGAATCTCAGGAGCCGAAGATACACTTGTGGAAATTGACACGTCTCTTAAAGAAAAAATAAAATCAGAAAAGTTCCAAACACAAAACATCCAAGAAATCAAGGACACCATGAAAAGACAAAACCTAAGAATAATAGGAGTAGAAGAAAAAGAAGACATCAGGCTCAAAGGTCCGGAAAATATTTTCAAGAAAATTATAGAAGAAAACTTTCCCAACTTAAAGAAGGAGATGGCCATAAACATACAAGAGGCCTACAGAACACCAAGTAGACTAGACCAGAAAAGAAATTCTTCATGTCACATCATAGTCAAAACACTGAACCTACAAAACAAAGAAAAAATTCTAAAAGCAGCAAGGGAAAAAGGCCAAGTAACATATGAAGGTAGACCTATCAGAATCACACCAGATTTCTCAACAGAAACTATGAAAGCCAGAAGGGCCTGGACAGAAATCATACAGTCCTTAAGGGACCACAGATTCCAACCCAGACTACTATACCCAGCAAAACTTTCAATCAACATAGACGGAGAATTCAAGATATTCCAAGACAAAACCAAATTTAAACAATATCTACATAGTAACCCAGCTCTACAGAAGTTACTAGAAGGGAAACTCCAAACCAAAGAAAACAACATCGAAGGAAACAGAGAAAATAGATAACTACACAACAAAAAAACCAAAAGAATACAAGCAATGAAACTCAGTGACACCACCAACCCCACATCTAAAGTAAGTAACAATTGTTGGTCACTAGTTTCTATCAACATCAACAGACTCAACTCCCCAATAAAAAGACACAGACTAACAGAATGGTTGTGGAAACAGGATCCATCATTCTGTTGCATCCAAGAAACACACCTATGCAACAAAGATAAACACTACCTCAGATTAAAGGGCTGGAAAAAATGTCTTTCAAGCAAATGGTTCCAGAAAACAAGCGAGAGTAGCCATCCTAATATCTAATAAAATAGACTTTTAACCCAAGTTAATCAAAAAAGATAAGGAGGGCCACTATATTCTCATCAAAAAAAAAAAAATCCACCAAGAGGACATCACAATTTTGAATATCTATGCCCCAAATACAAGAGCACCTACATTCGTAAATGAAACAATATTAAAGCTTAAATCACACATTGATCCTAAAACCCTAATAGTGGGAGACTTCAACACTCCACTCTCACCAAGGGACAGATCAACTAGACAGAAAACAAAGGGAAATAAAAACACTTACAGAGACCCTAAATCAAATGGACCTAATAGATGTCTACAGATCTTTTCATCCAAACTCAAAAGTGTACACCTTCTTTTCAGCACCACATGGAACCTTCTCCAAAATAGACCATATAGTTGGTCATAAAGCAAGCCTCAACAGATACAAAAAGATTGAAGTAATCCCTCATATTCTATCTGACCACCATGGACTTAAGCTGGACCTCAAGAACAACAGAAATAACAAACAGCCTACAGACACATGGAAACTGAACAACTTGTTACTCAATGACATCTGGATTAAGGAAGAAATAAAGAAAGAAATTAAAGACTTCCTAGAATTCAATGAAAATGAAGGCACAACATACCTAAATTTATGGGACACATTGAAAGCAGTGCTCAGGGGAAAATTTATAGCACTAAGTGCCTGCAAGAAGAAATTCGTAACATCACATACAAACAACTTAATGGCCCAACTGAAAACCCTAGAAAAAAAAAGAAGCAGATACACCCAAGAGGAGCAGAGGGATGGAAATAATCAAACTCAGGGCTGAAATCAATCAATTAGAAACAAATAAAACTATTCAAAGAATCAATGAAACAAAAAGCTGGTTCTTTGAGAAAATCAACAAGATAGACAAACCCTTAGCCAAATTAACTAAAAAGCAAAGAGAATCTATCCAAATCAAAAAAATCAGAGATGAAAAGGGTGTCATAACTACAGACACTGAGGAAATTCAAACAATCATTAGGTCATACTACAAAAGCCTATATGCCGCAAAATTTGAAAACCTAAACGAAATGGACAATTTTCTTGATAGATTCCATCTTCCAACATTAAGTCAAGATCAGGTAGAAAGACTGAACAGCCCTATATCCCCCAAAGAAATTGAAGCAGTCATTCACAGTCTCCCCTCCAAAAAAAGCCCTGGGCCAGATGGTTTCAGCGTGGAATTCTACCAGACCTTCAAAGAAGTGCTCACACCAATTCTCCTCAAACTATTCCACAAAATAGAAACAGAAGTTACATTACCAAACTCATTCTATGAAGCCACAGTCACCCTGATACCTAAACCACACAAAGACTCAACAAATAAAGAGAACTTAAGACCTATCTCTCTTATGAACATTGATGCAAAAATACTCAATAAAATACTTGCAAACCGAATCCAAGAACACATCAAAGATATCATCCACCGCGACCAAGTAGGCTTCATCCCAGGCATGCAAGGGTGGTTCAACATACGGAAATCCATCAATGTAATCAAACTAGATGGAGAGAAACTTAAATCAATCCCACTGAAATCAGGGACAAGACAAGGCTGCCCACTCTCTCCATACCTCTTCACCATAGTACTTGAAGTCCTAGCCGGAGCAATAAGACAACTAAAGGAGATCAAGGGAATACAAATCGGAAAGGAAGAGGTCAAAGTGTCACTATTTGCAGATGATATGATAGTATATATGAGCGACCCCAAAAATTCAACCAGAGAACTCCTCCAGTTGATAAACACCTTCAGCAAAGTGGCAGGATACAAAATCAACTCAAAAAAATCAGAAGCCCTCCTGTATACCAAAGATAGAAGGGCCGAGAAAGAAATTAGGGAAACAACACCCTTCACAATAGCCACTAATAACATAAAGTACCTTGGGGTGACACTAACCAAGCAAGTGAAAGACCTGTTTGAGAAAAACTTCAAGTCTCTGAAGAAAGAAATTGAAGATCTCAGAAGATGGAAAGATCTCCCGTGCTCATGGATTGGTAGGATTAACATTGTGAAAATGGCCATCCTGTCAAAAGCAATCTACAGATTCAATGCAATTCCCATCAAAATGCCAACTCAATTATTTACAGACCTTGAAAAAAAGATTCTCAGCTTCATATGGAGAAACAAAAAACCCAGAATCTCCAAAACAATCCTGTACAACAACAGATCATCTGGAGGTATCTCCATCCCCGATCTCAAGTTGTACTACAGAGCAATAGTAATAAAAACTGCATGGTATTGGCATAAAAACAGAAAGGAGGATCAATGGAACCGCATAGAAGACCCAGAAATAAACCCACACACCTATGAATACTCAATTTTTGACAAAGAAGCCAAAACCATTCAATGGAAAAAAGACAGCATCTTCAACAAATGGTGCTGGTCCAACTGGATGTCCACATGCAGAAAAATGAAAATAGATCCATATTTATCACCCTGCACAAAACTAAAGTCCAAGTGGATCAAAGACCTCAACATAAAATCAGATACTCTAAATCTGTTAGAAGAAAAATTGGGGAACAGCCTAGAACTCATTGGCACAGGAGACTGTTCCTGAACAGAACACCAACAGCACAGGCTCTAAGAGCAACAATCAATAAATGGGACCTCATGAAACTGAAAAGCTTCTGTAAAGCAAAGGACACTGTCATCAAAACAAAACGCCTGCCTACAGACTGGGAAAGAATCTTCACTAACCCTTTATCTGACAGAGGACTTATATCGAGTATATACAAAGAACTAAAGAAGCTGAAAAGCAGCAAACCAAGTAATCCAATTAAAATATGGGGAACAGAGCTAAACAGAGAATTCTCCACAGAGGAATATCGAATGGCACAGAAACACTTAAAGAAATGCTCATCCTCATTAGCCATCAGGGAAATGCAAATCAAAACAACCCTGAGATATCACCTTACACTCATCAGAATGGCCAAGATGAAAAACTCAAGTGACAACACATGCTGGAGAGGTTGTGGAGAAAGGGGAACCCTTCTCCACTGCTGGTGGGAATGTAAACTGGTACAACCACTCTGGAAATCTATCTGGAGCTTTCTAAGACAATTAGGAATAGTGCTTCCTCAAGACCCAGCTATACCACTGCTAGGTATATACCCAAATTTTGCTCAAGTACAAAAAAGGGATATTTGCTCAACTATATTTATAGCAGCTTTATTTGTAATAACCAGAACCTGGAAACAACCCAGATGTCCATCAACGGAGGAATGGGTACAGAAATTGTGGTATTTTTACACAATGGAATACTACTCAGCAATCAAAAAAGAGGAAATCATGAAATTTGCAGGCAAATGGTGGGATCTAGAAAAGATCATCCTGAGTCAAATATCCCAGAAGTAGAAAAACAAACACGGTATGTACTCACTTATATAGACCTATAAGATATGATAAACGTAATGAAACCTGTACACCTAAAAAAGATAATCAAGAGAGCAGACGTGGGGTTAGATGATCAATCCTCATTTAGAAAGACAGATGGGAT
>NW_026588004.1:0-3954 GCF_907164565.1 Psammomys obesus | reverse complement strand
CCTTTCTGTTTTTATGCCAATACCATGCAGTTTTTATTACTATTGCTCTGTAGTACAACTTGAGATCGGGGATGGAGATACCTCCAGATGATCTGTTGTTGTACAGGATTGTTTTGGAGATTCTGGGTTTTTTGTTTCTCCATATGAAGCTGAGAATCTTTTTTTCAAGGTCTGTAAAGAATTGAGTTGGGGGGCGGAGCCAAGATGGCGACTAGCACACACAGTTTCCAAGCTGTGGAAGGGAAAAAGTTCTGAGTTGATGAGTGGAAGAACTTCTGAAGCCAGGGAAACAACGGAGAGACTTTCTAAACAACAGGGAACATCGCCGGAGGTGAAAACCTTGGTCTCGGGTCACCCAGGGACTTGTTTGGGGAAGGTGAGAAACGATCCTTTGATCTCTCGGCACTCCCCTCCCCCAGACCTCCCTCCTCCTCGGCACAGCGGACTAGCCTTTCTCAGCGCAGACCTAACTGCCTGGGGCCTGCAGCCACTGAGGCTGAGCCCCAAGTCCTTTATCGGCAAAGGCCAGCAGTACTGTGTCTCGGAGCCCCAGATTCACGAGCGGCAGCTGCACCATCCTCCCAGGGCCCGAGTCTGCTAGACGCCATACTAGCTCCGCAGGATCGCGATCACTGACGGTACGGCCCGCCCAATACCACAGTGACAGAGAATACGCTATATACTCACCAAAACCAGACAGAAACGCCATACAAGCTAGACACACCAGGCGCTGGGCCTCCGAAGCTTGGAGAGCACAGTAAAGAGACCCCAGGACTTCCCAGAAAGCATCTGGACTAGCAACCCAGTCTCCAGTTACAGCGGGACTTTCTAACCTGGCGGCGGAGCAGCACTGAGCTGGCGGGGCACATCAGCCCTCCAGTTTAAGACTAACCAGGGCCAAACCAGAGAACAGAAAGGCTGGTTACCCCGATTCCCACTGACGTGACCACCCTGAAATCTCCAGCTGCAGCAAGACCTCATAACCTGGCAGTGACAGCAGCACGGAACTGGCGGAGCACATCAAAGAAGCAGGGCCAAACCAGAGAGCAGACAGCCCAGATACGCCGATCTCTGCCAAGTGTCCTGCCTGTAAGTGAGTGCACCCTTGAGAATCTGCAGCTCCACTGATCCTGGCTTCTTCTAAAACAGAAGCCAGGCATCGAACCCCCTCCCACCCATATACCCACTTTGGGAAACAGAGGGGCACTTGGAACATTGAAGTTCCTGCTCTGTGGGTCTAATTGAGGAGTTAAGGCAGTTAATGCCAGAAATTGCGCTGCGATCATCACTAGCGCCTGCGACATATACATTGCAGAGCCCCTCCCACACACTCAAGGGTTCAACATTCGCCATCACTCTGTCCCTCGAGACACACGCCCACACCCACTTACACACACACACACACATATACACACACACGCACGCACGCTTGCATTTGCCTCTGTTTGCGCCTGCGTACTTTCCTCCCACAGGTACAGCTAGTCCTCAGCATACGCTAAGGACACGGGATCTCTCTCAACTTCCTGAAGAATTCTCCAGACTCGAGAGAGAGACAGTACCAGTCTGATCGGCTGAATCCAAAAACAAACAGGGAAGGTCTCAGATAAGCCAATGGCCAGGGGTAGGCGAAAGAACATTTCCAACATAAATCAGGACATCATGACTTCACCAGCAAACCCCAAAATCGATGGATATTCCAATTCATCAGAAGCACAGGAAAATGACCTTAAAGCCATGCTTGCTCAATTATTTGAGGCTCATAAGGAGGAAATGAACAAATCTTTCAAAGAGATGGCCAGTCAATTGGAGGTAAAGAAAGAAGAAATAGACAAAACCCTTAAAGAAACACAGGCAAACATAGCCAAACAAATAGAGGCACAAGTAGAGAAGAAATTAGTGGCATACAAAAAGGAAATGAACAAAGAAATAGAGTCCATCGTAGAGAGACAGGAATCCAAATTCAAACACATAAAAGAAATGGTGCAAGGCATGAAAACAGAATTAGAATCAATAAAGAAAACACAAAGTGAGAAAACTCTTGAGCTGGAGAACTTGGAGAAAAGATCAGGAACCACAAAAGTAAGCATCACCAACAGAATACAAGAGATGGAAGAGAGAATCTCTGGAGCTGAAGACACACTTGCAGAAATTGATACTTCTCTCAAAGAAAAAGTAAAATCAGAAAAATTCCAATCACAAAATATCCAAGAAATCAAGGATGCTATGAAAAGACAAAATCTAAGAATAATAGGAATTGATGAAAAAGAAGACTCCAGGCTCCAAGGTCCAGAAAATATTTTCAAAAAAATCATAGAAGAAAATTTTCCCAACTTAAAGAAAGAGATGTCCATAAATATACAAGAGGCCTACAGAACACCAAATAGACTAGACCAGAAAAGAAACACATCACGTCACATCATAGTCAAAACACTAAATCTACAGAACAAAGAAAAGATATTAAAAGCAGCAAGGGAAAAAGGCCAAGTAACATATGAAGGTAGACCTATCAGAATCACACCAGACTTCTCATCAGAAACTATGAAAGCCAGAAGGGCCTGGGCAAGCATCATGGAGACTCTAAGAGATCACAAATGTCAACCCAGACTACTATACCCTGCAAAGCTTTCAATCAACATAGATGGAGAAAACAAAATATTCCATGACAAAACTAAATTTACGCAATATCTATACAGCAAACCAACCCTACAGAAGATACTAGAAGGAAAACTCCAATCCAACGAAAACGAATTCACCCAAGAAAACAGGGCATACAGATAATGTCCCAACAAAAATGAAAAGAAAACAAGCAATGAAACAAGGTAAGATCATCGACTCCATTACACAAGGAACTAACATGCATTGGTCAATATTATCTATCAATATTAATGGACTCAACTCACCAATAAAAAGACACAGGCTAACAGAATGGTTACGGAAACAGGACCCAACATTCTGTTGCATCCAAGAAACACACCTATGCAACAAAGATAAACACTACCTCAGAGTAAAGGGCTGGAAAAATGTTTTTCAAGCAAATGGTTCCAGAAAACAAGCTGGAGTAGCCATCCTAATATCTAATAAAATAGACTTTCAACCCAAGTTAATCAAAAAAGATAAGGAGGGCCACTATATTCTCATCAAAGGAAAAATCCAACAAGAGGACATCACAATTTTGAATATCTATGCCCCAAATACAAGAGCACCTACATTCGTAAATGAAACAATATTAAAGCTTAAATCATACATTGATCCTAATACCTTAATAGTGGGAGACTTCAACACCCCACTCTCATCAAGGGACAGATCAACCAGACAGACACCAAATAGGGAAATGAAAGCACTCACAGAATCCCTAAATCAAATGGACCTAATAGATGTCTACAGATCTTTTCACCCAAACTCAAAAGAGTACACCTTCTTTTCAGCACCGCATGGAACCTTCTCCAAAATAGACCATATAGTTGGTCACAAAGCAAGCCTCAACAGATACAAAAGGATTGAAATAATCCCTTGTATACTATCTGACCACCATGGACTAAAGCTGGACATCAACAACAACAGAAACAACAAAAAGCCGACACGCACATGGAAACTGAACAACTTACTACTCAATGACAGCTGGGTCAAGGAAGAAATAAAGAAAGAAATTAAAGACTTTCTAGAATTCAATGAAAATGAAGGCACAACATACCCAAATTTATGGGACACATTGAAAGCAGTGCTCAGAGGAAAATTTATAGCACTAAGTGCCTACAAGAAGAAATCCGTAACATCACATACAAACAACTTAATGGCCCAACTGAAAAACCTAGAAAAAAAAGAAGCAGATACACCCAAGAGGAGCAGACGGCTGGAAATAATCAAACTAAGGGCAGAAATCAATCAATTAGAAACAAATAAAATTATCCAAAGAATCAATGAAACAAAAAGCTGGTTCTTTGAGAAAATCAACAA